>NC_069506.1:305675104-306025104 GCF_027579735.1 Bombina bombina
CTCTTTCCCCTCTCTTTTGCGCTCTCTCTCTCCCCTCTCTTTTGCGCTCTCTCTCCCCCCTCTCTTTTGCGCTCTCTCTCCACCCCTCTCTTTTGCACTCTCTCTCCCCCTCTCTTTTGTGCTCTTCTCCCCTCTTTTGCGCTCTCTCTCTCCCCCCTCTTTTGCGCTCTCTCTTCCCCCCTCTCTTTTGCGCTCTCTCTCCCCCCTCTCTTTTGCGCTCTCTCTCCCCCCTCTCTTTTGCACTCTCTCCCCCCCTCTCTTTTGCTGTCTCTCTCCCCCCTCTCTCTTTTGTTGTCGCTCCCCCCCCTCTCTTTTGCTGTCTCTCTACCCCTCTCTCTTTTGCTGTCTCTCCCCCCTCTCTTTTGCTGTCTCTCTTCCCCTCTCTTCTTGCTGTCTCCCTCCCCCCCTCTCTTTTGCTGTCTATCTCTCCCTCTCTATCCCCCTTTCTTTTGCGCTCTCTCTCCCCCCTCTCTTTTATGCTCTCTCTCTCCCCCCCTTTTTTGCACTCTCTCTCTCCCCCTCTCTTTTGCGCTCTCTCTCTCCCCCTCTCTTTTGCGCTCTCTCTCTCCCCTCTCTTTTGCGCTCTCTCTCCCCCCTCTCTTTTGCGCTCTCTCTCCACCCCTCTCTTTTGCACTCTCTCTACCCCTCTCTTTTGTGCTCTTCCCCCCTCTTTTGCGCTCTCTCTCTCCCCCCTCTTTTGCGCTCTCTCTTCCCCCCTCTCTTTTGCGCTCTCTCTCCCCCCTCTCGTTTGCACTCTCTCCCCCCTCTCTTTTGCTGTCTCTCTCCCCCTCTCTCTTTTGTTGTCGCTCTCCCCCCCTCTCTTTTGCTGTCTCTCTACCCCTCTCTCTTTTGCTGTCTCTCCCCCCTCTCTTTTGCTGTCTCTCTTCCCCTCTCTTCTTTCTGTCTCCCTCCCCCCTCTCTTTTGCTGTCTATCTCCCCCCTCTCTTTTTGCTGTCTCTCTCCCCCTCTCTCTTTTGCTGTCTCTCTCCCATCTCTCTTTTGCGCACTCTCCCCCTCTCTTTTGCACTCTCTCTGTCCCCCCTCTCTTTTGCGCTCTCTCTCCCCCCTCTCTTTTGCTCTCTCTCCCCCCCCTCTCTTTTGTGCTCTCTCTCTCCCCCTCTCTTTTGCGCTCTCTCCCCCTCTCTTTTGCGCTCTCTCTTCCCCTCTCTTTTGCGCTCTCTCACCCTCCTCTCTTTTGCGCTCTCTCTCCCCTCTCTTTTGCTGTCTCTCTTCCCCTTTCTCTTCTGCTGTCTCGCTCCCACCTCTATTTTGCTCTCTCTCCCCCCCTCTCTTTTGCACTCTCTCCCCCCTCTCTTTTGCTGTCTCTCTCCCCCCTCTCTTTTGCTGTCTCTCTACCCCTCTCTCTTTTGCTGTCTCTCCCCCCTCTCTTTTGCTGTCTCTCTTCCCCTCTATTCTTGCTGTCTCCCTCCCCCCTCTCTTTTGCTGTCTATCTCCCCCCTCTCTTTTTGCTGTCTCTCTCCCCCTCTCTCTTTTGCTGTCTCTCTCCCATCTCTCTTTTGCGCTCTCTCCCCCTCTCTTTTGCACTCTCTCTGTCCCCCCTCTCTTTTGTGCTCTCTCTCTCCCCCTCTCTTTTGCGCTCTCTCCCCCTCTCTTTTGCGCTCTCTCTTCCCCTCTCTTTTGCGCTCTCTCACCCTCCTCTCTTTTGCGCTCTCTCTCCCCTCTCTTTTGCTGTCTCTCTTCCCCTTTCTCTTCTGTTGTCTCGCTCCCCCCTCTCTTTTGCTGTCTCTTTTCCTGCTCTATGTTTTGCTGTCTCTCTCCCCCTCTCTCTTTTACTGTCTCTCTCCCCACTCTCTTTTGCTGTCTCTCTTCCCCTCTCTCTTTTGCTGTCTCTCTCCCTCCTTCTCTTTTGTTGTCTCTCTCCCCTCTCTCTTTTGCTGTCTCTCTCCCCCTCTCTCTTTTGCTGTCTCTCTCCTCCTCTCTTTTGCTGTCTCTCTTCCCCTCTCTCTTTTGCTCTCTCTCTCCCCCTCTCTTTTGCTGTCTATCTCCCCCCTCTCTTTTGCTGTCTCTTTCCCCCTCTCTCTTTTGCTGTCTCTCCTCCCTCTCTTTTGCTGTCTCTCTCCCCCTCTATCTTTTGCTGTCTCTCTCCCCCTCTCTTTTGCTGTCTCTCTTCCTCTCTCTCTTTTGCTGTCTCTCTCCCCCTTCTCTTTTGCTGTCTTTCTCCCCCTCTCTCTTTTGCTGTCTCTCTCCCCCCTCTTTTGCTGTCTCTCTCCCTGCTCTATGTTTTGCTGTCTTTCTCCCCCTCTCTCTTTTACTGTCTCTCTCCTCCCTCTCTTTTGCTGTCTCTCTTCCCCTCTCTCTTTTGCTGTCTCTCTCCCCCTCTCTCTTTTGCTGTCTCTCTCCCCCCTCTCTTTTGCTGTCTCTCTCCCCCTCTCTTTTGCTGTCTCTCTTCCCCTCTCTCTTTTGCTGTCTCCCCCCCTCTCTTTTGCTGTCTATCTCCCCCCTCTCTTTTGCTGTCTCTCTCCCCCTCTCTATTTGCTGTCTCTCCCCCCTCTCTTTTGCTGTCTCTCTTCCCCTCTCTTCTTGCTGTCTCCCTCCCCCCTCTCTTTTGCTGTCTATCTCCCCCCTCTCTTTTTACTGTCTCTCTCCCCCTCTCTCTTTTGCTGTCTCTCTCCCATCTCTCTTTTGCGCTCTCTCCCCCTCTCTTTTGCACTCTCTCTGTCCCCCCTCTCTTTTGCGCTCTCTCTTCCCCTCTCTCTTTTGCTCTCTCTCCCCCCCTCTCTTTTGTGCTCTCTCTCTCCCATCTCTTTTGCGCTCTCTCCCCCTCTCTTTTGCGCTCTCTCTTCCCCTCTCTTTTGCGCTCTCTCACCCTCCTCTCTTTTGCGCTCTCTCTCCCCTCTCTTTTGCTGTCTCTCTTCCCCTTTCTCTTCTGCTATCTCGCTCCCCCCCTCTCTTTTGCTCTCTCTCCCCCCCCCTCTCTTTTGCACTCTCTCCCCCCTCTCTTTTGCTGTCTCTCTCCCCCCTCTCTTTTGCTGTCTCTCTACCCCTCTCTCTTTTGCTGTCTCTCTTCCCCTCTCTCTTTTGCTGTCTCCCCCCCTCTCTTTTGCTGTCTCTCTCCCCCTCTATCTTTTGCTGTCTCTCTCCCCCTCTCTTTTGCTGTCTCTCTTCCCCTCTCTCTTTTGCTGTCTCTCTCCCCCTTCTCTTTTGCTGTCTTTCTCCCCCTCTCTCTTTTGCTGTCTCTCTCCCCCCTCTTTTGCTGTCTCTCTCCCTGCTCTATGTTTTGCTGTCTTTCTCCCCCTCTCTCTTTTACTGTCTCTCTCCTCCCTCTCTTTTGCTGTCTCTCTTCCCCTCTCTCTTTTGCTGTCTCTCTCCCCCTCTCTCTTTTGCTGTCTCTCTCCCCCCTCTCTTTTGCTGTCTCTCTCCCCCTCTCTTTTGCTGTCTCTCTTCCCCTCTCTATTTTGCTGTCTCCCCCCTCTCTTTTGCTGTCTATCTCCCCCCTCTCTTTTGCTGTCTCTCTCCCCCTCTCTATTTGCTGTCTCTCCCCCCTCTCTTTTGCTGTCTCTCTTCCCCTCTCTTCTTGCTGTCTCCCTCCCCCCTCTCTTTTGCTGTCTATCTCCCCCCTCTCTTTTTACTGTCTCTCTCCCCCTCTCTCTTTTGCTGTCTCTCTCCCATCTCTCTTTTGCGCTCTCTCCCCCCTCTCTTTTGCACTCTCTCTGTCCCCCCTCTCTTTTGCGCTCTCTCTCCCCCCTCTCTTTTGTTCTCTCTCCCCCCCTCTCTTTTGTGCTCTCTCTCTCTCATCTCTTTTGCGCTCTCTCCCCCTCTCTTTTGCGCTCTCTCTTCCCCTCTCTTTTGCTCTCTCTCACCCTCCTCTCTTTTGCGCTCTCTCTCCCCTCTCTTTTGCTGTCTCTCTTCCCCTTTCTCTTCTGCTGTCTCGCTCCCCCCTCTCTTTTGCTCTCTCTCCCCCCCCCCTCTCTTTTGCACTCTCTCCCCCCTCTCTTTTGCTGTCTCTCTCCCCCCTCTCTTTTGCTGTCTCTCTACCCCTCTCTCTTTTGCTGTCTCTCCCCCCTCTCTTTTGCTGTATCTCTCCCCCTCTCTCTTTTGCTGTCTCTCTCCCATCTCTCTTTTGCGCTCTCTCCCCCTCTCTTTTGCACTCTCTCTGTCCCCCCTCTCTTTTGCGCTCTCTCTCCCCCCTCTCTTTTGCTCTCTCTCCCCCCTCTCTTTTGTGCTCTCTCTCTCCCCCTCTCTTTTGCGCTCTCTCCCCCTCTCTTTTGCGCTCTCTCTTCCCCTCTCTTTTGCGCTCTCTCACCCTCCTCTCTTTTGCGCTCTCTCTCCCCTCTCTTTTGCTGTCTCTCTTCCCCTTTCTCTTCTGTTGTCTCGCTCCCCCCTCTCTTTTGCTGTCTCTTTTCCTGCTCTATGTTTTGCTGTCTCTCTCCCCCTCTCTCTTTTACTGTCTCTCTCCCCACTCTCTTTTGCTGTCTCTCTTCCCCTCTCTCTTTTGCTGTCTCTCTCCCTCCTTTTCTTTTGTTGTCTCTCTCCCCTCTCTCTTTTGCTGTCTCTCTCCCCCTCTCTCTTTTGCTGTCTCTCTCCTCCTCTCTTTTGCTGTCTCTCTTCCCCTCTCTCTTTTGCTCTCTCTCTCCCCCTCTCTTTTGCTGTCTATCTCCCCCCCTCTCTTTTGCTGTCTCTCTCCCCCTCTCTTTTGCTGTCTATCTCCCCCCTCTCTTTTGCTGTCTCTTTCCCCCTCTCTCTTTTGCTGTCTCTCCTCCCTCTCTTTTGCTGTCTCTCTCCCCCTCTATCTTTTGCTGTCTCTCTCCCCCTCTCTCTTTTGTTGTCGCTCTCCCCCCTCTCTTTTGCTGTCTCTCTACCCTTCTCTCTTTTGCTGTCTCTCCCCCCTCTCTTTTGCTGTCTCTCTTCCCCTCTCTTCTTGCTGTCTCCCTCCCCCCTCTCTTTTGCTGTCTATCTCTCCCTTTCTTTTGCGCTCTCTCTCTCCCCCCTCTCTTTTATGCTCTCTCTCTCCCCCCCTTTTTTGCACTCTCTCTCTCCCCCTCTCTTTTGCGCTCTCTCTCTCCCCTCTCTTTTGCGCTCTCTCTCCCCCATCTCTTTTGCGCTCTCTCTCTCCCTCATCTCTTTTGCGCTCACTCCCCCATTTTCCCCCTCTCTTTTGCTCTCTCTCTCTCCCCCTCTCTTTTGTGCTCTCTCTCTTTCCCCTCTCTTTTGCGCTCTCTCTCCCCTCTCTTTTGCGCTCTCTCTCCCCCCTCTCTTTTGTGCTCTCTCTCCACCCCTCTCTTTTGCAGTCTCTCTACCCCTCTCTTTTGGGCTCTTCCCCCCTCTTTTGCGCTCTCTCTCTCCCCCCTCTTTTGCGCTCTCTCTTCCCCCCTCTCTTTTGCGCTCTCTCTCCCCCCTCTCTTTTGCACTCTCTCCCCCCTCTCTTTTGCTGTCTCTCTCCCCCTCTCTCTTTTGTTGTCGCTCTCCCCCCTCTCTTTTGCTGTCTCTCTACCCCTCTCTCTTTTGCTGTCTCTCCCCCTCTCTTTTGCTGTCTCTCTTCCCCTCTCTTCTTGCTGTCTCCCTCCCCCCTCTCTTTTGCTGTCTATCTCCCCCCTCTCTTTTTGCTGTCTCTCTCCCCCTCTCTCTTTTGCTGTCTCTCTCCCATCTCTCTTTTGCGCTCTCTCCCCCTCTCTTTTGCACTCTCTCTGTCCCCCCTCTCTTTTGCGCTCTCTCACCCCCCTCTCTTTTGCTCTCTCTCCCCCCTCTCTTTTGTGCTCTCTCTCTCCCCCTCTCTTTTGCGCTCTCTCCCCCTCTCTTTTGCGCTCTCTCTTCCCCTCTCTTTTGCGCTCTCTCACCCTCCTCTCTTTTGCGCTCTCTCTCCCCTCTCTTTTGCTGTCTCTCTTCCCCTTTCTCTTCTGCTGTCTCACTTCCCCCTCTCTTTTGCTCTCTCTCCCCCCCCTCTCTTTTGCACTCTCTCCCCCTCTCTTTTGCTGTCTCTCTCCCCCCTCTCTTTTGCTGTCTCTCTACCCCTCTCTCTTTTGCTGTCTCTCCCCCCTCTCTTTTGCTGTCTCTCTTCCCCTCTCTTCTTGCTGTCTCCCTCCCCCCTCTCTTTTGCTGTCTATCTCCCCCCTCTCTTTTTGCTGTCTCTCTCCCCCTCTCTCTTTTGCTGTCTCTCTCCCATCTCTCTTTTGCGCTCTCTCCCCCTCTCTTTTGCACTCTCTCTGTCCCCCCTCTCTTTTGCGCTCTCTCTCCCCCCTCTCTTTTGCTCTCTCTCCCCCCCCTCTCTTTTGTGCTCTCTCTCTCCCCCTCTCTTTTGCGCTCTCTCCCCCTCTCTTTTGCGCTCTCTCTTCCCCTCTCTTTTGCGCTCTCTCACCCTCCTCTCTTTTGCGCTCTCTCTCCCCTCTCTTTTGCTGTCTCTCTTCCCCTTTCTCTTCTGTTGTCTCGCTCCCCCCTCTCTTTTGCTGTCTCTTTTCCTGCTCTATGTTTTGCTGTCTCTCTCCCCCTCTCTCTTTTACTGTCTCTCTCCCCACTCTCTTTTGCTGTCTCTCTTCCCCTCTCTCTTTTGCTGTCTCTCTCCCTCCTTCTCTTTTGTTGTCTCTCCCCCCTCTCTCTTTTGCTGTCTCTCTCCCCCCTCTCTCTTTTGCTGTCTCTCTCCTCCTCTCTTTTGCTGTCTCT
Source organism: Bombina bombina (assembly GCF_027579735.1). Lineage (NCBI taxonomy): Eukaryota > Metazoa > Chordata > Amphibia > Anura > Bombinatoridae > Bombina > Bombina bombina. The sequence continues at coordinate 305,681,720 of NC_069506.1, forward strand.
CTTCCCCTCTCTCTTTTGCTCTCTCTCTCCCCCTCTCTTTTGCTGTCTATCTCCCCCCTCTCTTTTGCTGTCTCTTTCCCCCTCTCTCTTTTGCTGTCTGTCCTCCCTCTCTTTTGCTGTCTCTCTCCCCCTCTATCTTTTGCTGTCTCTCTCCCCCTCTCTTTTGCTGTCTCTCTTCCCCTCTCTCTTTTGCTGTCTCTCTCCCCCTTCTCTTTTGCTGTCTTTCTCCCCCTCTCTCTTTTGCTGTCTCTCTCCCCCCTCTTTTGCTGTCTCTCTCCCTGCTCTATGTTTTGCTGTCTTTCTCCCCCTCTCTCTTTTACTGTCTCTCTCCTCCCTCTCTTTTGCTGTCTCTCTTCCCCTCTCTCTTTTGCTGTCTCTCTCCCCCTCTCTCTTTTGCTGTCTCTCTCCCCCCTCTCTTTTGCTGTCTCTCTCCCCCTCTCTTTAGCTGTCTCTCTTCCCCTCTCTCTTTTGCTGTCTCCCCCCCACTCTCTTTTGCTGTCTATCTCCCCCCTCTCTTTTGCTGTCTCTCTCCCCCTCTCTATTTGCTGTCTCTCTCCCCCTCTCTTTTGCTGTCTCTCTCCCCCTCTCTTTTGCTGTCTCTCTCCCCCTCTCTCTTTTGCTCTCTCTCTCCCCCTCTCTTTTGTGTCTGTCTTCCCCTCTCTCTTTTGCTCTCTCTCCCCCCTCTCTTTTGCTGTCTATCTCCCCCTCTCTTTTGATGTCTCTCTCCCCCTCTCTCTTTTGCTGTCTCTCTCCCCCTTCTCTTTTGCTGTCTCTCTCCCCCTCTATCTTTTGCTGTCTCTATCCCCCCTCTCTTTTGCTGTCTCTCCCCCCTCTCTTTTGCTGTCTCTCTTCCCCTCTCTCTTTTGCTGTCTCTCTCCCCCTCTCTTTTGCTGTCTCTCTTCCCCTCTCTCTTTTGCTGTCTCTCTCCCCCCTCTCTTTTGCTGTCTCTCTCCCCTTCTCTCTTTTACTGTCTCTCTCCCCCCTCTCTTTTGCTGTCTCTCTTCCCCTCTCTCTTTTGCTGTCTCTCTCCCCCTCTCTTTTGCTGTCTCTCTTCCCCCTCTCTTTTGCTGTCTCTCTCCCCCTCTCTCTTTTGCTGTCTCTCTCCCCCCTCTCTTTTGCTGTCTCTCTCCCCTTCTACCTTTTGCTGTCTTTCTCCCCCCTCTCTTTTGCTGTCTCTCTCCCCCTTCTCTTTTGCTGTCTCTCTCCCCCTCTCTCTTTTGCTGTCTCTCTCCCCCTCTCTTTTGCTGTCTCTCTCCCCCTCTCTCTTTTGCTGTCTCTCTCTCCCTTTCTCTATCCCCCCTCTTCTGCTCTCTCTATTCACCCTCTTCTGTTCTCTCTCCCCCCTCTCTTTTGAGCTCTCTCTCTCCCCTCCTCTCTCTCCCGGCCCCTCTCTCTACCCTCTCTCTCCCCACTCTCTCTCCTCCCCCTCTGTTATGTTTAAGTATGAACTAGTACCCTTGTTCTTTGCAGGACCACTCAGTCTCACACCTTACCTCGGGTTCACTAAGATCTAACTTGTGGAACCCTGTTATGCTCATAGATCTGAGGGTCACTACTGTAGGATACAGTGTGAAGATGGTATACAAGAGAAATGGAATGAGCTAAACAACAATAAAGTATGTAATGTAGGATAACTCCAATTCCAAAGTTTAGAGAAAAACTTATTTACTTTCCGAAATAGTTGCAGACTCGCATCACAGACATATAAAATATTTACATAGCTTGCACACACACACACACACTTTAGTTATAGTTGTGCAAGGTAAGTTCTTTGGTCATTTACAGCCGGATATAAGTTTTGCAGTAATCAGTATTTGCTGGGTTAAAGTCAGTTTAAGCACATAAAGTACATCAGAGGTTAATGCTAGAGGGAGCAGTACCTTGAAGCATAATGTTAGATTTGCAGAAGTCACTATGCAAGTAAATGAAATGAATCACAAACGGAAGAATTGATTTCAAAGTTAGTACATGAAATAAGCTGGTTAATAGCTTGGTATGGCAGATAAACTTGATTACTTGAGGCAAAGCAGAAACAAATGACATGAGAGGCAAGATATCCTTATTTGTACATTGGTAATACAGACCGGTAAATCCTGATGGTAGAATATACAAACCGACTTCCCAATTAGTATCCTCAGCGTGGAGCAGAGCGGTATTACCGAAGAGGCAACGCAGACAGCGTGTGCTGAGATTCAGTGAGTGTGTGTGGCAGCTGCGGTTTCACACAGAGACAAGTCGGGCGTGACGTCACACGCCAACGGACCAGCATGCGAGTGTACAGGAAGCAAGCAGCAGCGTGAGAGACAGTAACAGAGGTGAGGTGCTGCAATTCCGCAAGTCTTGAGAAACTGGAAATATGTATCAGTAGAAGGAAATCCCAACTTAGACAGGAGGGAATAGCTGGGTGAGTAACGTTCAGGAACAGTGAGTGACTGAACAAATTACCAAGCAACGTTCAACACTAGGTGGAGCCTTAAATAGCAGTATGGTAATTAGAAGTTAAAGGTACAGAATGGTAAAACCCTGACAGAACTCCCCCCTCAAGGAGCCGCTCCGTGGATCAAGGACCAGGACGGTCAGGATTCCTCCGGTGGTACAAAGAGAGAAGTTGGGGGGCGGAGAAGTTAGAGGACGGCTCCCACGAATCCTCCTCAGGAGCATAGCCCTTCCATCTTACCAAGTACTGGAGCTGATCATGAAGGTATCTGGAGTCCAAGATAGAATCGATTTCATATTCGACATCATCATTCACTTGAGGAACAACAGAAGAACCCTGTAGGTTACCCCTGACCAAGGAGTAGGGCTTTAACAAGGACACATGGAACGTTGGATGTATCTTCAGAGTAGGTGGTAATTGAAGAGTCACAGCATTAGGATTGATTACTTTAATAATCTCATATGGTCCCAAATATAAAGCACCTAATTTTTTACTAGGGATCTTCAAACGTAGGTTTTTTGTACTAAGCCAGACCTTGTCGCCAACAGCATAATCCGGAGGTTTAGATCTGCGTAAATCATAATGATGTTTCTGGGTGGTTTGTGCCTCCTGTAGAACTGTTTTTAAGGAGGCAAAACCATTAGCAATTGAATTGACTGTATCGTTTACCATTGGTAGTGTAGAATCAGAAGTACAGGTAGGATGGTATGTTGGATGAAACCCATAATTGACGTAAAATGGTGTGGTTCTCATAGAGGAGTGTAGTGAGTTGTTATGAGCAAATTCAGCAGTGGCCAGAAGTGAGTGCCAATTATCTTGTTCCAAAGTACAGTAGCAGCAGAGATACTGCTCAAGTGACTGATTAGTTCTCTCCGTTTGCCCATTTGTCTGGGGATGATAGGCTGAGCTAAGTCTTCTACAGATATTGAGGGTACGACATAGCTGGGTCCAAAACCTAGATGTTAATTGTGACCCCCTATCCGTAGTGACAGATTTGGGCAATCCATGAAGTTTCACTATGTTGTTTAGGAATAAAGAGGCAGTTTCTGAAGCCGTTGGAAGACCCCTGTGGGGGATGAAATGAGCCATTTTAGAAAACAAATCAACCACTACTAATATGGTGTTGTAATTTGATGAAGTTAGTAAGTCCACTATGTAATCCATGGCGATATGTGTCCAAGGTCTGTCTGGGATTGGAAGCGAAAGAAGGTATCCATAAGGGCGATTATGTGGGTGTTTCTTGGTGGTACATGTGGGACAGCTTTGTACGTATCGAGTGACTGTGTCCATCATTTTGGGCCACCAATAATCTCTCTTTAATAAATGCAAAGTCTTATGAACCCCAGGATGACCTGCTAGGAGTGAGTCATGAGCATAACCAACAATCTCTTCTCTGAGAACTTCAGGTATATACAGTAGACTCTCATGGTAGTACAAACCATCCGGATGTTTGCTTAAACCCAGTTGCTGTAAAGAAGAGTCCTGTGACAGATGTTGTTTTAAGGTGGTTTTGAAGCCGGTAGTCAAACAGATTATTCTATCTGAGGGTATGATAGATTCTGGTGTTTCTATATGCAAAGGTTTCGGATCCTTTCGAGAAAGAGAGTCTGCCTTGAGATTTTTGGAGCCGGGTCTATATGTTATGATATAATCACATCGTGAAAAGAAAAGACTCCACCTGACTTGACGTGAAGTCAAGGTTTTGTTGGATCTCAGAAATTCAAGATTCCGATGGTCAGTGTATATCAGAATAGGGTGTTGTGTTCCTTCCAGAAGATGTCTCCAGAACTCTAGAGCGGATTTGATAGCAAGAAGCTCCTTATCACCAATACCATAATTCATTTCTGCAGAGGTCATTACTCTGGAGTAGTAAAATATTGGGTGAAGAGGTTCCGTAGGAGACTTTCTTTGAGAAAGGATTGCCCCAAGAGCATACTCGGAAGCATCAACCTCCAGGGTATATTGACAACTGGGATCTGGGAACTGTAGAATCGGAGCTGTAATAAATTTCTGTTTCAGGCTAATGAAAGAATCTTCTGCTGACTGATTCCAAACAAATTTTATATGTTTTCGTGTTAAGTAAGTCAATGGTTGAACAATATGTGAAAACCCTTTAATGAATTTGCGCTAAAAGTTTGCAAACCCTAAAAATCTCTGGATTTCTTTCTTATTATGGGGAACAGGCCAATTAGTTATAGCATCCACCTTGTTAGATTCCATGGAGATACCTAAAGGTGATATGTTGTATCCTAAAAAGGAAATCGTATCTGTGTTGAATATACACTTTTCAAGCTTAGCGAAAAGACGGTGGACTCTTAATCGTAATAAAACCTGCTTCACATGAGACACATGTTTTTCGTATGACTCTGAGAATATAAGAATGTCGTCCAGATAGATAACAATACAAACATCTAAGAGATCATGAAACACATCATTTATGAAACACTGAAATGTCGCCAGAGCGTTGCATAAGCCAAACGGCATCACAGTGTATTCATAAAGGCCGTAACATGTACGGAAGGCTGTTAACCACTCATCCCCTGCTCTCATCCTAATCAAATTGTAGGCACCTCTAAGATCCAGTTTTGTATAAATAACAGCACCACGTAACCGTTCAATTAGTTCAGGAATGAGAGGCAGGGGGTATCTGTTTTTCTTTGTACATTTGTTAAGTTGCCTATAGTCAATGATTGGACGGAGGCTACCATCCTTATTCTTAACAAAAAACATAGATGCTCCAACGGAGGATGTGGAGGGTCTAATGAAGCCTTTTTTCAAGTTATCATCCAGATAGTCTTTCAAATGAGCTAATTCTGGCTCTGAAAGCGGATATATATGACCAATAGGTATGGTACTGTCTGGTATGAGATCAATAGGACAATCATAAGACCTGTGTGGTGGTAGTGTGTCTGCTTCAACCTTATCAAAAACGTCACTAAATTCTTTATAACAATCAGGTAGGCTATGGACAGATAGATGGTATAAAGAGTGTTTCGTAAAAAATGAATGTTTACAAAATGCAGAATCAAAGATCACAGAACCTTCACACCAAGAGATAGTGGGGTTATGTCTTATTAACCAGTTTAAGCAAAGTATCATAGGATAAACTGAAGTGGGAAGTACATCGAAAGACAACTGCTCAATGTGACCAGACTTTGTTATCACAGTAATGGGAATGGTGTGATGTGTTATGGGACCTGAACTAAATAGAGAGCCATCAACCAAACGTATAGCAAGTGAAACACTTTTTTTTATTAGTGGGATCTTATTTTTAACAACAAACGAAATATCTACAAAATTCCCAGATGCGCCAGAGTCAACTACAGCCTGTACGTCTATCTTCCGATGATGCCACTGTAGGGAAAGAGGAAGGGACAAATGAGAATTGAAATCATGTACCATATTGATTATATGATAACTAGGAGGTGTCTTACCCTTCTTTTGGCGAAGAAGTAATGGACAATCCTTAACAGTGTGATCTTTATCAGCACAGTATAGACAAAGGTTCAGTAATTTGCACCTAGCTTTTTCTTCGGGTTTTAGAGGACCACGAATCACTGCTACATCCATAGGTTCATCAGAGGACCTTGTTGGTAAGGTTGAAGGTGTAGCATGATAAGTGGATATTCTTCTGTAGCTTGCATCAGTAAAGGATCTTTCAGATTTTCTTTCCCTTAACCTTCGGTCTATACCTATGCTGAGTGTCATGAGAGCTTCTAAATCATCAGGAATGATACCACGTGCAAGCTCATCTTTTATTGCTTCACTGAGACCTAACCGGTATTGATTCCTTAAAGCTGGAGTGTTCCACTGAGTGTCCAGTGCCCAACGTTTGAAATCCGTGATATATTCTTCCACGACTCTTTTCCCTTGACGTAAGGACCTGATAGCTGTTTCTGCTGTGTTCTGTTTATTGTGATCCTCATAAAGAAGAGACATAGCAGAAAAGAATGCATCGAGAGAATTTAAGATGGGATCATCATTCTCATAAAAGGCATTAGCCCAAGACCTGGCCTCACCACGTAAGAATGAGATAACTGTTAAAACCCTGACCCTATCTGTTGGGTATGATTTAGGTTTCAAAGTAAACATCAGTGTACAAGAGTTCTTGAAATCCCTAAACAAAGCTCTCTCCCCAGAGAATTTTTCAGGAGGGCTAATTAAAGGTTCAGCTGAGGTTTCAGCTACGGGAGGCTTACTGGCAAGATGATCATTAATGAATTTTCTGATGTTCTGGTTCTCCAATTGTATCTCCCTTAGTCCCTGTATCATGTGATCCATACTTTGAGCTAGGGAGCCAACCCTATTGTAAAGCTCTGTTATATCCATTTAACAAGGTACTAGTTATTTTTATTTTAAATAAGTTTTTATTAATAAGTGGGGTACATAAACCAAAAAACAACACAAATAGCATTTGACATAATTCGAAATGAGGTTACACGCTGTCAAGTAGAGGAGGAATGAGTTACAATCAGGAACAATGCATCTAGGATAAAACTCATAAACATAATAAAGATATTGCCTAATGCGTGCCGAATATATCTGTTGTGATGTTTTGGTCATTCTAAGGAACCATTAAAGTTTCATATTTTAATTAAAGTATCGCAGTGTATGCCATACTTAAGATGTCTGACAGTCATGTGCGAAAACTAATAGGTGTTCATAATAAATATGTATGATAGGTGGAGTGCGAGGATCTACTCTATATATCCTCACATGAAAAGGGGGGGGGTAGGGGAAAGGGAAGGAATCAGAGGTGGGAGGGGGGGGGGGAGAATTTTGTGTCTCGGTATCTCAGCTCAGTAACAGCGGGGCACATCCCGCAGGACGACTAGGGACCCAGCCAGAACAGGCCAACAATGGCCAAGGGAAGGGGGAGTTACGTAGCCAATTTAAGGAGTGTTTCCCAAGGTTCCCATATCTGACTAAAGATAGCAGATTGGTTGTGTATGCGGAAGACATAGTCTTCCATTGATTTAATGTAGTGCAAATGGTCAACCACTGCTTGCCATCGTGGGGGCTGTTGTTTCTTCCAGTTTCTGGCTATCAGCATCTTTACAGATGTCAGCAGGTAGACCAACAGATATCTCTTATACTTCGGAATCTTTTTTATCCCTATATGTAAAAGGGCTAGGCTCGGGGCATCAGGTGTCGGGAGCTCCAGTGCTGCGCAAATCGCAGAGGTCTTAGACCAGAGCGGTCTCAGTCGATCACACGACCACCACACATGTAGTGGTGTGCCAATCTCGCCACATTCTCTCCAACACAGGGGAGAGTGGCTAGGGTATATAGTGCGAAGCTTGGTCGGCACCAGGTGCCATCTGGTAATGATCTTGAAGTAAAGTTCGTATAGAGTGACACAATGGAGAGCAGCTTTGGTTAGTTGTATAGCCCTAGACCAGTCCAACGGAGTGAAGGTCAATCCCAATTCAGTTTCCCAGGAGATCATATGCCTTGTCTTTACAAGGGTAGGGAGCCCTAGAAGAGATTGGTAGTGAGCAGTCAGGGGTTTGTATAGTTGTTGGTTAGTTTTCCATCTTATCTCCCAGATGGTGGGGGCCCTAATCTTGTCAGTCAGAAATCCCCAAGCCTTCATAAGGGATCTAAGTCTCGTGAGGTCAAAGTCTAGCTGACGAGAGATGCCAAATCTGGCTATCATATCTTGGTTTGTGAGGAGGGTTTCATTCTGGTAAAAGTCACCCAGGGAGGCAATCTCATGGGTTCTCCAGAGAGCTAGCTTGACATTAGGTAGTTCCCGTAGGAGTGACAGGACAGGATGAATGGGGGACGGGTGCGGGGCTATCAATTGGTTGTGTCTCAGTTGGAACCAAGTTGTTTGGCAACCTTTGATAAGCTGGTTTGAGACTGGTATTCGAGTAGCTAAATGTTGGGGGACCCAGAGTAGGTCTGAAAGATCAATGTATGCCGGGAGGGAAGCTTGTTCTAGTTCCCTCCACCTAGTAGGAGGTAAGGTAGGCCCCCACGCTGAGACATGCGTAAGCATGGCCGCCTGATGATATAGCTGAACGTTAGGTAGGCCCAGTCCACCTCTGGTTACTGGGGCCTGCAACGTGGCTGCCGCTACTCTCGGTCTCTTGCCTTCCCAAACATATGAGTTGAATAAGGTTTGGAAACCGCGTAAGATCCGTTCTGGGACTGGGATGGGGATGCACCTCATGATGTAGGTTAATTTGGGGAGGATCATCATTTTAAGGGCAGCTATTCTGCCCATCCATGAGATTTCCTTGTATTTCTTAGACTTCAGCTTAGGGTCTAATCTCTTTAGTAGAGTTGCATAATTCTCCTGTATCACTGTGTCCTTTACATGGGACAGAAATATCCCTAAGTGTTTGATACCGATCGTAGACCACTTAAATGAATAAGACCTCCTAAGATGTCTCTGTTCCTTCTCTCCAACAAATATCGTGTAGGCCTCTGTTTTAGCGACATTAATTTTGTAGTTTGATATTTTACCAAAGGTATCAATAATTTCAAGGAGAGGGGGCAAAGAGTCTAGCGGGTTTGTTAAGAAGAGGGTGAGGTCATCGGCGAAAAGCGCTACCTTCTGCAGGGTATCATGTATCTGAAGGCCTTGGACTCCTATATTTTCCCTAATTGCCTCTGCTAGCGGCTCCATAACTAGGGCGAAAAGAAGCGGGGACAGGGGGCACCCCTGCCTGGTCCCGTTGCTGATGGGAAATTTAGGTGAACAGAAACCCAATCCTTTAACCACCGCCGTCGGGCAGGTGTAGAGGGCTGCGACAGCAGTCTGGAACACTCTGGGGAGCCCAAAACGCTCCATAGTGCAGAACATGTATTCCCACCTCACCCTGTCAAACGCTTTTTCTGCGTCCAGGGACAGGGTGAGGAGGGGCAATTCCATATCAGCCGCTTCCATAAATATATTTAGGAGTCTACGGGTGTTATCAGTACCTTGCCTGCCCTGGATAAATCCCACTTGGTCCAAATGGATAAGTGAGGGTAGATGTTTTCCAAGTCTAGTTGCCAAGACTTTGGCATAGACCTTGACGTCGACATTAATTAGCGAAATTGGTCTGTAGCTCTCGCAGAACGAGGGATCTTTCCCATCTTTGGGAATGGCCAGAATGCTAGCCTCCAGGTATTCGGGAAGGAAAGTTCCAGTTCCAGCAACTTCCTGGTAGAGGCGTAGTAGAACCGGGGATAAGAGGTGGACAAGATTACGGTAGAATAGACCCGTGAACCCATCGGGGCCAGGTGCTTTATGAGGCTTCAAAGCGAGGATAGCCGCCTTTACCTCCTCTATGTCAAACGGGGCGAGTAGATCATCAACTGATTCTACATTCAAAGAAGGGAGGTTTAATTTTGCCAGGAACTGCTGGATAGCCAGTCTGTCTACCTCAATCCCTGAGGATTCATTTTTTAAATTGTATAGGGATGTGTAATAGGCAGCAAATGCCTTCCCTATGGCTTTTGGAGAACGAACTACGCCCGCAGGTGTGGTTATCCGGGGGATTCTAGCTTGAACCGCGCGGTCTCGAAGTTTACGGGCAAGTAACCTGTCAGCTCTATTCCCTTTGTAGAAATATAACTGTTTAAGTCTCACTAGATTGGCTTGGACCCGAAGCTGCTCTCTCTTGTTGATTTGTTCTCTGATGGAACCTATCTGTTCAGCTAGGGTAGGCAAAGGAGCATTTTTGTTACTCAATTCGGTTTGCCTCAATTCAGCATATAATTTTGCAAGGGGGAGTTTGTTTTTAGCCTTCTGGATTGAGCTCATTTTAATAAAGTGACCCCTAAGATAGGCTTTAAATGAGGCCCACAATATTTCCTGGCTTGTGTCGCCCGTATCGTTGAGTCTTAGAAAGTCTGAGACGGTCTCAATAATTTGAGGAATTTCTGTTTCAGAGAGAAAGTGGTCTGGGAGTTTCCAGGAGGGCCTACTGTCGGGGGGGCGCAACTCCAAGCATCCAACACTTACCAAATCATGGTCAGACCATGGGCACGGTCGTATACGTGGGGTGCAGAATTGGTCTAACGTCCAGGAGTCACAAAGCAAGTAATCAATCCTGGAGTAGGAGTTGTGTGGTTTAGAGTGATGGGTGTAGTCCCTGTCAGTTGGGGCGAGGCAGCGCCAGATGTCGTAGAGACCATGTTGGTACATGAGCTTGCGCAGTGCATTGGATTGAGTATTAAGGTTGCGGTCAGTAGGATAAGCTTTAGGAGTCTTTTTGTCTAAGATGGGGTCCCAAACCAAATTCAGGTCCCCTCCTATCAACAGGTGGCCTCTCCTAACTTCACTCAATCTCCTTAGAAACTTTCTCAAAAAGGGTATCTGCTTAACGTTTGGGGTATAGATTGAAGCCAGGGTATATAAGATACCGTTTAGGGTACAAATCAAAATCAGATATCTACCTTCGGGGTCACGTTCTATGTACTCCGTAGTACAGCAGACATCTCTGTGAAGTAGGATCGCTACTCCTCTTTTTTTTTCAGTGAAAGATGCAGTTTCACATATGGGATAGTGAGCTGGGTTACGATAAGGTCTAAGTTCTTTATTCCAGTGTGTCTCTTGGAGAAAAACAATGTGTAATCTATGGGCATTCAAAAAATTGGACAGGAGACTTCGCTTAGTAGGGGAATTTAAGCCCTGGACATTCAGGGTGGCTACAGTGATAGGAGCCATAGGGTTCGCAGAGTAGAGGTCTCTTTTGGGTAGAGGAGAGGGGAGGGGGGGTAAGGAGGGAAAAGCAGGTTGCAGGGGGAGGAGTAGTTGTGGGGAAGGAGGTAGATAAGGTGTTGAAAGGAAGATAAGCTTCGCTCTCCTACTTAAGGGTAATGTATAGTGTCACAAAGACTGTCAAGACTTAGTGTGATGTGTATATTACACTATCTCAATGAGTGCTCTTGCTAGCGATAGCAAGGGAACACAACTATCAAGGTGGGGGGGGAGGCCAAGTGTGAGGCCTAACCCCAGTCAGCCATTTGTGGCTCGTGCTTCTGATCTAAACTAGTATTGGGGTTCTTCTACCGGCGTCTAATAAATCTTATTACTTGGAGTGTGTGATGGCTCAAGCATAGTAAATACATAACTCAAGATAGGTCGAGCATTGGTGAAATTCAATATACCTAAACATGGCAGTCCAACTATAAACAAATAACAATCATTGGTAAAGGTAATATGGTAAGAATGGAGCTCATGCAAGACCCTATAACGTGGTGAAGGGAGGGCGGGGAGGACGAAGTCAGATAGTAACAAACGGTGGATCAAAGTCCAATTTCGTCTGATTACCCCCCGCATTCCCCACCACCCATAGTGTGTGGCAGCCCTCATATGACAAGAGCAAAATTCCTAGAGAAAGGAAACATAAAATGAAAAAAAAAGAAAACAAACAATAGTGACATTACAAAGTTCTCAGGACATCTGAATATGCATTTGGGAATGGCGAAAAAGCCATAAACAGTGGCGGTAAGGACATCCTGAATAATAGCAAATTACGTTACTTCTGAACCGGTTGGTAAAACTATAAATACATAACAATCAACGAAGGGGTAGTATCCCAACAGATAAACACTTGAGTGACACTTCAGCGTGGCGAGGGGAGCATGGGGAGGACAAAGTTAGGTGGTGAAACGACTAAATTATAGTCAAGCTTCGTCTAATTACACCCCAGGCCCCAAATCGCCTACGATGCGTGGCAGTCAACTTGCGGATAGAGCAAAGCTTAGGGAAAGCAAACTCTCTAAAATGTCAGTATGTTTGAATATGTTATCAAAATAGGGAACAATCCACAATCAATAGTAATGATATCAATTTGACACTCTAAGGCAGTAATTGAAATATGAAGGTAGAGAAACCTGATAAACAAAATTTTGCTGAAATTATCCATGAGCAGTCGTGAAGGTGGCTTTAGAGGGGGAAGATAGCCCCTAGAGGGGATATCTAAACTCTCAAAGGAAAGTACTGTAACTCCCTACACAGGGTGCGGGAGGAAGAGCTTAGTAAAGGGGATCTTAAGTTGTGTGAGGCTCATCAGTGGCACTACTGGTAGACGGGGTCTGGCCCGATCGCTGTTGATGTTTCTTCTGGGTGTTGTTTAGTCTCTGGGGAAGGGGCCGCCACTCAGGGGCCGAGGCTCTCAGTCCTCTGGTGGGATCTTTGTCGTGATGATCTCCAGGCGGATCTGGTGGTAACAATTCCCACCTCTGCATGAGTTCTCTAGCTTGTTGTGGAGTGGATACTGTATATTGGTGGCCATCCTTAGTGACGTGAAGCTTAACAGGAAATCCCCATCTATATTTTATGGCTTTGTCTCTCAACAATCTAGTGTAGGGCTGATAGTGGCGCCTTAGTTGGAGAGTGTGTGGGGAGAGGTCTTGATAGACTTGTAGGTCAGAGTACTGTTCTGGGAGGTTTCTGCCACCTACTAATGCTCGGAGTAGTTTATCTCTAAAGGTGTAATAGTGTAGCCGCGCTACAACGTCTCTCGGCTTATCTCCTTCTGCTGACCTGGGTCTCAGTGCCCTGTGTGCCCTATCAATCAGCATTTCCTGACCTTCCTCTGGGCCAACAATAGTGGTGAAAAACTCTCGTAGGTATTTGTCTAGGTCCTGAGGGAGGACAGACTCCGGAATACCCTTCACTCGGATGTTGTTGCGTCGGGTGCGGTCTTCGAGGTCGGCTAGCTTGACCTCTAGATCGGAGATTTGTTCAGCTAGGCAATGAGAGTAGCCAAGCAGGTTGGTATGGTCGATCATTAAATCTTCTTGCTTACGTTCAATGGTGTCAGTGCGTTCTCCAATAGAAGCTATATCACGTTTCAGATCTGCATGGCTCTTCTCGAATTTCTTAGAGAGGGAGTCGTGGTGAGAGGCCAAGAGTGTGGTAATAGAATCCATAAGGTTGTTGTTAACCTCTTGACCAGTGCGTAGGGATCGCCCCACTGATTGGAGCAGGGCAGTCTCATTAGGGGTTTCAGCAGAATCACTGACATCTGTGAGTTCTTCATCGGTGCCAGCTAGGGATCTAGAGAGGGGTTTACTGAAATGATCCACCACTGTACGTTTAGGTGTATTAGAGGGCTTTTGTTTTCTTTTGAAAGTTTGGGGCATTTTTCGGCTCTGCATGGACATTCAGCAAAATTGAGGATAGTGATAGCACTATAGTGGTCTGCTTAAATCAGGCTGACTGGGGTCACGGCATCAAGGAGCTACCTACATAGTTAAAGGATATTTTACATCAAAACAGAATTGCTGTGGCCTGTGCTGCTATGAGGGGTAGTTAGCATACACTACTCCATCAGCAATGTTGTGGGGCTAACTGCACCAGAAACCAATATTCCCTCTCGACTCGGGGAAGAGGGATACGACCCAAGGGAAGGGGAAAAGGGAAGTGGAGGTGACCAGCCTGGACAAGCCAGGCCGGAAAGGGTGAGTCTTGAGGGATTTCTCTAGCTCAGCTACACGTATATATCTAAACACAATACAAATTAATTATGAGGAGAGCAACCTGTAAAGAAAAATAGCAGTTAGGCAAGCAGTAAGACAGAGCAGCGATTAATTGCAATTTTGTGTGTCCAGTATATCTACGATGTCTGAGGGCCTGAAAAGGATTAAGGTTGTTAGGCAGATTAAAATAACACTCCACCTTAAGCTGATGCTCAAGGACACCTGTGCTGACGCAGCAGCAATAAATGAACAACAACAGTACACTGATAGTTGGAAGTTCTTCTGTATAAAGTGTGGCCTTAGGTATATGTGAGAGTACAACTTTTCCCAGCAAGCAATCAGTATTAAATGTGTGGCAGATGTAAGGTCCGTTTAGCGTGGGTAATGAGTAAGTCCCAACAAAGTTACTTTCTTTGGGAAGGTATGGTTGAGAGAAAAAGTCTCTATAGCAGGGGTGCTTCTTATTTTATCTGCTGCCGTGTGACAAAGTTACATGTATGCTGGCTACTCACCGGGGTCAGAGGAGATAGAGAAGGATGTCAGCTGAACAAGCTGGCTCTTACCCGGTCTTGCAGTGGGGCACTTATGAAAAAGCTGATGGATAGTATATCTCAGGGGCCGTGAGCCGTGTAAACAGCCAGGCACTCTGCGGAGGAGCCGTAAAGGTGAGAGGGCCCCAAGATGGCGGGTCTTCGCGCCTTTTCTTAAGGCCTGCTGGAAAAGGATCGCAGTTGGTCCCCAGGGACCACAGAAATCTGACAGATCTTCAGGGTCACCGGACCCACCGGGAGGTAAGGATGGTCAGTATAGCGGTCAACCACAGGTCCGGTAACTTCAGGTATTTCAGAGGTAGTTCAGGAGAGCTCCCAAATGCCGGGCAGCCCCACTCGCGTGGGAGAGAACAGCAGCGAAGCACTCCGGAGCGGATCCCCGACCCTCCGGAGTGATGCGGTAGGATGAGGCTCAATCAGAGGCTGGGCAGGCTAAGGCGGGTTGAGCGGTTACTCCGGAGCGGAGCCCCGACCCTCCGGAGTAGGAGGAGAGCTGCCGCACTAGCTGCGGGACCAGTTAGGAGTCTGTCCGTTGCTGGTGGTAAGTGGCGTTAGTGGCACGAGAGGCAGGCCAGTTGGTCTGGGTGGTAAGGGAGTCGGCAGTCTCACTCGGGGTACCTCTCTGGCAAGTTCGGCAATGAGCGGTGTAAGGCTGGTCTGTATACCGCAGCGGTGCAGCAGAGAGTTTCTGCTTAGAGGAGCCCAAAAGATCAAGTTGGGTATAATATTTTGCCCCTATTTAGTGTCCACGGTGCTTCTGATAGCAAGTTGGGCAAAGGAACCCAAAAATAAATCTTTATATAGCGTTTTATGGTTTTAGGGCTCAGGAGCTCAGCACATGCACGTCTGAACAGTTCAGTGGCTAACTCCGCCCCCCCGGTACTAGTTATTTTTATAAGGCTTGGTAATATGTTATGTTTAAGTATGAACTAGTACCCTTGTTCTTTGCAGGACCACTCAGTCTCACACCTTACCTCGGGTTCACTAAGATCTAACTTGTGGAACCCTGTTATGCTCATAGATCTGAGGGTCACTACTGTAGGATACAGTGTGAAGATGGTATACAAGAGAAATGGAATGAGCTAAACAACAATAAAGTATGTAATGTAGGATAACTCCAATTCCAAAGTTTAGAGAAAAACTTATTTACTTTCCGAAATAGTTGCAGACTCGCATCACAGACATATAAAATATTTACATAGCTTGCACACACATACACACACACACACACACACACACACACACACACACACACACACACACACACACACACACACACACACACACACACACACACACACACACACACACACACACACACACACACATACACACACACACATACATATACACACACACATACACACACACACACACACACACACACACACACACACACACACACACACACACACACACACACACACACACACACACACACACTTTAGTTATAGTTGTGCAAGGTAAGTTCATTGGTCATTTACAACCGGATATAAGTTTTGCAGTAATAAGTAGTTGCTGGGTTAGAGTCAGTTTAAGCACATAAAGTACATCAGTGGTTAATGCTAGAGGGAGCAGTACCTTGAAGCATAATGTTAGATTTGCAGAAGTCACTATGCAAGTAAATGAAATAAACCACAAACGGAAGAAATGATATCAGAGTTAGTACATGAAATAAGCTGGTTAATAGCTTGGTATGCAGGTAAACTTGATTACTTGAGGCAAAGCAGAAACAAATGACATGAGAGGCAAGATATCCTTATTTGTACATTGGTAATACAGACCGGTAAATCCTGATGGTAGAATATGCAAACCGACTTCCCAATTAGTATCCTCAGCGTGGAGCAGAGCGGTATTACCGAAGAGGCAACGCAGACAGCGTGTGCTGAGATTCAGTGAGTGTGTGTGGCAGCTGCGGTTTCACACAGAGACAAGTCGGGCGTGACGTCACACGCCAACGGACCAGCATGCGAGTGTACAGGAAGCAAGCAGCAGCGTGAGAGACAGGAACAGAGGTGAGGTGCTGCAATTCCACAAGTCTTGAGAAACTGGAAATATGTATCGGTAGAAGGAAATCCCAACTTAGACAGGAGGGAATAGCTGGGTGAGTAGCGTTCAGGAACAGTGAGTGACTGAACAAATTACCAAGCAACGTTCAACACTAGGTGGAGCCTTAAATAGCAGTATGGTAATTAGAAGTTAAAGGTACAGAATGGTAAAACCCTGACACCCTCTCTATCTCTCTCCCCTCTCTATCTCTCCCCCTTCTATCGCGTGACCGCGCCCGACCACGCCCCCTTTATGTCCGGTCACGCCCCCTTTGCGGCAATCCACACCCGACCACGCCCCCTTTATGCCAGCCACGCCCACTTCTACCGCAGATCAGCTAGGGTCTCAAAGGCCAGGTGTGTTTGTCCTCGTGCTGTCTCTAATGCGCATGACAGCTTCGGACAAACACACTCCCCCTTTCTCTTTTACTGTCTCTCTCCCCCTCTCTTTTTCTGTCTCTCTCCCCCCTCTCTTTTGCTGTCTCTCTCCCCCTCTCTCTTTTGCTGTCTCTCTCCCCCCTCTCTTTTGCTGTCTCTCTCCCCCTTCTCTCTTTTGCTCTCTCTCTCCCCCTCTCTTTTGTGTCTGTCTTCCCCTCTCTCTTTTGCTGTCTCTCTCCCCCCTTTCTTTTGCTGTCTCTCTCCCCCTTTCTCTTTTGCTGTCTCTCTCCCCCTCTCTTTTGCTGTCTCTCTCCCCCCTCTCTCTTTTGCTCTCTCTCTCCCCCTCTCTTTTGTGTCTGTCTTCCCCTCTCTCTTTTGCTCTCTCTCCCCCCCTCTCTTTTGCTGTCTATCTCCCCCCTCTCTTTTGCTGTCTCTCTCCCCCTCTCTCTTTTGCTGTCTCTCTCCCCCCTCTCTTTTGCTGTCTCTCTCCCCCCTCTCTTTTGCTGTCTCTCCCGCCTATATATATATATATATATATATAAATATATATATATATATATATATATATATATATATATATATATATATATATATATATATATATATATATATATATATAACTTTATTATTATTGACTATTTAATATATATATTTTATTTCATCATTTCACATCTTAATAATTTTTGAGTACATGGACTCATGTCTATGATAATATTCATAGGACAGCTTATTTAATATGTATTCATTTCCAAACCTCGTTGGTATATCAGATTTCTGAAACAAAAGAAAATGTTGCTTATTCACATATTTCAAATCAATACAGCTATTTATATAATATGTTAGACACTCATCCAATGTAGTATATGGCATTAGACATATCTCCCAGGTCTATATACATACATTTATACAATACTGAGGTACAAAGGAAACATCTAAACAATTTATTAAAACCTTCAGTTTCAAACTCTTATATGGTTTCAGCTTCCCAACATAACATCAAGGGCATTTGAAGCTGACACAGAGAGGCCAATTTAACAAATATCTTGCGGACCTGATCCGACAGTGCGGATCAGATCCGCAAGACATCGCTGAATGCGGAGAGCAATACGCTCTCCGTATTCTGCATTGCACCAGCAGCTCACAAGAGCTGCTGGTGCAATGCCGCCCCCTGCAGACTCATGGCCAATGGGCTGCCAGCAGGGGGTGTCAATCAACCCGATCGTACTCGATCGGGTTGAATTCCAGCGATTCCTGTCCGCCTGCTAAGATGCATTGACAGATGTAGTTTCTAGGGGTTGCCGCTTTGCTTATAAAAGAGGCAGAACACTACGAAACACACTGGCACCCACTTAACTAAAAGGACGATATACAAGGGTATTCTCCTGGCTGAGATTAAAAGGGGTATATAAATGCAGCTATATTAGCTGCACAGCTTGTGAATATGTGGAAATAGGAAATGGTTTTAAAAGTGTATATACAGTGGAAACATTTACACACAAAGCTTGTTTTAACTGTAGGTCTACCTTTGCGGTGTACCTCTTAAACTGTAAATGATGTGATCTACAATATGTAGGTTTAACCACCAGTGAGGTTAGGTCTAGGATCCAAGAGCATGTGAATAACATCAAACAGGGAGAATTGACAACTCCCCTAGTACAACACTTTAGGATGAAGCACAACAAAAATC
The DNA here is from genome assembly GCF_027579735.1 of Bombina bombina. Lineage (NCBI taxonomy): Eukaryota > Metazoa > Chordata > Amphibia > Anura > Bombinatoridae > Bombina > Bombina bombina. The sequence goes on from NC_069506.1 coordinate 305,700,248, forward strand.
CAAGATCACTGACTTGGTCTATTATTGAAGTGGTTAAAACATATGCCAGAGGTGGAGACAGAGAAGTCCTTCTTTCCAAAAGAGAAGTCTTTTGGATACATAGGCTCAATACCAGGGTTCCAAATGGATTTAATTCGGAATTTGATCAAATCAATATTTGGTATTAAATGGGGGGGAGGGACAGTATACATAGTAGTGATTGGGGATCCATAATAAACATTAAAAAAATTCATATCATCACTAATTTACAATGCATTGGACACCATAAATAGTTAATTTTTCATGTAGCGGTTAGTTTGAGAAAGTGTTTCCAAACTCATGTTTATAATGCTAGACCGATGAGAGTCCAGTATGATTGGGAGATGGCCATTGCAGTACACATCAATATATATTAGACATTTATTACAAATGCAAATTCATGACACCTAGGGAGCATATTTATATTTATATACCCGGAGTGTCTTAGAAACGCAAATTACACCTTAACCTATGTTTATATAGGAACGCTTCGTTGCCATTGTTATTTAATTATTTAATTAATGTAACTTTTCCTCTTTTTGTCTAAAGGTCATGTCTTATAACAATAATATAAAGATTTTTACTATTATCTACGCATTAATAATGAATACACTTAAGCGTTCTAGGGATTGCAGTTTATTAAGCAAAAATTTAGTAAAGACAGTCTTAGCAACACAGTAAAAATGTTTATATTGAATCAATGTCTCACAAGTTCACGATACAAGTAAAAAGTCCCAGAGGGGCCGTGTTTTTACTCCACAGGTGCAGGTGTGTCAGTGGAACCACGTTTATATTTGTATATATATTAGATGTAACACAGGTGACCCATTAGCTACGATACGGCCACAAGCCGAAACGCGTCACCCACCGGTACGTGGATACCCACACCTACACAAGCTCCTTAGGTTATGCATTGCTGTAACCCTTTTCCATGTTTTTAAGGAATAAAAGTTTTTTGGCATTTCATCAAGATCTGGTGCTCCGTATTTCTTTTCTTGTTCCTATATTAATTAAAAGTATTAAGGTTGAATTAATAGCTGGTCTGCTATACTAATGTAAATAACTAATAATCCATTAGACTCAGTGGAATTTATTCTAATATATAAACCAATACAGATACATATAAAAAATATAAAAACACAGGAAATACATACGTAACATAAAAAAATACTCAATTGTTTAGGAATTGCATATACCATTAATCTAAACCTGGCAGATCTTGTAACTTTATGCTTACATGCTATGTATATGTGTACTAATTGAAAAACAAAACTTCATAATAGCAATAATAGCAAATGATCATACTAGGTAATAACAGATTCTTGCTAAGTATATGTGGATCCACGTATACCTAAAAACTAAACTGTAAAATGTATTTGGTTTGTCTTATTGAAGATGGATGATAGAAATATGTTTGTCTTAACTATAGCAGTACAGGTTATCCAAGGTTCCGCACAATTTTTGGACACATGCCACCGCCATCTTGAATATTGGAGTTAATATCTTTGATCATCAAGTTTGCTTTGCTCTCTTAGTATTCTTTGTTAAAAGCTAAACCCAGGTAGGCTCATATGCTAATTTCTAAGAGAGCAAAGCAAACTTGATGATAAAAGTAAATTGGAAAGTTCTTTAAAATTGCATACCCTATCTGAATCATAAATGCTTAAAGGGACACTAAACCCAATTTTTTTATTTAATGATTCAGTTAGAACATGCAATTTTAAGCAACTTTCTAATTTACTCCTATTATCATTTTTTTGGGGGTTACGCTTGCTTATTGGTGGCTTAATGCAGCCACCAATAAGCAAGCACTATCCAGGGTGCTGAACATAAAATGGTCCAACTCTGGTCCAACTCTTATGTTTTACATTCCTGCTTTTTAAATAAAGATAGAAAGAGAATGAAGAAAACTTGATAATAGGAGTAAATTAGAAATTGCTGCTCTATCTGAATCATGAAATAAAAAAAATAGGTATAGTATCCCTTTATTTTGTCTAGACTGTCCCTTTAAATATCCTTAAAGTGAAGGTAAACTTTGGTCAATGAAAGCCCGTTTTTAAAAAATACTATTAAAAAGAGGGGCACTTTCATTCATCAAAGTTTACAAAGCAGCCGTTTTGTTAAAAACTTACCTTTTATTCTTTTCACAGCCAGAGCAGCTTCCCCCACATAGAGATCCTCTATTCACACGTCAGTAATGACTAACCCTGCTTCCTCCAATCACAGCTTTTCCCCCAGGGTAGTCATTGCCTGAGGTCATGCTGTGATTGGAGGAAGCAGGATTAGTCATTGCTGACGTGTGAATAGAGGATCTCTAGGTGGGGGAAGCTGCTCTAGCAGTGAAAAGAAAAAAAGGTAAGTTTTTTAACAAAACGGCTGCTTTGTAAACTTTGATGAATGAAAGTACCCGTTTTAATAGTATTTTTAAAAAACGGGCTTTCATTCATCAAAGTTTACCTTCACTTTAATGTAAATTGACATAATTACAAAATTATAATTTTCCTGCTGTAGAACTGAACTTTTGCAACAGTGTAGCAGTATTTTGCTGCAGTGTCAATAGCTCTCACATATAATGTAGCAAGGAAGCATGGTTTTCTATCTCTGGAAGTTCATATACCGGCAGTTCTCGAGAATTATTGTATTGTTAAACCCACTAAGATGTCTCTCCAGCTGCTCTTGCTCCATCTGTTTCTCCAGCTTTGCAAGTTATGTTTTCATATACAGTTGACTTATTAAACAATGGAGAAATAAGTGAGGTTTAGTGAATTAGGTACATAAAATAAGTATAACATAAGAACTGTGTAGTATGAACAGGAGCTGATGAAACCTAGTAAGATCTCCTAGCGAATTTTCTTCAAAAAGGTTTTAAACACCAAAATCAGCTAATAGTATGCAAAAATATGTTTTCCACAATAAGACCAGGAGGTAGATTAAACAAGGGCCGAAAGGCCCTTGTGCCCCTGGTTTCCGCGCAAGCCTTCAGGCTCGCCAGAAGTAGCAGTTATGAAGCAGCGGTCTAAAGACCGCTGTTTCATGACTTGTCCGCTGCCTCTGAGGCTGCTGTATTCAATCCGACCGATCTTATGCGATTGGACTGATTGACACCCCCTGCTAGCAGCCGATTGGCCGCGAATCTGCTGGGAGCGGCATTGCACAAGCAGTTCTGGTGAACTGCTTGTGTAATGATAAATGCCGACAGTGTATGCTGTCGGCATTCAGTGATGTCTGTCGAACATGATACACTACAGCTAAAGCGTATCATGTCGGACAGACATTGGTAAATCTATCCCCAGGTATTTAACCTGAGGGAACTTTTCAAACCTTCTGAAATCATGGCTATGCAGTTTCTTTAAGTCCACCCCATCTACAGACATTGAGACTGATTGATTTTCTCATTCTTCATAGCATCCTCTGCCCATCATGTTTGTACACCCACACATTGCCCTCTCCTGTGCCTTTCCATACTGCGAGAATTATCAGGTTCTCAGTAGGTCTTTGTAGCTGTGAATTTGGGTTAACAGCAGAATGAAAAGGAAGCGCCCTTGCATCTCGCATGCCACACGCTGAGCAGTAATTAGAGAATAACCCTAATTTAAATGCAAATGAGTCTGCAATTAACATAGCAACTTGGGCAGTTGGTTATTTTCACGTCTAAAGCAGAATTCAGCAGGCAGACCATTTGATGCAGCTGTGTTTATAGGGTTGCAAGGGTGAAAAATAAATGACTCAATTTTACAAATTAACCATATAACTCTGAAATCAAAAGACATAAGGTTTCACATGTGGATTCCAAACATAAAGGGGACATAAATGACAATACACAGAATAATACCATGAAGCAGCTAAAATTCATAAAAGGGCTGCATTCGCATATTTTTTTTATAACTACTGAGATTGGCACCACATGGTATGCACACAGTACCAGTTTCTGTACCCACATGCTTACTGAATGGCATTCTCCATGCACTGTACACTGGGAATACCTCTTAGCCCATGCCCACAAATCTGCTCCAGACATAAACACATGGAACCAGTACAGAGTGCAATGCAATATTATGCTACAGTCCCATGAAATTGACGTTTGTGCCTTTAAAAAAACCCCAAAAAACTTTAAATAAAAACAAACATGTTTTGATTCCGCAATATATTAAATGGACATTTTAATCCAAGAACAAAAAAAAATAAAATATTAAAATCCCTAAATGTATCCTAACCTCTGGCCCGTCACATTATTAACCCGACACAGGAAATGCTACATTATTAACCCATAAACCACCACAAACCCATTAAAAACCTACACTAGTATCCCCTAAACTGACACAACCACAAGAAATTTTTTTTTTCCTATTATCCCCTAACTGTTAACTCCTCAGGACCTGTAACCTAAGACCCCCTAAGTTAGCATTAAAAGTTACATAAAATAAAATAAAACAAAAATTACAAAAAATTAAAAATTAAGCATTACTGAAAAAATTTCCAAATATTACAAAACATACCCTAATAAAAACCATGTCCTAAAAAGTTAATATCCTCTAAAAATCCCCTAAAAATCCATATCCTAAAAACTAGACTCCCTTACAAAATCAGTCACTAAAAAAACTATAATAAAAAAATAAATAAAAATACCACTATAAAAAATCCATACAAAAAAAAACCGAACAAAAATAAACTAAAATAAAAGCCAATGAAAACCCTATTCTACTTACAGTCAGAAGTTTCTGTCCAGAATGCAACATCTTGCCTCAAAATCCAGCTTTGCTCATAGACCTCTCTACTGTGGTCCACTGTTTGGGTATCTTCTGTGGTCCTCTTCTGATCTTCTCTTCTGAGTTTCTCTTTTGGGTTCCTCTTCTTGTGGTCCATTTCCTGCTTTCCCCTCTGCAGACTGTCTTTCTGTCATTTTCCCTCATTTATAGAAGTGCTCGAGCAGTTATTTTCTTCTTATTGGATAATTTTTGAAAATCAGCCAATATATTAAAACCTTTATTTTATTGGCTGATTTGAAAATTCAGGCCCCTTATAATCTTTAAACAGACATACAAACTGACACATTGGTCTCATGTTATGAGGTAGCGGTCAACCAATCTTGCAAGAGCAGGGACTACCCATCGTCTCAGAGGCGTCTTAACTCTCAGTTAGCAGGTTTTGGATGAGCCTATGCTGCAATGTCTCCAAAAGATACATTTGCAGCCAGATACATGGAGTCCACTGCGTATGCTAGCACTAACAAGTATAGAGTTATAAGTGTAGTAATAAATCTGCCATACATTTCCATATTTTATAAGCGAAGGAAATTGAATTTTACTTCAACAAAGTCCACACAAACATCTGATAATGAATTTACAAACATATGAATTTGAAAATATGGTGGTACAAGATACAGTTGTGCCCAGTGCAGGAGTATGCACAGTTTAGTAAATATAAGGATTCTACAGTCGGTAAGTCATACTTTAGAAACAATATTCCAAGTATGGGCACATTTCCATTGAGCTGCAATTTGTTTTTTTCACGAGGTAGCAAAACGAAAAAACTGCTGTTGGAAGCCATTACACTTATCAACAGTTTCTGATTACGCATTCTCCATTACGCAGTCCATAGAAAATAATAGAAATGGAAAAGTACAAATTTACCTGCAATTTTTGGATCCTATTGGATTTCATATTCACTTTTTTCACTTGATTCACTTTTCTCCAATTTTTATTTTTATTTTTTTGATTTTTATTTTTATGATATAAATTTTTGATAACCATTTTAATTTTTATTTTTTATTTCTTGGATACCCCATCACACACAAAGGATTAATTGGATTCACAAGGGCACCGGATCTGTTACACAGGACATTTGTTAAGGATATCATCACTCATTAAGACTTTTTATATCATTTGGGACTTTTAATACACATTTTTTGTGTTTATAAGCTTTGGTATTCCCCTCTCTCCTGAGGGGCACTTACTCTATTGTTTTTAACTATTTTTTAATTGTTTTCAATCAAATTGTTATATGTACATAGGGTACCCTAGTTTATGTGAAGGCAATAAATGAATTTTTAATATTTTAATATTCTGTTATTCTGATACTTTAGCCTATAGCTGGTGCTCCCTCTTTCTGTATTTATATTAGGATGCCTATAGATGCTTTCTCACTGGTTGATTTAGTAATAACTTTGCTGTACCTATATGGTATCCTGTGCCTGCTGAGAAACCTGTATCTACTATACCAGAGACAGCCGTCCTCAAACCAGCCGGGCCTGCTGCTCCTGTCTGGTATCCTGTGCCCTGCTTTACTAAACATACCAACAATGGTGTTGCTTGCTGGGCAAAGCCGTATTTTTAACCCATACAGATGTAAGCTACCAGAACCGCACATTGAAGATTTACATATGGGCCATTTATGTGATGTAATATTAAACAAGAGGTATTGGGAGATACAGAGAATAAAGTGAATGAATAATTCAACTTTGGAATACAAATTAATAGGGAGCTCCCTGAAGAATTAAGGGCACCCTTCTATTGTAGTCTTGTGGACTTATTGTGATTTTTATTGCTTGTGGGTAAGTGTTAATAATATGAATAAATGTAGATGATGCTGTATTACACAAGTTTAGCACTGATTTAATTAATTATTTCCTTCTAGGTTTGTGCCAGATAAGGGTATAATGGATTGCCTTGTGGAGGGATGGGTAACCTTGGGTGACTCTTACTCCTCTCGGGAGACAATTCTTCTTTTTATCTTTTGCATTGAATGGAATTATACCTTTGTGCACTGTTCACCTGATACTGCTTAGAATTACAGGTGGACACTGGACAGGACATTAACCAGGTTTTTTTTTTATTATTTTTGTCTTGCATTATATATATATATATATATATATATATATATATATATATATATATATATATATTTATCCAGAAAGGTAAAAGCACTCACAGTGACACCATTTGTATGCGTATCAGTCCAGCTTGCCCGGGGTGCTTTTAAAAATATAACATATTCATCCACAGGTAAAAAGCACTCACCGGGTCTTTATATTAACAAATAAGTTTAATGTGACGTTTCAGGGTTGCCCCCATCTTCAGACAACTTCTGAAGACGGGGGCAACCCCAAAACATCACATTAAACTTATATATATACACACACACAAGTCTTAAAGCCCGGGTACATGGGCCAAAATCCCCATCCAATTGGAACCCCTTCCCTGCTGATCTCAACAAATTTTTTTCTGTCCCACTCTTTCCAGCCCCCCCCCCCCCCCCCCGCAGCCCCCTCACTCCCCTCTTGGCCTCCCCACGCAAACTCCCACCCCCTCCACATGTATATGTATGTATCTCTATGTTAAAGCCCTTTGCCTGCCTTTTTTTCTCTAACACCTGAGAACTCTTATCTTTGCGCCCTTATAACTTTTGTGTAAAATATTTTTTTTAATAATTTTATTAGATTGTGTTATCTGTACTTTGTAATGTATTTTTGATGTGTTTTGCGACACTTTTTTGTTTTTGCAAAACAGTTAACCAGAGCTCTGAGGATGCGGTAATCATTCTAGCTTAAATCGTGATTGTGCTCAAGAGATCACATTTACTTTCAACTCAGAATACCAGCAGTAAGCCCGACGAACGCAAACACCAGCGATAAACCCCTTATCGCTTGCGTGCAAACATTTGCGCTTCACTTGTAATCTAGCTGAAAGAGGTTTCTAAAATCACACCCCCCTTTACTTTATTAGAAGATTCTCTCTTTGGTGGGTAGTGACATTCACAAGCATAAAATCAAAAAGTGCTGTTGTTGATGTGTTTTTTTAAACAAATACATATTTTAATACATTTTAAAATATCTTCTATTAGTACAAACAAATAAAAAATAAATGTAATGTGCATTAAAGCTAATATTTTTGCTGGATAATTTTAGTAAGAACATATTGAGGTTGACAATCAGGCAACTTCCAAAAACCTACTCTGTTGAAATAAATCAAGTCCTGATCATCAATTCATAATTTCCTTAAATCAAATAACTGGTAGCCAGAAATTCCATCTAATTAAACACCTAATTTGCCATGAGGTTTAATATCTGATATGCTCATCAATGACACTAGAGTTCAGCTTATAATATCAGTATTCCATTAATGTCACTTTGAGTGTTCATAGCCTCTTCTATATGTGACATTGATAAGCGGATTCACATTCTGCTCTACAGATCCTGCACTTAATAAAAAAACTGTTTAAGAAAAAAAGTGACATATTTGCTTTAATGAAGACTAATTTTGCTTAAGTAAGCCAATTACATTATTAAGTTGTTTTCTTAATGTTTTTGTACAAGCTAAGTGCCCTTTAAAAGCACATTGTCATGCAGGATTTCTTTTGTGAACATTTCTTGTTGGAGGTTTGGAACTTGTATTTTGCTATCAGTTTTGCTTTTTGTCTAAAACAAAGGAACAACTGAACTAAGGAGTCGTGTTCTACTGTTGGCAGGAAAATGTGCACAGAAAAACGCTTTGATTGAGTATAGATAACCTAATTTAAAGTCACATCGGGGGAAGGGGGAGTTCGATAGCTCCTGTGTTACCATGGCAACCGCTATTGAGTAATTAGAAAAGAAATTACAAAGTACGGAAGAAAATAAAGAATCAAAGAAAGAAACAAGGCAAGATTGGGAGACAAAGAAAACGACAAGTTTCAATGTCAAGAAAGGCCTGCTGCTAGCTCAGTCATTACAGTTTTACAGCTCGGTGTCAATACATTAGGATACGTTACGTGTGATCGCATTCGCCACACACATATTCTTAAAAGATTTAGTCTTGACAGGCCAACACAATTGTATGATAGAATAGAATATGGCACTGACTTGTGATACTTTGAGATTTCATACTAATAAAGGGTAAGTTCTGTTCTTTCAGTATTTGAGGTCCAGAAAATACAATTTTCCTTCTTGATTAATTTATGTTGTCATTAAACTTTGTATTTCAATCTGTGCCAAACACTTGTCTTAGGTTGTCTGATGTAGGACAGCAATAATCCTAAAACATCTGGATTGCTAAATTTGGGTTTGTTTAACCCCTTAAGGACTGGCCATTTCAGACTAAAACTTCCCAAAAAGACCAGACCACTTTTAGCATTTTTGCCATCACCCCATTTAAACAGAAATAGAGCCTTCTTGTTTTTTTTATTTACTTTTCAAAAAAAATATATATATATTTTTAGTAGACAACCCAAAGTATTGATCTATGTCCATTTTGGCATATTTTATGCCACCATTTCACCGCCAAATGCGATCAAATGAAAAAAAGTTAACTTTTTATTATTTGAAAAAGCAGGAATTTAAAAGGACACTGAACCCAAATGTTTTCTTTCGTTATTCAGATAGAGCATGCATTTTTAAGCATTTTTCTAATTTACTCCTATTATCAACTAATTCATTCTCTTGCTATCTTTATTTGAAAAAGAAGGCATCTAAGCTTTTTTTTTGTTCAGACCTCTGGACAGCACTTTTTTATTGGCGGATGAATTTATCCACCAATCAGCAAGGACAACCCAGGTTGTTCACCAAAAATGGGTCGGCATCTAAACTTACATTCTTGCATTTCAAATAAAGATACCAAGAGAATGAAGAAATTTTGATAATAGGAGTAAATTAGAAAGTTGCTTAAAATTTCATGCTCTATCCGAATCATGAAAGAAAACATTTGGGTTCAGTGTCCCTTTAAGCTTACGAGCCGGCCCATCTTTGGTTCAGCACCTGGGTAGCGCTTGCTGATTGGTGGCTAAATGTACCCACCTATAAGCAAGCGCTATCCATGGTTTTAAACCAAAAATGGGCAGACAGTTAAGCTTAAATTCCTGCATTTTTTAAATAAAGATACCAAGAGAATGAAGAAAAATTGATAATAGGAGTAAATTAGAAAGCTGCTTAAAATTGTTGCTCTACCTGAATCATGAAAGAAAGAAAAAAAAAATGGGTTCAGTATCCCTTTAATAAAGAAACAAGTGTAACCAACAGACATTTTCACAAGAATTTTCAGGTATCAACATGGAAAAAACAAAAAAGCATAGAAAATGGAAACATCAATAAAAATAAATAAATTGTTGCACCCACACTTTTAGTTAATGTTAAGGGTTAAACAACGCTCCCCCCCCCCAAAAAAAAAAAAGCATACACAACCAGAAAGCTCAGTTGGTAACATGCACAATTAACCTTTTAATTAAATTCATCTTTAGGGCATCCAAACAAGAAATGGCAACCATAAAAAAAAAAAAAACATTTTAAAACAAAAGGAAAATGAAGTTTAGGTTGTTTCTATATGGTGATGATCTGTGCAGAAGCAGCGCCAGAGTAACATTAAAAAAGGCATTTTCAGCCTTTTCTTTTAATGTCAATATCAGTGCCTGTGTGTGGTGCTAATGTTTGCACAAACACAAGTTCTGTGCACAGAGTATTATGCAGCCCTCATTGGATACAAAAAGCTAATCATTTGGGGTATTTGCAATTTGTCTTACAGTACAATGTTATGTATAAATAAATAAAGTTTTAATGGATTATTAAGTGGTAATTAGTCACTGAATTCTGGAATAAGGAATGTTTTATTATCGTTTGATGTGGATGTCACAAACAATAAGGTTGTAAGCATTTTATAAGGCACAGATTACACTATAATACAACTATATGTGCGGTCAGCAGTCACTGTAAATGTTTTAAATAAATGATTATACATTTTTCATGGCCATCTGTAACTGTCCTGCTAGCACAACAAATAACTGCCAGATCTGATGCAGTGTAAACCTTTTGGGTTAATGTGTTCTGTCAAATGAAAGGAACTGTGTTATTAATGGATTCTCTCTCTATCTCACATTCTCTCTCACATACACAGAAATAAATACACACTCTCACAAACACATACACTCACTCTATAACACACACTTGCACACCTTTATATACACATACACACACAATTACATGTACATGTACACAAATACATACACACTCTCATAAACACCTACACACACTCTATAAAACACTTGCACACCCATATATACACATACACACACACAATCACAAGTACATGTACACAAATACATACACACTCTCATAATCACATACACACACTCTATAAAATACACTTGCACACCTTTATATACACATACACACACTCTATAAAACACTTGCACACCCATATATACACATACACACAATCACAAGTACATATACACAAATAAATACACACTCTCATAAACACATACACACACTCTATAAAACACTTGCACACCCATATATACACATACACACACACAATCACAAGTACATGTACACAAATACATACACACTCTCATAATCACATACACACACTCTATAAAATACACTTGCACACCTTTATATACACATACACACAATCACAAGTACATGTACACAAATACATACACACTCTCATAAACACATACACACACTCTATAAAACACTTGCACACCCATATATACACATACACACACACAATCACAAGTACATGTACACAAATACATACACACTCTCATAATCACATACACACACTCTATAAAATACACTTGCACACCTATATATACACATACACACACAATCATAAGTACATATACACAAATAAATACACACTCTCATAAACACATACACACACTCTATAACACACACTTGCACACCTATATATACACATACACACACAATCATAAGTACATATACACAAATAAATACACACTCTCATAAACACATACACTCACTCTATAACACACACTTGCACACCTTTATATACACATACACACAATCACAAGTACATGTACACAAATACATACACACTCTCATAAACACCTACACACACTATATAAAACACTTGCACACCCATATATACACATACACACACACAATCACAAGTACATGTACACAAATACATACACACTCTCATAAACACCTACACACACTATATAAAACACTTGCACACCCATATATACACATACACACACACAATCACAAGTACATGTACACAAATACATACACACTCTCATAAACACATACACACACTCTATAAAACACTTGCACACCCATATATACACATACACACACAATCACAAGTACATGTACACAAATACATACACACTCTCATAATCACATACACACACTCTATAAAATACACTTGCACACCTATATATACACATACACACACAATCATAAGTACATATACACAAATAAATACACACTCTCATAAACACATACACACACTCTATAACACACACTTGCACACCGATGTATACACTTACATACTAACTCACACAAACACAAGCACATGTACACAAGTAAATACACACACATTCAAACACATACACACACTCCATAACATACTTGCACACCTATATATACACTTAAAAACTTACACACACAATCACAAGTACATACACACAAATTAATACATACACACACATTGTCATAAACACATACACACTCTATAACACACTTACACACCCATATATACACATACACTTACACGCACAATCCCAAGTACATGCACACAAATAAATACACACACATTCTCATAAACACATACACACCCTCCATAGCACACACTTACAATCACAAATGCATGCACACAAATAAATACGCAAACATACAAACGCACACTTCACACCTATAGATACACATACACACACAATCACAAGTACATGTACACAAATAAATACACACACTCATAAACACATATATATACACAATCACACACATATGCACACCCATATATACACATATACACAAACAATCAAAAGTACATGCACACAAATAAATACACACGCATTCTCATAAACACATACACACCCTCTATAGCACACACTTACACACAATTACAAGTGCATGCACACAAATAAATACACACACATTCTCACAAACACATACAAACACACACTTGCACACCTATAAATACACATACACACACTTACACACACAATCACAAGTACATGTACACAAATAAATACACACTCATAAACACATATAAATACACAATCACAGACATATGCACACCCATATATACAAATACACACACAATCACAAGTACATATACACAAATAAATACACACACATTCTCACAAATACATACAAACGCACACTTGCACACCTACAAATACACATACACAAACTTACACACACAATCACAAGTACATGCACACAAATAAATACACACACTCATAAACACATAGAAATACACAATCACACACATATGCACACCCATATATACACATACACACACAATTACAAGTACATGTACACAAATACATACACACATTCATAAACACATATAAATACACAATCACACACATATGCACACCCATAAATGCACATACACACACAATCACATGTACATGCACACACATAAATACACACTCTCATAAACACATACACACACTCTATAACACACACGTGCACACCTATATATACACATACACACACAATTACATGTACATGCACACAAATAAATACACACTCTCATAAACACATATACACACTCTATAACACACACTTACACACCTATATATACACATACACACAATCACAAGTACAAATAAATACACACTCTCATTAACACATACACACACTCTATAACACACACCTGCACACCTATATATATACTTACATACTAACTCACACAATCACAAGTACATGTACACAAATACATACACACACTCATAAACACATATAAATACACACTCACACACATATGCACACCCATATATACACATACACACACAGTCACAAGTACATGTACACAAATACATGCATACACTCATAAACACATATAAATACACACTCACACACATATGCACACCCATATATACACATACACACACAATCACAAGTACATGTACACAAATACATATACACACTAATAAACACATATAAATACACACTCACACACATATGCACACCCATATATACACATACACACACACAATCACAAGTACATGCACACAGATAAATACAAACTCTCATAAACACATATACACACCTTCCAATATGGCAATTGGCAGATGAAGGTGACATTAATACACATGGACATTGACACTTTTTCATAAGAAAATAATATTGCAAAGAAAGATCCCTTTCATTGGCAATTACAAGGCTGTGTCCTTAAAAGGAAATAGATATTGAAGGGACAGTAAAATCAAAACGTGTGGTGATTCAGATAGAGCATGCAATTTTCAGCAACTTTCATTTTCAATTGACTTGCATTATCTAATTTTCTTCATGCTCTTGATATCCTTTGCTGAACATCATACCTAGGTAGGCTAAGGAGCAGCAAGTGGGAACGATCTGCTGATTGGTGGCTACACATATATGCCTCTTGGCATTGGCTCACCCAATGTGTTCTGCTAGCTCTCAGTAGTGAATGGCTGCTCATTCAACAAAAGATATTAAGAGAATAAAGCAAATCTGATAATAGAAATGAACTGGAAAGATCAAAGTTATTGAAAATCAGGAATGTAATCACAGGAGCGTACACAAATCTTCAGCACTATATGGCAGCAGGTTTGCAACAATGTTATACATTAGCAAGAGCACTAGATGGCAGCAGTTTTATTATAATGTTATACATTAGCAAGAGCACTAGATTGCAGCAGCTTTATAACAATGTTATACATTAGCAAGAGCTCTAGATGGCAGCAGTTTTATTACAATGTTATACATTAGCAAGAGCACTAGATGGTAGCAGTTTTATAATAATGTTATACATTAGCAAGAGCACTAGATGGCAGCAGTTTTATAACAATGTTATACATTAGCAAGAGCACTAGATGGCAACAGTTTTTTAACAATGTTATACATTAGCAAGAGCACTAGATGGCAGCAGTTTTCTAATAATGTTATACATTAGTAAGAGCACTAGATGGCAGCAGTTTTCTAATAATGTTATACATTAGCAAGAGCACTAGATGGCAGTAGCTTTATAATAATGTTTTACATTAACAAGAGCACTAGATGGCAGCAGTTTTATAACAATGTTATACATTAGCAAGAGAACTAGATGGCAGCAGTTTTATAACAATGTTATACATTAGCAAGAGCACTAGATGGCAGCAGTATTATAATAATGTTATACATTAGCAAGAGAACTAGATGGCAACAGTTTTATAATAATGTTATACATTAGCAAGAGCACTAGATGGCAGTAGTTTTATAATAATGTTTTACATTAGCAAGAGCACTAGATGGCAGCAGTTTTATAATAATGTTATACATTAGCAAGAGCACTAGATGGCAGCAGTTTTATAATAATGTTATACATTAGCAAGAGCACTAGATGGCAGCAGTTTTATAACAATGTTATACATTAGCAATAGCACTAGATGTCAGCAGTTTTATAACTATGTTATACATTAGCAAGAGCACTAGATGACAGCAGGTTTATTACAATGTTATACATTAGCAAGCGCACTAGATGGCAGCAGCTTTATAACAATGTTATACATTAGCAAGAGCACTAGATGGCAGCAGTTTTTATTACAATGTTATACATTAGCAAGAGCACTAGATGGCAGCAGTTTTATAACAATGTTAAACATTAGCAGGAGCACTAGATGGCAGCAGTTTTATTACAATGTTATACATTAGCAAGAGCACTAGATGGCAGCAGTTTTATAACAATGTTATACATTAGCAAGTGCACTAGATGGTAGCAGTTTTATAACAATGTTATACATTAGCAAGAGCACTAGATGGCAGCAGTTTTATTACAATATTATATATTAGCAAGAGCACTAGATGGCAGCAGTTTTATAACAATGTTATACATTAGCAAGAGCACTAGATGGTAGCAGTTTTACAACAATGTTATACATTAGCAAGAGCACTAGATGGCAGCAGTTTATTACAATATTATACATTAGCAAGAGCACTAGATGGCAGCAGTTTTATTACAATGTTATACATTAGCAAGAGCACTAGATGGCAGCAGTTTTATTACAATATTATACATTAGCAAGAGCACTAGATGGCAGCACTATTTCCTGTCATGTAGTGGTCTAGATGGACACACTACCTATCTAGATATCTCTTCAACAAATACTTACATAAGAACAAAGAAATATGATAATAGAAGTATTTTTTATTGTATTCTCTATCTGAATCATGAAAGAACAATTTTTGGTTTCATGTCCTTTTAACTAAATGTTTTATATTGAATTAAATCTAAAACCAAATCAAGCCAATATATTTAAAGCTTAATAATATTTTTCCTATGTATATTATAAAGTTTATAAAATCAGTCCCAAATGTTAACCAAAAATAACTAAGAAGGCACAGAAAATTAAATCAGAGATATATAATGTTTTTAAGACCTAATTATGCCTAAATACTGGAGAGATCTTTTATTGCAACAATTTTAAATTGTAAAAAAAAAAAAAAATACTAATTAGTTTGCAACAAAAGGAGGATACTGAGCATATCATTTGCTATGTTTGTAAAAAGAAATGTACTAGACACAATAAAGTTTGTTTTTTAATTGAAAGGATTGAAGCTTGTTAAATCCTTCACAGTTAAAGTGACATAGGAGAGAATAATATAGTTTACTGCATCATTCTGGTTCTAAAGCTATTAAAGTTAAAGGGACAGTCTACTGCAGAATTCTTATTGTTTAAAAGATAGATAATCCCTTTATTACACATTCCCCAGTTTTGCACAACCAACTTGGTTATATAAATACACTTTTTACCTCTGTGATTACCTTGTATCTAAGCCTCTGCAGACTACCCCCTTATTTTAGTTATTTTGAAAGACTTGCATTTTAGCCAATCAGTGCTGACTCCTAAATAACTCCACGGTGGTGAGCACAATTTTTAAATCTATATTGCACACATGAACTAATGCTGTCTAGCTGTGAAAAACGTTCAAAATGCACTGAGATAATAGGTGGCCTTCAGGCGCTTAGAAATTAGCATATGAGCCTTCCTAGGTTTAGCTCTCAACTAAGAATAGCAAGAGAACAAAGCAAATTTGATAATATAAGTAAATTGGAAAGTTGTTTAAAATGACATGTCCTATCTGAATCATGAGAGTTTAATTTTGACTTGACTGCCCCATTTATACTTCAGCGCTATGGAAGTTTGCAGCACTATGCAAATAAATGATAATAATACAACAAATAACAATTATACATTTATCCTTTAATGAGAGTATTAGGCACCCCCATCAGCTCCATATCATATTTTATCTGTTAAAACAGAAGCACCACGGCCATTAAAATGCTGCTCTGTATGAGCTTTTCAAATACATTAAACTCCAAGCTGATCAGAGCTTTATGTGCTTCCACAGTGGTGATCCAGGGGCCAATTTATCGAATGGCGGGCGGACATAATTCACTGTAGCAAATCATGTCCGCTTGTCGGCATTTATCATTGCACAAGCATTACTGGTGAAATGCTTGTGCAATGCCGCCCCATACACATTTGCGGCCAATCGGCTGCTAGCAGGGGGTGCAAATCATCCCGATCTTATCAGATCAGAGGGATTGCAGTCCGCCACCTCAGAGATGACGGACAAGTTAAGGAGCAGTGGTCTTATCGCGGGTAGAAAGCAGCATCCGCTGCTTAATAAATCTACCCCCAGTCTCTATTTTGTCCAAGAAAATTAGCATTTGCAAACAGATCAGCTTGTTTGTTTTGTCCCCTGCAATTAGTTTTACCACCTCTTTATAACACAACAACATATGAGGTACATTTGGACCCATCATATTCAAAGCAACTGAAATGTATTGAAGAACTTTGTTAGCAAGTTGCACATCATTAGATGGGATTTGAGACAGAAGTAAGCGACAACCAAGATGAGGTGCCTGGAAGTTGCTTGCACCAACTGGCCCCAATAATATTAGAACATACATGATGAAGCCCTGATAAAGACAAACTAGACTACAATTTAACTTGCTAGACACAAGGCCACAGCTTTTATGTCTTTAGTACTTAGCACCCGGTACTTAGAGCCCAATTCTCTAAAGCTTCCTAGTCTGCTAAGATTACCTAAGAAGTCTGATCAGCAAATTGTATTAAGGCAAACTGTAGTCTCATTGTATGAAAGAAAAATGTAATATAATGATTTTGATGTAAATCTGAAATGTCACAGGTCAGAGAAAAGAGAGTATTAAATTGGATGATAAGAAAAGATAATATAGGAATTAAATTGTAATCCCTGGGGGCACCCTTTATCAGCTTTGTAAAATAGGTTTGACACATTTCTTGATGGGTTTTACTAAAGGTGTAAGATGCCTATAAGGCTTAACTTTTGTTATTCGTATTAACAGTCTGGTAGAAATAACTTTTCCTGACAAGAAATATTTTAGGTTCTACAATGTTTAAAGAGGGAGTGAAATAGAAGTAAAATAAAGAGTCTGGGGCATTGTAAAAAAAAAAAGTTTGAGAGAGAGAGAAAAAGAGCGAGAGAGAGAGAGAGAGAGAAAGAGAGAGAGAGAGAGAGAGAGAGAGAGAGAGAGAGAGAGAGAGAGAGAGAGAGAAAAAAGAGAGAGAGAGAAAGAGAGAGAGACAGAGAGAGAGAGAGAGAGAGAGAGAGAGGGGAAAGAGAGAGAGAGAGTGTGTAGTGTAATAGAGAGATAGATAGATAGATAGATAGATAGATAGATAGATAGATAGAGAGGAAAGAGAGAGAGAAAGCAGAGAGAGAGAGAAAGAGAGGAGAGAGAGAGAGAAAGAGAGAGAGAACGAGAGAGAGGAAAGAGAGAGAAAACAGAGAGAAAGAGGAGAGAGAGAGAGGAAAGAGAGAGCGAAAGAGAGAAAAAAGAAGAGAGAGAGAGAGAGAAAAGAGAGAGAGAGCGAGAGAGAACAAGAGAGAGAGAGAAAGAGAGAGACAGAGAGAGAGAAAGAGAGGAAAGAGAAGAGAGAGAGACAGAGAAAGAGAGGAAAGAGAGAGAGAAAACAGAGAGAGAGAGAGAGAGAGAAAGAGAGAGGAAATAGAAAATAGAGAGAGAGAGGAAAGAGAGAGAACAAGAGAGAGAGAGAGAACAAGAGAGAGAACAAGAGAGAGAGAACAAGAGAGAGAGAGAGACAGAAAGAGAGAGAGAAAACAGACAGAGAGAGAGAGAGGAAAGAGAGATAGACAACAGAGAGAAAGAGAGCGAGAGAAAGAGAGAGAGGGAGAGAGTGTGTGTGTGTGAAAGAGAGAGAGAGAGGAAAGAGAGAGATAAAAAAGAAAGAGAGAATGAGAGAGAGAAAGAGAGAAAGAGTGAGAAAGAAAGAGAGATAATAATTGGAAAAAGGAGAGAGGCAGGACTTTGATAAAGAGGACAATTAAACAAAAAATTGTCTTTGGCGAAGTTTTTGCAAAAAAAAGTTCGAATTTTTGTTTAACCTAGTCTGATCAAATAGTTAAAGATGTCAAGACCATTTTTATATTTGCTTCAGAAATGAAACATCTCATAGCGAAAGATCTGTGCACAAAATTGTTATTTTGCTAATTTAGTTTTTTTTTTAAACTGTGCCCAATTATAAATGTAAATGGTAATTAAATATTAAGTTTAAATGTCCATTTAACTATAAATGTAGGTAAAATCCATCAGTAGCTATAACCAACCTGCTTGTGGCGCAGTTCAATTCCAAAAAGACATTCAGTACTTGGTATTCATAAATCCTGAGGAAGAAACCTTTAATGTCTAATCCCTATTGTATTGTTAATGGACCTCAAAGAACCTTATCTGAGAAGATTAAGACATATTGTTCTGATAACATCTTTATAGTCTGCTTGAGAAACAGCAGAGTTTACAGGACTGAAGCGAAGAAGGATAAATGACACGTGCGGGCACATTACTGCAGCTTTGGGCCTTATTAAAAACAAATTGAATAAAGTAAGAAAGATGAAAAAATATAAATCTGTCAATCTCTTTTAATGAAAGACTCATCATCATTTCTGTATGTCTTAAATATAACTTTGTGTTCTAGAAACAGTTGCTGATCTATTCTCTTCTCAACAGATGATGCTCTTGATCAAAGTCTGTATGTATCAGTTCACGTTTCTATCAAGTATAAATATAATTTACAAATATGAAACAATCATATTATCACTGGTGGATGATGCAGTGACGGATTTCATTTTGGGCTAGATTACAAGTGAAGAGCTATTTACCGCTTCTGCTAGAGCGCTAATTGCGCTAGAAGTAGGATTTTTGCAATAGTCGGGATGCGTTGGTATTATGAGTTGAAAGTACACTGGTTAGAATATTGCGTGCATGCGTGTTCATGTATTCCCCCATAGAAGTCAATAGAGGAAAAAAAATGGAAAAAACCTTGAACACACCACTCTCACGCAAACCCTATTGCATATTCTCATTTGCTTTAACCCAATTGCATTTTTTTCATATGCACAAGCCCAATAGCATAGTCTCATTTGTGCTAACCCAATTGCATATTTTCTAATGCACAAGCTCAATCACATATTCCAATATACGCAAGCCCATCCGACATGATAATATGAATATTGCATTAATATGCTTTTACATGTTTTCATCTGCTTAAATATAATGGTCTCCAATGCACTTATATATGTCTATATATATGTACATATGTATTTGTGTTTATATGTGTATATATGTCTATATATATATATGTACATATGTATTTGTGTTTATATGTGTATATATGTCTATATATATGTACATATGTATTTGTGTTTATATGTGTATATATGTCTATATATATATATGTACATATGTATTTGTGTTTATATGTGTATATATGTCTATATATATATATGTACATATGTATTTGTGCTTATATGTGTATATAGGTCTATATATATGTACATATGTATTTGTGTTTATATGTGTATATATGTCTATATATATATATATATTTACATATGTATTTGTGTTTATATGTGTATATATGTCTATATATATATATGTACATATGTATTTGTGTTTATATGTGTATATATGTCTATATATATGTACATATGTATTTGTGTTTATATGTGTATATATGTCTATATATATATATATGTACATATGTATTTGTGTTTATATGTGTATATATGTCTATATATATGTACATATGTATTTGTGTTTATATGTGTATATATGTCTATATATATGTACATATGTATTTGTGTTTATATGTGTATATATGTCTATATATATGTACATATGTATTTGTGTTTATATGTGTATATATGTCTATATATATATGTACATATGTATTTGTGTTTATATGTGTATATATGTCTATATATATGTACATATGTATTTGTGTTTATATGTGTATATATGTCTATATATATGTACATATGTATTTGTGTTTATATGTGCATATATGTCTATATATATGTACATATGTATTTGTGTTTATATGTGTATATATGTATATATATATATATATATGTACATATGTATTTGTGTTTATATGTGTATATATGTCTATATATATATATATATGTACATATGAATTTGTGTTTATATGTGTATATATGTCTATATATATGTACATATGTATTTGTGTTTATATGTGTATATATGTCTATATATATGTACATATGTATTTGTGTTTATATGTGTATATATGTCTATATATATGTACATATGTATTTGTGTTTATATGTGTATATATGTCTATATATATATATACATATGTATTTGTGTTTATATGTGTATATATGTCTATATATATGTACATATGTATTTGTGTTTATATGTGTATATATGTCTATATATATGTACATATGTATTTGTGTTTATATGTGTATATATGTCTATATATATGTACATATGTATTTGTGTTTATATGTGTGTATATATGTATATATATATGTACATATGTATTTGTGTTTATATGTGTATATATGTCTATATATATGTACATATGTATTTGTGTTTATATGTGTATATATGTATATATATATATGTACATATGTATTTGTGTTTATATGTGTATATATGTATATATATATATGTACATATGTATTTGTGTTTATATGTGTATATATATATGTACATATGTATTTGTGTTTATATGTGTATATATGTCTATATATATATGTACATATGTATTTGTGTTTATATGTGTATATATGTCTATATATATGTACATATGTATTTGTGTTTATATGTGCATATATGTCTATATATATGTACATATGTATTTGTGTTTATATGTGTATATATGTATATATATATATATATATATATATGTACATATGTATTTGTGTTTATATGTGTATATATGTCTATATATATATATGTACATATGTATTTGTGTTTATATGTGTATATATGTCTATATATATGTACATATGTATTTGTGTTTATATGTGTATATATGTCTATATATATGTACATATGTATTTGTGTTTATATGTGTATATATGTCTATATATATGTACATATGTATTTGTGTTTATATGTGTATATATGTCTATATATATATATACATATGTATTTGTGTTTATATGTGTATATATGTCTATATATATGTACATATGTATTTGTGTTTATATGTGTATATATGTCTATATATATGTACATATGTATTTGTGTTTATATGTGTATATATGTCTATATATATGTACATATGTATTTGTGTTTATATGTGTATATATGTATATATATATGTACATATGTATTTGTGTTTATATGTGTATATATGTCTATATATATGTACATATGTATTTGTGTTTATATGTGTATATATGTATATATATATATGTACATATGTATTTGTGTTTATATGTGTATATATGTATATATATATATATATATATATATATGTACTTGTGTTTATATGTCTATATATATATGTACATATGTATTTGTGTTTATATGTGTATATATGTCTATATATATGTACATATGTATTTGTGTTTATATGTGTATATATGTCTATATATATGTACATATGTATTTGTGTTTATATGTGTATATATGTCTGTTTATGTTTGTATCTCTATGTTAAAGCCCTTTGCCTGCTTTTTTTTCTGACACCTGAGATCTCATATCTTTGAGCCCTTATAACTTTTGTGTGCAATGTTTTTATTTCATTTTTTTTATTTTAGTTATTATAAGTGTAACTGTACTATGTAATGTATTTTTTATGTGTTTTGTGACACTTTTAAGTTTCGCAAAACATTCTAGCGAAAATAGTCATTGTGCTCACGAGACGCGTTTATGCTCAATTTGTAATACAAACGGTAAGCCTCATGAGTGCAAACCCTCGCAATAAACCTCTTATCACTAAGGCGCAAATGATTACGCTCCACTTGTAATCTAGACCTTAATGTATTAGGCATCAAATCTGGCTACTTAAAATCTCGCTGTCCTATATAAAGCAAAAAAGTTATTTCACTGCTTTTCTATTTTAGTGAATTTGTCAAATTCATAATTTACAGTTTAATGTCACTGTTTAGTTCTACATGAATTTGAAATGCTTTAATAAGTGCAAATGACTTTACTATACTCAATAAGTCTAATAAAGGATTGTATTGTGTGTTACTGCAGTGGTACTCGTGCTTTTACACAAAGAAAGTGTTGCAAAAGCTCCAAAGAACAGAAGCAGCAAATAACTTCTTATGATATTTGTATGTCCTACAATTCTGAACATCATTACTGAATTATTCTAATTACATTTTCCCCACAATATCCTATTGCATATTGGATTTTCAGAATTTCATTATGATATAGACCTTTCCATCATTTTAACCTACAGGAACTAAATAAAGCATTAAAACAATTTCAACTGTCAAAAAAACCCAAAAAACATTGGACTCTCAGTTGCAAGTTAAAAGATCAATATTTCATATGCTGTAGTGTCTGGAATTATGTATATTTTATTTTTTATATAATATACACTATATATGGGAGGTATATAAATGATACTACTTATTATTTATAGGTGCACTTAAATAAAAGTGATGCGTTTTTTTAAGAAACACCAGATTTTAAATTATTAAAACAAGAACTAACATCTATATATTTTCAAACTAAGGGCCCCTCAGTAGAACAAATACTATCTAATGAACTTGCAGTGCAATTAGCAGACACTTGGTGTCACTGTCTCCTTATGTCCAGGTGAGACAAGATCGGCATTATGTTTATTTCAATACCAGAGGCCTTTAGCCCTCGAGAACTTTATAAACATGTTTTGAAATTACTGAGTATAAGAATCGATCTGTTTAATGCCTTAAACTCAAAGAATAGGAAAAAATCAAGGATCCTATTTTTGGATTTAAAGGGACACTGAACCCAATTTTTTTTCTTTTGTGATTCAGATAGAGCATGCAATTTTAAGCAACTTTCTAATTTACTCCTATTATGGCATTTTCTTCATTCTCTTGGTATCTTTATTTGAAATGCAAGAATGTAAGTTTAGATGCCGGACCATTTTTGGTGAACAACTTGGGTTGTTCTTGCTGATTTGTGGATACATTCATCCACCAATGAACAAGTGTTGTCCAGTGTTCTAAACCAAATAGCTTAGATGCCTTATTTTTCAAATAAAGATTGCAAGAGAACGAAGAAACATTATAATAGGAGTAAATTAGAAAGTTGCTTAAAATTGCATGCTCTATCTGAATCACAAAAGAAAAAAATTGGGTTCAGTGTTCCTTTATCTTGCTGCTGATAATATTAGCTAAGACTATTAGACCGCTTGATATATAAATACCCCAGCATAATGTATGGGAAGCAAATGATTGGCTGTGTTATTGCTGTAGTGGTATTTAACTCTAGCCAATGATGAGCACAGAAGTTTGTGCTAACTAAATATTGTTCCACTACTGGCAAGTGCTGAGGCAATCTTCTTGTTCCTTATATATATTGTATCTTGTGTGACAAGCAGCGCTAAAACATGCAGGGGAAAATCTTACAGAGACACATTTTTATCTTTTTTTTTTTTTTTCTTCCTGTAACTGAGAAGAAAATATTTTAAAGCAGTTGTAGTTCTGCTTATCAACCAATGAGCTATCAGGCCTTAAAGGGAAATTAAACCCAACATTTTTCTTTCATAATTCAGATAAAGCATTTGATTTTAAACTTTATAATTTACTTCTATGATAATTTTTTCTTAGTTTTCTTGGCATCGTGTGCGGAAAAGCAGAGATGTATGCTTAGGAACCAGTTATCCATTTGCAAGAGTGCTAGATAGCAGCACTATTTACTGCCATGTAGCGCTACACATGGCTACCTAAGTATCTCTTCAACACAGAATATCATGGGAAATTTGATAATATTAATACATTGGAAACTTTTTAAAATTGATGTGTTCAGTCTGAATCTTAAAAGAAAAAATGTTGGGATTTGTATCCCTTTAAGGCCCATTTGCACTTCCTATTAGCTATGAGATCAAAATAAACTATTTTGACTGAATTATTTTTATTAAATTAATTATTAATGCATGCATAAATAGTACTTGTTTAGCAATATATACGTACAGTATGTGTCTCAATGCTAAAGCCCTTTGCCTGCCTTTTTTTCCCAACACCCGAGATCTCATACATTTGAGCCCTTATAACTTTTTTGTGCAATATTTTTTTAAATCATTTCTATTAAACAGTGTTAATATGAAGGAAGCTGTACTTTGTGCAACTTCTTTGTTTCGGAACAGTTAACCACAGCTCTGAAATCGCGGTAGGGATTGAAGCGTTAATGGCGATTGCACTAGCACAATTGCGATTTTGCTCAACTTGTAATATCAGCGCAATGAAAAAGGCTCGTGAAAAGACGATATCACTTGCCCCTCACTTGTAACTTAGCCCAAAATGAATAATTGGGAACACATTAACTGGAAGAATATTTTACAGAGCAAAGTCCCTTTAAACGCTATAAGAAAAGGGCATTTTGCAGAGGTGTCACAAGGCTTCTCATGCACCTTCATGGAAACAAAAATAAAATATGATGGTTAATTAATTTATCATTGATAATAACTATATCATTTCTCAGCATTTTAGTACAATTATACTATACATGCAAAGACTTGCAATAATAACTACATTATTTTATTTTATTTCTGTTCACTATTTATTATTCAACAAAAAGTAGGAAACAATCATATCTATTAATAGCTAACTGAGCATGTGCACAAATAAATACAAAAATACAGTTCCAACATCCAAGTTGTGCTGTTTAAAGAGGACAAAAAGGGGTTTAAAGTTTATTTCTCTCATAGAATTGGTGGTTGTATGACCAGTGGTATTAGTAAATCACCCCCTATTCTCCATATATACATGCTTTTTAAGAAAGGATACCAAGAAAACAAAACAAATTATATAATAGAAGTAAACTGTGAAGTTGTTTAAAATTGCATGCTCTGTCTGAATCATGAAAGCAAAAATTTGTGTTTGATGTCCCTTTAATACTGATGCAGAAATGGTAGTTAATAAAGGGACATTGATTTCAAAAACCTTCTATCATTGAGATGAAAGAAAAACAAATTAAACATGTTTCATTTTTTTTTCCTTAGAAATGTGAAGTTTAAGCTATTGAAATTGAAACTGAAACTAATACAACAATGTCAGTAATACACTCCCTACTAAAGCTCCTTGGCGGAAATATACTTTCTATTAATGCTCATAGGCTGAAGGATGCTTCCTGCTAATACTGCCTATTAAGGCTTATTGGCTGAAATTTACTTTCTGCTAATGCTCATTAATTAGATGTACATAACAGACACGTCCCTTAAACAACAATGGAAAAAAAAAGTGTTATGGTGTAGAAGAAGGGACTGAAATTTAGAGGTATTATTATAGATATCTAGTTGTGAATAATGATGTAGTTTTAAAGGTCCCACCTTCTTTTGTAAGGCCTATGTAATTTTGTAGGGGCTATGTACTTTTGTAGGGCCTATGTATTTTTGTAAGACCTATGTACTTTTGTAGGGCCTATGTACTTTTGTGGGGTCTATTTACTTTTGTTAGACCTATGTACTTTTGTAGGGCCTATGTACCTTTGTAAGGCCTATGTACTTTTAAGGGGTCTATGTACTTTTGAGGGGCCAATGTACTTTTGAGGGGCCAATGTACTTTTGAAAAGCCTATGCACTTTTGTAAGGCCTATGTACTTGTAGGGCCTATGTACTTTTGTAAGGCCTATGTACTCTTGTGGGGTCTATTTACTTTTGTAAGGCCTATGTACTTTTGTAAGGCCTATGTACTTTTGTAGGGCCTATGTACTTTTATAGACCTATCTACTTTTGTAAGGCTTATTCACTTTGTAGGGTCTATGTACTTTTGTAGGGCCTATGTAGTTTTTTAAGGCCTATGTACTTTTGTAAGGCCTCTGTAGGGCCTATGTACTTTTGTAAAGCCTATGTACTTTTGAGGGGCCTATGTACTTTTGTAAGGCCTCTGTAGTGCCTATGTCCTTTTGTAAGGCCTCTATAGGGCCTATGTACTTTTGTAGGGCCTATGTACTTTTGAGGGGCCGATGTACTTTTGTAAGGCCTAGGCACTTTTGTAAGGCCTATGTACTTTTATAGACCTATGTACTTTTGTAAGGCCTATGTACTTTTGTAGGGTCTATGTACTTTTGTAGGGCCTATGTAGTTTTGTAAGGTCTATGAACTTTTGTAAGGCCTCTGTAGGGCCTATGTAGTTTTGTAAGGTCTATGTACTTTTGTAAGGCCTCTGTAGGGCCTATGTAGTTTTGTAAAGCCTATGTACCTTTGAGGGGCCTATGTACTTTTGTAAGGCCTATGTACTTTTATAGACCTATGTACTTTTGTAAAGCCTATGTACTTTTGAGGGGCCTATGTACTTTTGTAGGGCCTAGGTACTTTTGTAAGGCCTATGTACTTTTATAGACCTATGCACTTTTGTAAGGCCTTTGTACTTTTGTAGGGTCTATGTATTTTTGTAGGGCCTATGAAGTTTTGTAAGGCCTATGTACTTTTGTAAGGCCTCTGTAGGGCCTATGTACTTTTATAGACCTATGTACTTTTGTAAGGCCTATGTACTTTTGTAGGGTCTATGTACTTTTGTAAGGCCTATGTACTTTTGTAGGGTCTATGTACGTTTGTAGGGCCTATGTACTTTTGTAAAGCCTATGTACTTTTGAGGGGCCTATGTACTTTTGTAAGGCCTCTGTAGGGCATATGTACTTTTGTAAGGCCTCTGTAGGGCCTATGTACTTTTGTAAAGCCTATGTACTTTTGAGGAGCCTATGTACTTTTGTAGGGCCTATGTACTTTTGAGGGGCCTATGTACTTTTGTAAGGCCTATGTACTTTTGTAAGGTCTTTGTACTTTTGAGGGGCCTATTTACTTTTGTGGGGCCTATTTACTTTTGTGGGGCCTATGTACTTTTGTGGGGCATATGTACTTTTGAGGGGCCTATTTACTTTTGTAAGGCCTATTTACTTTTGTAAGGCCTATGTACTTTTATGGGGCCTATGTACTTTTATGGGGCCTATGTACTTTTGTAGGGCTAATGTACTTTTGTGTGGCCTATGTACTTTCTAAGGTCTATGTACTTTTGAGAGGCCTATATACTTTTGTAAGGCCTATGCACTTTTCTAAGGCCTATGTACTTTTGTAAGGCCTATGTACTTTTGTAGGGCCCATGTATTTTTGTTGGGTATATCTACTTTTGTAAGGCCTATGCACTTTTGTAGGGCCTATGCACTTTTGTAGGGTCTATGTACTTTTGTAAGGCCTATGTACTTTTGTGGGGTCTATGTACTTTTCTAAGGCCTATGTACTTCTGTAAGGCCTATGTACTTTTGTGGGGCCTATGTACTTTTGTGGGCCCTATGTACTTTTGTGGGGCCTATGTACTTTTCTAAGGCCTATGTACTTTTCTAAGGCCTATGTACTTTTGTGGGGTCTATTTACTTTTCTAAGGCCTATGTACTTTTCTAAGGCCTATGTACTTTTGTAAGGCCTATGTACTTTTGTAGGGCCTATGTACTTTTGTAGGGCCTATGTACTTTTCTAAGGCCTATGTACTTTTGTAAGGCCTATGTACTTTTCTAAGGCCTATGTACTTTTCTAAGGCCTATGTACTTTTGTGGGGTCTATTTACTTTTCTAAGGCCTATGTACTTTTCTAAGGCCTATGTACTTTTCTAAGGCCTATGTACTTTTGTAGGGCCTATGTACTTTTCTAAGGCCTATGTACTTTTGGCGGGTCTATGTACTTTTGTAGGGCCTATGTACTTTTCTAAGGCCTATGTACTTTTGGCAGGTCTATTTACTTTTGTAGAGCCTATGTACTTTTGTAGGGCCTTTGCACATTTTAAAATGATAGAGAAACAATCAAAGAAAGAGAATAATATGTGACA
The DNA here is from genome assembly GCF_027579735.1 of Bombina bombina. NCBI lineage: Eukaryota > Metazoa > Chordata > Amphibia > Anura > Bombinatoridae > Bombina > Bombina bombina. The sequence goes on from NC_069506.1 coordinate 305,729,514, forward strand.
TATGAACATTTATGAAATTTAAATATCGTAAAAGTAAAATAAAGTTTCTTGGAACTCAGCCATTCTTAATCTTGTATGTATTGTCTAGGGAAGCTTTCGTGCTACAGTAGCAGAGCTGAGTGGTTGCAACAATATATTTAAACACAATGGGGTAGATTCTAATTTAGTTGATCATGTTTTTCAGCTTCCAATACAATGCAAACAATTAAACCATTCTCATGTTGGAAAATATAAAGTATTTAAGATTGTAATAGCCGCCCATATGATGCCTGAGCAGAATCGTTTATCAGCTAAGGGCCAGATTACATGATGAGCACAAAATATCGCTTATGCTAAAGTGATATTTGCGCTCAACTGAGTAATACCAGCTCACGCTAATGTACACTGGTATTACAAGTTAGTTGCAATGCGAACCCGACCTCGCTCGTGTTCGCATTGCATGGAAGCAATGCGCTCACGACAGCATGCTTCCATAGACTCCAATGGGAGCCTCGTTCTGATTCCATTGTACACGGCACAGAACCTAAGCGCAGCGAAGCAGGTAAGTAGTGCAAGTAGGAGTAAATGAGAAAGGTGCATACATTTGCATGCTCTATCTGAATCATGAAAGAAAGAAAAATCGGTTTAGTATCCCTTTAAGAATGAATCAATAATCTTGGAAATAGAAAAATGACCACATAATAACAGATTTTTTCTTCTGCCAGTGGGCTGTTACAAGACATTTCTCTTTCACCTTTCTTTAATACCACACTGCAGAAGCCAAGGGGTTAACTGCAGTGCATTTCCCTTTGATAGTTAGTTGCTAATGGTTCATTGTGAGCAAAAAAATGTATCTCAGCTCCAACAAAATGAACCCTCAATGCTCTGAATTGTAGATATCACAAAGCAACTGCATTAATGGCAATAAAACGTCTGCATTTCAGCTTACAGTCGTCAGGGCTGCAGTTTGCCATATCTAAGCGCTTGACTCAATTAATTATTAAACTGATGGTGTTGGTTGTTCAGCAGTGCATAGAAATTCCTTTGGAAATCAATAGAAATTTCCATGACATGTTGTTGCAGCAGTGATTATAGCAGTTTGAGAAATGATTTGCCTATATTATATAATGCCCATAGGCTGCTTTTTTTCTGCAAATTCTTGTTTTCTTAATCATAAATAAAATACAAACTAATGACTGGCATACTTGACCTTATGTATAAGCTATTTTTAAGGGGCGCTGTAACCATTATTTAAAAAGGCGTAAGTAGACTGATGCATCTGTCAATTTTTAAAAGTGGAAATTGTAATTCAGAAAATACATGCTCTAATCTTTAGATTACTATAGGATTGATCAACATTTTCTTCTTGTTCTTGGCTAATAACAATTTTTGAACTGTGGACGTTATTGTCAGTTTGTTTCTTTAGTGATCACCTTAAAGGACCAGTAAAGAAAGTAGATTTGCATAATCAACAAATGCATGATAAAAAGACGATGCAATAGCTCTTAGGGTTCGATTAATCAAAGCTTCAACTGATAATGCACTGGAAGTCCGCATCAAATTTGACACAAATTTGAACTGCTGTAGTTAACAAATCATCAAGATCATCAAATGTTGAAATGTGTTATGTAATATACGCCCCCGCGATATCAATCCAACGCAAATTGATGCTTGTGTTATTCAAGAGGAATACTGATCATCCGCCATCACATTCGACTCCCGTTGACCCCCTTGCCAATTTATCAAACATTCAACAGGTACGCTGACGTCAATTCTGACGCAGCGTACCTATCGTTCAGACCAACCACCCTTGAGGCTATGAATGCCAAAGAAATCAATGGGAGTCTGAAAACACAGAAAGGTTATGTCCGATGCTGCAAGAGAATGAAGCATATTAGATAATAAAAGTAAATTAGAAACTTTATTAAAATTGTATACTATTTCTAAATCAAACAATATTATTGCTTCAAATTAGGTGCAAAGCATTGCTTCAAATTTGGTGCGAAATATTGCCTCAAATTTGATGCACTAGTAGATATACTATAGGGATAAAAATGTAATGAGAGACAAAGATGTAACATAATCCATAAGTAGTAATGTATTTATTTCAAAGCAAGGGGACAATATTATTGCTCCAAATTTGGAGAGAAGTATTGCTCCAAATTTGGTGCACTAGTAGATATTGAGATAAAAACGAAATAAATTCATAACATAATATAGCTAACTTCCTTTTTTTTGGATAAATCTACTTGCATGTTTAAGGCATGTAAGACTCTCCACTTTGCACCAAATCTGACGCAACACTTTTCGCACCAAATTTGATGCAATACTCAAAAACAGCCCACAAACTAGTGAAATTTTCCATCACTTTTGATCGGGAAATGCATAATCACATGATTTATGACATCAGCCAATCTGATTTAAATATACATTTTCTACTATCACTAACGAATCATAATGCTTGATACTTGTGTCTTTAATCACTCATCAGAACTTGTAAGTGCCATTTGTTACATGTATGAAATTAGTATTAAAGTTAAACATTGATGATGACATTAGGGCACACAGTGTAATAATTTAGACAATGATTTTAAAATTCGAATGATGTTTGATTCAATATAATATTAAGCTGATAGCTCAATAGGATAGTCTACCTAACATTAAACTGTCATGAATCAGATACAGCAGAAATTAAAATCACCTCTTTACTGTCATGCTATTTTCAATGGTTTTCTTCCTTCCTTCTCTTGAATTTCATTTTCAATGTCATCTTATATTCCAGTGTATACCTGTGAAGGGGTGGTGTTTAAAACTAGACTGCAATCAGGAGGGGTTACACAGGTGCAAAGAGAAAACTGGCCCAGCTCTTAAAATATCCATTGATTGCAAATAAATACATATGATACCCTGATTATATGTTATATTTGCAATTATTCCTGCTCAGAATAATAATACATTTACACTATATACATATAGTGGTATAAATAAATACAGAGATATGAAATACAACATTGTTTAGAACAAAAAAAGGAATTTAGGGACATGTAAATATGTTTGCAAAAGATTTCTAACATAGCACATATATATATATATATATATATATATATATATATATATATATATATAAAAAGTATGTGCAAAGATATATGTACAAATTCTAGCATTAATAAACATTTTAAAAAACAAAAAAACATGAGATAGGCATATCATAATTTCTAGAAATACAAATACACATTAATTTATGTGAAAATATCATATATCAGTTTTTTGTATAACAAATACATAGAAAATAACTTTCTATGAGATATTATTGTTTGTTCAGGTATAGATATAGCTATTTTTTGGACTTTAACAAATGAAAAATAAAAGATTAGCTTTAGAGATATGTGCTTGTTCATATACAGGAATGAAATGGTATAAATAAAGTTGGAAAAAACAGAATTGATGACTATTATTTATCAACAGTCCGATGCTCATCGCTCCGTAGTTGACGCACGTGTTTTTGACAGACTTTTTAATAGATAAGGCCGTTGTCTGTAGATTTGCGGCAGCGATGTCTGGCGAGCGTATTGACTCCAGCACCTGCGTAAAGATTAGTGCAATGATAAATACGCCCCTTAGTCTGAACTTCAAATGAGTAGTAGATTTTTTTTCTGACAAATGTTAAAGTTATGTCTCTTTTTACTCTTCCTGTATCATGTGACAGTGATCAGCCAATCACAAATGCATAAACGTGTGTTCTGTGAATTCTTGCACATGCTTAGTAGCTGGTGACTCAAAGTGTAAATATAAAAAGACTGCACGTTTTGTTAATGGAGTAAATTGGAAATTGCTGCTCTATCTGCATCATGAAAGTTTAATTTGACCTGAGTGTCCATTTAATCCAAAAATGTTTTTACTATTATACCCCTGAAGGTCAAATTGTTACCTTAAAGGGACAGTCTACACCAGAATTTTTATTGTTTTAAAAAAAATATAATCCCTTTATTACCCATTCCCCAGTTTTGCATAACTAACACATTTATAATAATATACTTTTAACCCCTGTGATTACCTTGTATCTAAGCCTCTGCAAACTGCCCCTTTATTTCAGTTCTTTTGACAGACTTGTAGTTTAGCCAGTCAGTGCCTGCACCCAGATTACTTCACGTGCACGGGCACAGTGTTATCTATATAAAATACGTGAACTAACACCCTCTAGTGGTGAAAAACTGTTAAAATGCATTCTGAAAAGAGGTGGCCTTCAAGGTCCAAGAAATTAGCATATGAACCTCCTAGGTTAAACTTTCAACTTAGAATACCAAGAGAACAAAGCAAAATTGGTGATAAAAGTAAATTGGAAAATTGTTTAAAATTACATGCTCTATCTGAATCATGAAATCGTTATCGTCAATTTTGCAAAGTTCAATTTCGCTAGTTTAGAAAGTTGCAGAGTTGCAGAGCCTTTATGTAAATTGATCTCTCTTGAAGTTTGTAGTGATGCTAATAAATTAAATTCAAATAATTAAGCTGTTGTGCTCCAAAATCATAGAGATATGTGTGTTTGTCTCTTTATAGGGACAGGAAAGTCATAATTAGACATTCATGATTCATACAGAAAATACAATTTTAAACAACTTTCCAATGTACTTCTATTATTTAAATGGCTTTCTTCTCTTGTTATCCTTTGTTGAAGGGTTTATCTAGGTAAGCTCAGGAGCAGCAAAGCACCTAAGTTCTAGCTGCTGATTGGTGGCTGCATCTATATATACTGATTGTCATTGGCTCACCCATGTGTTCATTTAGAAACCAGTAGTGCATTGCTGCTCCTTTAACAAATGATACCAAGAGAATGAAGCAAATTTGATAATAGAAGTAAACTGGAAAGTTGTTTGAAATTGTATGTTCTACCTAAATCCTGAAATATTTTTTTTTTAGGTTTCATGTCCCTTTAAGTGATTTGAACAGAAAAAATTTGATATAGAGGGCATGTTTTTATTAGTGTGAAAGTGTTGATGATTAATTTATTTAACTTTAAAGGGACATAGAACCGTAAATGTTTCTTTCATGATTCAGATAGAGCATAACATTTTAAACAACTTTCCAATGTACCTCTTTTATCTAATGTACTTCATTCTTTCAATGCCCTTTGTTGAAAGGCATAACTTATTCAACAAAGGATAGCCAGAGAATGAAGTGAATTAAGTAAATTGGAAAGTTGTCTATAAATGTAATGCTCTATCTGAATCATGATAGATACATTTTGGGTTTCATATCCCTTTAATTACTTGAGAAGGAAGCATTTGTATCTGTTTGGTGTCGTTACTATCTAATATTATCCAATATGGCAGTGGATAATTTTCGTGTGATTTGAAGCTGAGCAAGGTTACATTTACAAAACTATTGGGGTAATCTGTAATAAGTGGAAAAGTGCGGTCTAGGGTTTATGAAGCTCCTATAGCTATGGAATATGATAAGTGAAAAATGGTCCGGTAAAAGTGTTGTTGAGTATAAAGGCTGTGAAACACTGCAAGCGGAGCGATGCGCAGCATGTAGATGCAGCTGTGCGCACACTGACTTTTCATCTCTGAGCACTCTGCTGCGTCAGGTCGCGTAGCTGAGCACTCAGAGATGAAATAATTGAAATTCAGAAGCGATGCGATGCGGTGCGAAGCAGCTGCATCGCCTCGCGCCGCATTGCTTGCAGTGTGTCACAGCCTTAAATGATTGTGATCATAAAACATTTGAAGTATAGGGCCCTTTATCAACGAAATAATTATGAAAAATGTGCTTCAATAATTGAAGAAAACAGCTGATTGTGAGTCAACATTGAAAGGGCTCATCAGAAGCTGTTAACAGTTGATCATCAAACAATAAAGCATAAGTACATTTTTGTTCAAGTAAGACACCACCCAACTCAGAAACAAATGAATTTCATTCCTAAAATTTGTCCTCATCTAACTCTGTTGTTTGCTGCTTTATAAATAAAGTATAATAATAATAATAATAGATTATGATCAGCCATGGTACGCTAGGGCCAGTTGTGCAAAAATTGACATGTTCTATCATATTAGATGATACAATTTGTGCTTTAGAATGTCCCATTAAAGGGACATAAAACACCTGGAACAGATTAACACCTTGTTCTCTGCAATTGGTTTGTAAAAGCACACCACTTACCTTTTTTGAAGTAGCCAATGCAGAGTGTTATTGAAGTAGAGAAGGCTTGTTATTGTCACTTTGTTAGCAATGCATAGTTTTCTTTATCTCATCTGCTCTGCTGGTACAGCCATATAGAAGTGTGCACTTCCAATTCTCAAATAATTTTTTTTCTTCTTCTGGGACAGGTATATAGAAGTTGTTTTTTTGTTTTTTGTTTTTTAAAAATTGTGACAAATTAGGACACTCTCAAGGTTGCACAACCCTAACCTATAATATAACAAAAAGCATACAAATAATAGTTATTAGTGATGTCGCAAACAGTTCGCCGGCGAATAGTTCCCGACGAACATAGCATGTTCGTGTTCGCCGCGGACGGCGAACATATGCGATGTTCGGTCCGCCCCTTATTCCTCATCATTGAGTAAACTTTGACCCTGTACCTCACAGTCAGAAGACACATTCCAGCCAATCAGCAACAGACCCTCCCTCCCAGACCCTCCCACCTCCTGGACAGCATCCATTTTAGATTAATTTGGAAGCTGCATTGTTAGTGAGAGGAGGGACAGTGTAGCTGCTGCTGATTTAATAGGGAAATCGATAGCTAGGCTAGTGTATTCAGTGTCCACTACAGTCCTGAAGGACTCATCTGATCTCTGCTGTAAGGACAGCACCCCAAAAAGCCCTTTATAGGGCTAGAACATCAGTCTGCTGTTTTTTTTTCTTTTCCTGTGTAATCTAATTGCAGACCAACAAGCAGAGGAAGGCACCCGGTCTCCAACTCTCCCAGAAGACTTCAACCAAAGGAAACAGCAAACTTGATGACAGAAAAGAGCAGCTACACACAGGGCCGGATTTACATCTCAGGTGCCTGTAGGCACAAAAACCTGAAGCGCCCCCCCCCCCCTTCCTCACAAAAAAAGTGAAAAAAATTAGGGTGATTTTTTTTATTATTATTATTATTTAGGACAGCTTAAAAAAAATTGGTGTATAGCATTAAAGCCCAGTTTTTCTTGAATTCATATACAGGATTTACTGTTACTAACATCTAAGGGTTGTTATTGTATTTAGACAAAAAAAACTTATAAATATATTGTTCTTCTACAACAGTTTTGTGAAAAATGCTTTCATCTTTGTTTTGTTTTTAAATCCCTCAACGGATTTTAAGGTTTCTATCACCTCTTTCATCTCCTCTAAATGATAAATATATAAGGTGTATGAAGCACTTTGTAATAAAAAAAAAGTTAAATTATAATTTAGGGGCAATTGGGCCATTGAAAAACAATTGCAGCAAGTAAAATGTTCATTTATTCAGAACATTGTCATGTTGTCACACATTATTATTATTATTATCAGTTATATGTAGAGCAGCAATGCACTTGATTAGTATGTTAATTTATGAAGCAAAAAGAGTAATTACAAGGTGTTTGACCCTTTTAAGGTCATGAGGTCACCATTCACCAGTTTAACAGCCCTTCTTTGAAGATAATATGGATGGATTTGAGTTACCTGTAGATCTGGCAGGTCAGTTTATATATGTTTTTATGAATTGAGCAACCAGCCATGTTTTATTTTGCTGCAGATGTGCAGAGCAGCAGAAGAGGTGCCCAGTTGCCCACAATCACTTCAAAAGGGGCCACAACAGGAGCATATATCTAAATGTGCCTACATATGGTACTCAATTGTATGCAGTTACAGTGACATCACTACCTGTGTCTCTATCTTGCTGCTGCTTTGTAATACATAAATCAGGCAATATTCCATGCTTGGTGTGTGTGCCATACATACATATTAAATTTCATGTATAGGTCTGAGTATCAGATTTCAACATGCAATATATATATTTTTTTAAATTGCTAATCTTTAATCCACTTTGTCTCTAACATGTTTCCCGGTCACTAACTGTCACACCCATAGCTTGCAGTTGGATTTTAATCACATTTATTTAAAAACTGAGGTTATTGCATTATCAAACAGCTCTTAATTTTTTCTTTGTTTTGAGATGCCCTTATTTATATTTAGATGTTTGCTATATTCCAGTAAATAACCTAATCATGCAATTTGATGCTATAACATTAGCATTCTATAATTTAAAATATATTTATGTACTGTCTGTTACTGTCTATTATGCAGCAGGAAACACAAGATAAGCTGGGGCAAGTGAGAGATTCCTTTATCTAACAGGCTGGGTCAAGGGGTCAAGTGACTGGGAGACCACACAGAGAGAAAGCGTTCCTTTTCAATGGATTAGAACTAGAATCTTTCTTGAGACTAAACCTGCAGTGATGAGACACGCGACACCCCGGTGGGTGAGACGTCATCTGAATGAGGAGCTCGCGCAGAGCTACAGGAAGGAATGTAGAGAGAGGAGGGAGCGCGGGGACTGTCAGGGAGAGAAACATTGCCTTGTGTGCCCCAGGCCAGACAGGACAGGAGATGTCCACATTAAAAGAGAACTCAAACAATGTGAAAGTGTCTCAATTTAATGTACTCACAGTGATGCTGGCTGCTGCTTCTAATTAATTCTCCCGACCCCAGGCAGGTGACAGTCCTCCTCCTCCTCTTCTCTCCTCCTTCTTGCGCAGTCAGCTCCGCATCAGGGTCAGTGAGTGTGACATCACTGACGTGGCGCCTCATTGGCTGGCACACGGAGCCGCAGAATTTCAATGCAAAAAATAATAAAAAATTGCAGATAACAGTCACTGTCTCTTACAGGCAGGCGCCCCTCACTGCAGTGCGCCTGTAGGCACATGCCTACTGTGCCTATTGGGAAATCCGGCCCTGGCTACACAGTCCGGTAAAAGCAATAATGTCTTTATTTGACATCCAAATACAAGTGTATACAGGCTTAGTCAGACAGGTTTCGTATGGAAATACTGACAACTTTTTTCAATGACTACCTGCTAACTAATGGCTAATGAGCTAGAGCTAAATACACCTGTCAAGCAACTCCCTATTTACTTACATCCAATCATGATAGGGACCTATTAATTACATTAAGTGACACCTGTTTAAAGCTCACTGTGAGAAAATGAGAGTAAAAAAGGGGGATGTGCTAGGTGTAAATGCTGTAATATGACAAGTTAGCCTAGACATAAATGCAAACATTTTAAAGTAACATACTGTGATTAACTGATACCCCCAGAAAAATCTTATACTCTTTTTAAGCTATAAAATACATAACAAAAGCTCTTTATTAAAAATTATTGAAAAGCAATAAAAAGAGGAAAAAAAAATTGATATAAATTCATAAGGGGAAATAAATGTTTGCAAAAATTATCATGTGACTTTTGTATTTATTTGACAAATAATTTAATGTCCCATTCTGAATTCAAACCCTTTGGCACAACAGTTTCCAATTGGAAAATCCAAAAAACTTCCCTTTTTTTTGAGAATTTCTTCTCTATTACCTCCTCTTGGGTGTCTGGGAATAAATTGGATGCATTGAAATGCCAATAGGGAAGTATCAGAATGGTGTTCTTTTTTAAAATGAAGTGACACAGGAGTTGTAGAGTGAGGGTCTTCAATGGACCTAAGATACTCCAAAAATCTGTCTTTCAGGGGGCGTGTAGTGAGTCCTACATATTGCTTATAGCACCCCCTGCAGGTAAGTAAGTAAATAACATATGTGGAGTTACAAGTGGAATATTGTTCAATCTGGTAGATTTTACCTGTAACCTGTGATTTGAACTCTGTTCCAAATAAAGCATAAGCACATGATTTACATCTGGTGCTATTGCATTTATGAAAACCTGGCTTTAATGAAAGCCAATTTTCCTTTTTTATTCTAGGCAGCATAGAAGGAGACAAAAGGTTACCCAAAGTTTTAGCCTTGCGAGACACAAAACTACAACCTGCTTGCACAGTCTCTCTGAGTCCATCATCAGCCTCTAATATGGGCAGTGAATCACGTATAATTTTACAAATTTTGTGGTATTCAGTACTATAAGTAGTAATGAATTTAGGCTTATTCTGCACAAAATTAGAATCTCTTTTAGTGGCAAATAATGACTCTCTATCCTGAGGGTCAACTTGTTTCTTAGCCCTGTCTAGGTTATTCTTATCATAACCTCTTTGTAAGAATCTTTCAGTCAATTCTTTAGCATGGAATTCATATCTTTCTAATTTGGTACAATTGCGTTTTATACGCATGTACTGACTCTTGGGTATAGATACTACCGTATGCCTAGGATGACAGGAGGTGGCATTGAGAATAGTATTCCCAGCCATCTCTTTACGATACAATTCAACTTCAATGCTCTGTTCATCACAATTGGCTTGTAGCTCTATATCCAAGTAGGAGACACTTTCTTTACTGGTGACATATGTAAATTTCAAATTCAATTCATTGTCCTGTAAGTACTCTATAAAGAGGGGGATTAACTCCTCTGACCCTTTCCAGACAAACAAAAGGTCATCTATATAGTGACCAAAATAAAGTATGTGTCTCCTGTATGGATTAGTATCTCCAAAGACGCGGGACAGCTCCCACCAACCTAGATACAAGTTGGCATAGGATGGGGCAAACTTTGCCCCCATAGCTGTCCCGCGCCTTTGGAGATAGTAGTCACCTTCAAACATAAAGAAATTATGCGTAAGGAGAAAATCAATAGAAGTAAGAATACATTTCTTCAGTTCAATATCATAACTTGAAAAGTTATCCAAGAAAAATTTGAAAGCCTCAATACCTTTACCATGTGGTATACATGTATAAAGTGAAATGACATCCACTGTAATGAAAGAGTACCCTTCTTCCCATTTTAGTTTTTCAATCTGTTGGATGACATCACTGGTGTCTTTCACATAACTTAGTAAATTTATTACCAAAGGTTGTAAGTAGGCATCAATTATTTCAGAAAGGGGTTCTATTAGGGAACCAATGCCAGCCACTATTGGGCGACCTGGGGGCTTACACACACTTTTATGAATTTTTGGCAAATAATGGAAAATTGCCACTTTTGGACTTTGAACTTTTAAGAACTCCAAATTCTTTTGTGTGATAACCCCATTATAGGCCGTCGAATCAATGATGGAATAGAGTTCCCTTTGGAAACGAAAAGTAGGGTTGTTAGGTAATCTTAAATAAACCTCATCATCTGAAAGCTGTCTCCAAGCTTCCTCTAAATAATCCTGTTTATTCAACACTACAACTTTGCCCCCTTTATCTGATCAACGAATAACTACATCCTGCATTTTCTCCAAAGATTTCAAAGCCTGATATTCTTTCTTAGTTAAATTATCACCTTTGTGTGACTTCCAATCAATACTTGCATGTAAATCCTTCAATTTTAACTCAACTGTTTTCTGAAACACTTCAATGGCACTGGATCTGGTTTTGATTGGATAAAAGTCTGATTTAAGTTTTAATTTGCTAATATCAACTTTACCAGACATTTTTGTATCCAGTGTCACTGAATTCTCCTGTTCTAGAGTTACCAAATCCAATAATGCATATTTATCTGAAAAATCCTTAATGCTCTCAATAGTAGGATTACTAACTTCACTCTCTAAGACTGTATCCAAGGACTCTGCTCCTGAAAAATGTTTCTTTAATACTAAAATTCTAACGAATTTATTTAGATCCACAATAGTATTAAACAAATCAAAATGTGAAGTTGGGGCAAAGCTAAGACCCAATGACAAAACAGATAGTTGTTCTTGAGTTAAAGTCTGTGAGGACAAATTTAATACATTTTTAAACTGATTTAAATATAATTCTGAGACTGACTCCCCTTCTTCCTTTGAGGATATCTGTGTGTCTTGGAATTCCCTGTCTTTAATATGGGCTGCTCTGTTGAATCTGCGCCCCCCTCTACGTATTTTTTTCTTTGTGTCAGGGGGCCTTTCTGTTTTTTTGACTTAGTATCACTATTGGCAGTATGTGTAACCTCATTTTGCTGTAATACAAAAGAAGGAGGAGCAGATTCCATTTGTGCTGTAGATGTTTCACTAATTTCTAAATCTGATGAATCATAATCATATTCTGTGTCTGTGTCAGCAAACTTTACTCTCTTATCTGCTTTACTATTACCTCTCTTAAATTGTCTACTCCTTTTCCTGTTCTCATATTGAGGAAATCTATACACCTTATCGTTATCATAATCAGATTTGTCTCTAAGTATTTTTTGCTTCTTGAAATGCCACAAATTATTTTTAAATTCAACAATAACCTTCTGTATTTTGTCATCATACAGTTTAAAATCAACTCTTTCAGATAGAGGACGAATAAACTCTTGTAACTTCTGTTTTTCAAGACCCAATTGTGTACGTAATTGTTTTTTGTAATCAATCAAAAGGTCAATGAGTGTAATCTAATTGCAGTTGCCTGCCTGCCAGCATGTGTGTCAGGCTCACAGCGTATACTGTGCCCACTTGCCCAGTGCCACCACTCATATCTGGTGTAACAGTAGTGTACATTTAAAAAAACAACAACACTTTTTTGACTGTGAAATAATAGCAGACAGCTGCCAGTACCCAAGATGGACGCCAAAAAGGCAGATGGGGAGGGTTAGAGAGCTGTTTTGGGGGGATCAGGGAGGTTGGGGGCTAAGGGGGGATGCTATACCACAGCATATTTAAATATGCTAAAAAAAAAACATTACATTTTTTTTAAAAAACCTTTTATTTTAGTACTGGCAGACTTTCTGCCAGTACTTAAGATGTCGGGGACAATTGTGGGGTGGGGGAGGAAAGGAAGCTGTTTGAGAGGGATCAGGGGGTGTGATGTGTCAGGTGGGAGGCTGATCTCTACACTAAAGCTAAAATTAACCCTGCAAGCTCCCTACAAACTACCTAATTAACCCCTTCACTGCTAGCCATAATACACGTGTGATGCGCAGCAGCATTTATCGGCCTTCTAATTACCAGAACAAAGGGGATTCCAGAGAAGCATTTACAAACATTTGTGCCATAATTTCAGTGAGAAACCTAAAATTGCGAGTTTTTTTTAAATTTGATCGCATTCGGCGGGGAAATGGTGGCATGAAATATACCAAAATGGGCCTAGATCAATACTTTGGATTGTCTACTACACTTAAGCTAAAATTAACTCTACAAGCTGCCTACATGCTCCCTAATTAACCCCTTCACTGCTGGGCATAAAACACGTGTGGTGCGCAGTGGCATTTAGCAGCCTTCTAATTACCAAAAAGCAACGCCAAAGCCATATAAGTCTGCTATTTCTGAACAAAGGGGATCCCAGAGAAGCATTTACAACCATTTATGCCATAATTGCATAAGTTGTTTGCAAATAATTTCTGTGAGAAACCTAAAGTTTGTGAAAAAGTGAACAATTTTTTTTTATTTGGTCGCATTTGGCGGTGAAATGGTGGCATGAAATATACCAAAATGGGCCTAGATCAATACTTTGGGTTGCCTACTACACTACACTTAAGCTAAAATTAACTCTACAAGCTCCCTACATGCTCCCTAATTAACCCCTTCACTGATGGGCATAAAACACGTGTGGTGCGCAGTGGCATTTAGCAGCCTTCTAATTACCAAAAAGCAACGCCAAAGCCATATAAATTTGCTATAATTGCATGTCTGGCACACAGTGTTGGGGCAAGGGTCCATCTGACCACTGATACCTGGCCTGCAAAGCATGGTCAGGGCATGTATATCACCTACACTGCGCACTGTGAAGCGGGCGTAACCCTTACACTACCTGATCAATACAACATCATACCTGATGTTTTAAAGCACATTATTCCAAACAATTTAGGAATGTTAGGTGATTTCTGCCCTTTATGGATTAAAACCAGACTCTGCATCAACTATGTAATTTTCCATGGGAGTTTTGCCATGGATCCCCCTCCGGCATGTCACAGTCCAGGTGTTAGTCCCCTTGAAACAACTTTTCCATCACTATTGTGGCCAGAAAGAGTCCCTGTGGGTTTTAAAATTCACCTGCCTATTGAAGTCTATGGCGGTTTGCCCGGTTCGCCCGATCGCAAACTTTTGCGGAAGTTCGCATTCGCCGTTCGCGAACCCAAATTTTTATGTTGGCGACATCACTAATAGTTATTCATTATTATTTAGAGTATTTTAAAAAAATCTTAAAAATTTGTAAATATATGACCACAATCCAACTGTAGTTAAGGCAATATTTGAGACTATAACAATTGTATTGAATGTGAAGACCATTAATACTTACAGACAGTAGTTTCAGCTTTAGTTTTGCACATGTCTAGTTTTTCACGTAGCTCATTGAGGGCTATATTACTAGTGGCTCTAACAGTTAAGCATGAGTGATATCTGGTTTATCGCACCTGTTTGAAAGTAAACATGATCTCTTGAGCGCAATTGAAGTTAACTTGTGCCTGCTTAACGCAAATTCAGGGCTCTGGTTAACTGTTAGGCTTAAATAAAAAGTTGCCCAAAACACATCAAAATTACATGTAAAAGTACAGTTACAGTCATAGGGTGCCATGTACTAAGGTGTAAAAATTTTTGCACAAACCATATCGAAATAACCCGCCGGCATTCGCACCTTGTGTATAGAACTTTGTTACATGAATGTACAAAAAAACAAGCCATAAAATGTTGCATCTAATCTGTCTCAAAGACAATCGGATTATTGATAACTTTGAAGCTTCGCTCGGCACGAAAGAACAAAGTTACTAAGCAGTCTACGGTCTAATTGGTTTAGTTCTTAACCCACTTGACCATCTAGGTGTCATAATCATCATACAAGCGGCAACGTTAAGCTGCTGACATGTTTAAGAATGTGCATTTCCCAGAAATCTTCGAATGTTGTTTATTTACTTTTCGGTATTTACTTGCTTGCTCCGGAGATTCAGCTACTTCCAAGAAGACTCGCAACCCTAACTTCTCGCATCAACAGAATGTTGTACTTGTTGATCTAGTACTCAAATACTATGATAATATTTATGGTAGTCGGGTCAAGCAAACCCCCGGTGCCCGTAAGAAGATTATTTGGGAGAAAATTATGCATGCCTAGAGTGTTCAGGGACCAACGAAAAAAGATATTGAATCCTGCAAAAAAAGGTTCAATGATTTCAAGCGTCAAATTAAATCCAAAATTGCCAAAGAAAAGCAATATGCACATGGTACTGAAGGTGGATAACCTTATGTCGCAGATTTGACTGACTTTGAAAGAAAAGTTCTACAGAGGCTTGGCACTGAGTTCATTGAGGGCATAACCGATGACTGTGATAGCGATATTCGAGGTAATTATAAATTAATTTCCAAATTCATATTTATATTGTTTAATTGTCTGCACCAAAAATGTGTCACTTACGTTAATGCTTTTTAAAAACATTATTAACCGTTTTTTTAATGTGCTATTTACTCGTATTATCAAATTTTCTTGCTATCTTTATTTAAAAAGCCGGAATGAAAATCTTAGCAGTCAGCACATTTTAGGTTCATCACCATGGATAGCAGTTGCTTATTGGAGGTCGACATTTACCCACCAATAAGCAAGCATAACCTAGGTTCTCAACAAAAATTGGGCAGGCTCCTATGCATCCTATTCCTGCTTTTTAAAGAAAGATAGCAAGAGAAGCAATACAAATTGATAATACGAGTAAATTAGAAAGTTGCTTAAAATTGCATGCCCTATCTGAATCATGAAAGAAATAAATTGTGTTTAGTGTCCCTTTAATCACACCAATGCTAAATCCATTTATCATTTCAATTAGAGTTGCAGCTATATGAAAACCAAAAATGTATGTTTCCTCATTCATATATGCAATAGCATTATAAAAAATAAAAATATTAAATTAGATTATGTAATTTGATTACTTCTCTGGTTATCTTTTTCTTTAATGTTTATCAAGGCAAGCTAAGGAGCAACGGAGAACATAGGTTCTATCTGTTGATTGTTGTATAAATTTCAATTTATATTGTCACTGGCTCACCCATGATTTCAATTTTAATCCATTATGGCCTTGGTGCTTCATTTTTCAATGATACCAATATAATTAGTGAAATTAAATAATATAATATAAAACCATAATGGATTGAATTTGAATATGAGATAGCAATCATGAGTTACACAAATTGGGTTTTATGTATTTTTCTCTTTTAAAATGTTAATGGTATTATATTGGTGCATACTTACACATCCATTGGGTGTTTTCATGTGCCTCAATAATGTACATGTCTCAATAAATATACATACTGGACAGATATGTAATATGTTAGGTAATGTGTTAATTGAAATCTTTATTTGCTATTTCATAGGTGGTTCTGTTCGATCATCGACTTCTGCATGTGTCAATACCCCATCTACCTCTATAGGAGAGGAACCACGTCCGTCGACATCACATCAAATTGAAAATGTGAATATTAGACAACCACCACAACATGGGCAATATATACGCTCTACGACAAATACAAGCCACAGCCTATCGTCTGCTGATACCATTCCGGATGTAAGGAGCAGTACACCGGACACAGCGGTTGGAAGAAGCTCTGGTATATTGTTTGAATCCACTTATATATACACTTTTACATATGCACATTTAAATTAAATATTAATCTTTAATATTTTTTATTTTTTTTGCAGTGGATGTTGGATGTCTATTCCAAGCTATGGTGACAGATTCTGCCCCACTTTTTGATGGTAAGTTACTTTTGGAAAGTATATATAGGATGATAAGAAACCTGATTTTGGGATAAAGTAACCAAAATGTTTTACATTTTTTGGAATGTATATAGTTTGATAGTCACACATCTGACTGTGAGATGGATAGACTAACATTAAACGCCCCTGTACTTCATATAGTGTACACTTTAGTCTGTTTCATGTTACATCAATCCAATATTATTGTATGTAGTGTGATTGTATATTGACACAGTTTAAAAATGCAAAACCCCACTTATTTATTAAGAAGGCCTTTAATCTTCTTGTTTAAACCAAAAAACAAAGACTTACATAACTGTATGAATAAACACCTTGATGACTGTCCTGACACAAACCAACAAACTGCATTAATACACAGCTTGTGGAATACATACATATGCACTCATCCAAACACACAACAAAAAACCAATGGCTAAAAATAAAAACAATATCACTGCACTCAAGGACAATGATCTAATCTGTGGGTGAGATGGCTAGCTTGTCACAAACCGCAAATGATTTACATATAACGACTAGAGTAGTGACATTTTACAGCCACCAGTACTGTATATAGTTCTTATGTATAGTCACACTGTTTAACCATGAACCCCCAACCATTACTGTAGGAACAAATGGTAATCTGATGTTACAGAATGTTGGCTAGTCTTCTTTTAATAGCTTGATTTCTATATTTCTAATTCTATTTTTTGTTTTTTTATTTTAAGATATCGAAGAGGAGGATGATTCTTCTAGAGAGGTCATTCTGAATATTGTTCCTGTTAGAGCACATAGTCCAGAGGTTAGATCTCCAGACCTTGGAAGCTTAACTCCTGACCTCTCACAGATGGCACAAGATCAGGATGTTGCTATTCATGAGCCTGTAACTAACCCAGCTCATGAGGATGACAATCCAAATCCACCTCATGATGTTGTTGCAGAGCCGTCTGGAGGACCACTTCTGCCCGTCTGGAGGACCACTTCTGCCGGCTTCGTTGAGGACATCTTGCCGCATGGATGAAGACTTCTCCTGGTAAGTGGATCTTCGGGGCTTAGTTTTAGTATTTTTTAAGGGTGTATTGGGTGGGTTTTATTTTTAACTTAGGGCTTTGGGCCGCAATAGAGCTAAATGCCCTTTTAAGGGCAATGCCTATCCAAATGCCCTTTTCAGGGCAATGGGGAGCTTAGGTTTTTTTAGTTAGGGTTTTATTTGGGGGGTTGGTTGTGTGGGTGGTGGGTTTTACTGTTGGGGGGGTTGTGTGTATTTTTTTTACAGGTAAAAGAGCTGATTTCTTGGGGGCAGTGCCCCGCAAAAGGCCCTATTAAGGGCTATTGGTAGTTTAGGTTAGGTTAGGTTTTTTTTTATTTTGGGTGGGCTTTTTTTATTTTGATAGGGCTATTAGATTAGGTATAATTAGTTTAAAGATCTTGTAATTTGTTTTATTTTCTGTAATTTAGTGGGGGTTTTGTCATTTAGCTAATTGTATTTGATTTATTTAATTGTATTTGATTTAGGTAATTTATTTAATTGTAGTGTTGTGTTAGGTGTTAGTATAACTTAGGTTAGGTTTTATTTTACAGGTAAATGTCTATTTATTTTAGCTAGGTAGTTATTAAATAGTTAATAACTATTTAGTAACTATTCTACCTACTTAAAATAAATACAAACTTGCCTGTAAAATAAAAATAAACCCTAAGCTAGATACAATGTAACTATTAGTTATATTGTAGCTAGTTTCGGGCTTATTTTACAGGTAAGTATTTAGTTTTAAATAGGAATAATTTAGTTAATGATAGTAATTTTATTTAGATTTATTTAAATTATATTTAAGTTAGGGGGGGGTTAGGGTTAGGATTAGACTTAGGTTTAGGGGTTAATAAATTTAGAATAGTGGTGGCGACATTGGGGGCAGCAGATTAGGCGTTAATAAATGTAGGTAGGTTGCTGCGACATTGGGGGAGGGAGATTAGGGGTTAATAAATATAATGTAGGTGTCGGCGATGGGGGCAGCAGATTAGGGGTTAATAAGTATAATGTAGGTGGCGGCGATGTCAGGAGCGGCAGATTAGAGGGTTAATAAATATAATGTAGGTGTCGTCGATGTCGGGGGCGGCAGATTAGGGGTTAATAAGTGTAAGATTAGGGGTGTTAAGACTCGGGTTCATGTTAGGGTGTTAGGTGTAAACATAAAATGTGTTTCCCCATAGGAATCAATGGGGTTATGTTACTGAGTTTTACGCTGCTTTATTGCAGGTGTTGGACTTTTTTTCAGCCGGCTCTCCCCATTGATGTCTATGGGGAAATTGTGCACAAGCACGTATAACCAGCTCACCGCTCACTTAAGCAGCGCTGGTATTGGAGTGCAGTGTGGAGCTCAATTTTGCTCTACGCTCACTTCTTGCCTGTTAATGCCGGGTTGATAAAAAACCTGTTATACCAGCGCTGCAGGTAAGTGAGCGGTGAGAATAACATGCAAGTTAACACTGCACCCCTGTTACCACAAAACTCGTAATCTAGCCGAATGTTAATAGATACCTTCAAAGAGCCCGTATGTACATCAAAATGATAATGCTGGGACACTTAAACTAAAATTATTCTTTCATGGTTCATATCGATGCTGACATTTTTATCAAATTTGTAATTTCAAAATATTAACTTTTTTTCTTGGTTTAACTTCTATTTCTTGTTTTTAAAGCAGGGATGTAAATTTGAAAAACAAGCACATTTTAGGTAAAGCAGAATGCATAGCAATTGCTTATTGGAGGCTTACATTTAGCCACCAATAAGCAAGCTTAAACAAATTTATGAACCAAACATGGGTTAGGCTCCAAAGCATAACATTCCTGCTTTTTAAATAAAGATATCAAGAGAACTATGATCATTTTGTAATCTTATTTAATTATAAAGTTGCTAACAATTCCACGTTCTATCAAAATTGTGAAAGAAAATATAGTTGATTACTGTCCCTTTAAGAAATAAATTCATTTTAAAGTCATGTATAGCAACACAGGAAAGCGCACAATGATATCTAAATAGCGTACATCTTAAAATTGATCTAAAACCAATTTAATAAACTTAAACTTTCTAAATGGGTGTGTCAAATCTATAAAGCTTCTAAATCTCGCGTTATTTAGTGTTTCTACAAAAATTATTATATTTTAGTAAAATGTTCGAAATATTTACATAAATTATTTTTAAAGTTGTACTATTTATTGTAAGTCAATGTTTTTTTTTTTTATTCGATGAAAACAAAAATATGTGAATAATTATTAATGTTATATGTATTTTAAGTTTTCAGTAGATTTGTTAGTCTAAGTTCAAAATAGCTATCAATAGTATATTTTTTGATATTTTGTAATGTAGTATAAAGAGTCACGTAATTATAGATTGTTATAAGTTTGTTGTTTATATAGTTATTATCTAATCTGTATATTTGAAATGAAAAATAAAGTTAGATTATTAATCAATCGTTTATGTGACACCTTTAAAAAATGTATTGATATTGAGTTTTAATGGTTATATACACACATTAGCAGCATGGGCTAATACATTTTTGAAATTTTTTTTTTTCAAATAATAGCTACTAATTGGAATTTATAGCCTTTATATTACATTCAGATCAATTTCGAGGCTAGAAAAAATAAGAATAGTGTTCTATGTTATCCTTCAAAAACTAAATACATACTTGTATGTGTATATTGATATTTTCATCATCTAAGGATATCTATTCAATTAATCTTTTTGGATAACATCAGTCAGTTTCTTTTTGGATAACTTTATTAAACCTGCGTCATATTAATATAATTGTTTCTATCTATAACATACAATTGTAAAATTTAAAAAAATATAAAAAAATAAAGACAAATTGAAATGCTCACTCTCACAATTTCTCTGATGGAAAAGAAAACTTTTTATTCAAAATTTAAAAAAATAAATAAATGTTAATGACATAAAAATATATATCAATCGAATAAACTGTATTCATGAAATCAATTATTAAAAAAGTTTTCGGCAACATAATTTTTGGCGTTAATGTTTGGTGCATTGTTGCAGATGACCTCAGGAAAGTCCTCAAAAGGAGATTTCGTTAACATCCTCAATTTCGCATCCTCTTCTTATTGATATGTTATGAAGAATACAGCATACCAGAATTATTTTTGCAACCTTTTCAGGAGCATACTGCATCACACCACCTGAATGGTCAAGACAACGAAAGCGCATTTTTACAATCCAAAAGCTTTCTCGATGATTCCTCGGGTGGATCTGTGTGCCCCCTTGAATTTAACCTCACATCTTCTTCAAGGATTATTGTATGGTGTGAATAACCATTCTCTACTGAAATAACCAGCGTCCCCTATGAAAAATAAAAACATTAAACATTAACATTTATAATATGATGATACAGATGATAAATTTAAAGACAATAAAGTATGGTTTTGAGTTACATATATTGTCATCTAACTCAATAACATAATGAAAGTGACCATTCAAATACAACTAGACTTATCTTACACAGCCTTATACATATAAATATACATGTCATATGTGTCACATATGTCAATATGTGTTTATATATGTATTTAAGTATTTATATGTGTATATACATATTAACAGACATATATACACATATTAACATATATATATATATATATATATATATATATATATACATATATACACATATATAAGTACATTAGAGACCTTTGCAATTAAGTAGATGAAACATTTAAAAACATATTTATGCTATATATTCAATAAAGTGTTATACTGTGTATTTATTGTAAATATTTCACATTCCAATATTCTGCACATAGGGGAATATGTTCTATGTATTTGTAAATAGATATTCCTATATATCTGTATTTTCTAAACCTATATATAATCATGTGCATATATATATATACACACACACACACACATATATATATATATATATATATATATATATATGGAATAGATATATATTGCACCAAAATACCATCAGATATATGTATAAATATGTATTTATTAATAAATATAACATATTAGTCTATGTGAAGAGTGTGCAAGTGGGCTGTTTTTCCCCTCACTTTTTTCTCCATTGACTTCTATGGGGGAATAGGTTATTAAATGTGCAATTTTGTACATTTGGCTTTTTACGCATGTTGGTTTAGCGCGCAAGCGAAAAAAGTTTACTTTCAACTTGTAATATGAGTGCAACTGCACGCGCGCAAAAACCTTACTTCTAGTACAGTTAAGGCGTGAGCGAAAGCTCTAAATAGCACTCCTCTCGTAATTTAGCCCTGAATCATTTAAATGACAATTGGTTTATTGTCTGTATTATTTGAAATAAACTGGTGCGCTACGTAGTAGTAAAACCTTCTCTTTTTGGGTTTTGGAGGGGGATCATGATTGGATATCGTCAGATCTGCTTCATTATTATTTTTATCTAAATATTGAAAAGTCTGAGTTATTTTTTCTTTTATAAAGCAACACTCTGCTTCAATTCACATGTAAGAGGGACTAAGGAGGAAGACAAGTTATAAGTTATATTTTTAAAGCAAATATGTAAACAAATTGAATAATATCAAATTGTCTATGTTACAAATACATATTTTAGTATTGCCCTTGTTACCACAAGAAAATGTCCCTTTAAGTTGTTTTATATATATCAAAAACGCTTCACTGAAAAACAAAAACTTGATTTTACCCAAACTCCTGCAATGCGTCAGAATTTACAAAGCATCTGTTTCTCAGGCTTCTAGTCAAAGCACATGTTATTGAGATATTAGGCCAAGCATATCCAAGATAAAGAGGTTAAGATTTAATTCTTTATTGATCGGTTGTTAAAACTTAAGCCACATTTCGTTGACTTTTTTTTACTTACATTATCTCACAAGGAAAGAGTTTTATGGACCAAATGTTGAGTTACATAGATTAAATTTTAAGTATGAATCAATACAGACTTACAAATGTCACAGCTTTGAGTTTTACTATAAGAATTATAATCATTGAGTGTAAAGCATCAGTGAGTGTGCAAATAAACTATATGAAATGTTTAGTCATTGTCCACAGATTCCAGAGGACATTGGTATATTGGATCAGCATATATTAGCGTGGTAAGATTTCCAAAAGAAAAGATATTCAAATGATACAACACATTCTCTTCATATTTTTTTAAGCCTTTGAAGGATTACAAAGGACAAATTTTAATTTGACTAATTACTAGACTTATGTGAGAAAATACATTATGCTTGGGATAAATAATCACAAATATATATATATATATATATATATATATATATATATATATATATATATGTGTGTGTGATTTTGTTTTACATTCAGCCACAAGGTAATTCACAATTTGTTTGCTAATGAAGTTGGCAGCTTCTTTAATGTAAACCAGGTACGATCTGTATAGGTTGAACTCGATGGACTTCAATCTTCTTTCTACCTCAACTAATATGTTTCTATGTAAATCTATTTTTGTGCTTGTTCCCATTCAGATACTATTCAGGACAGCGAAATAGCAGATGGACAGCAACTTAAACTTAATTTGTTAGTAGCTAGTGGTACTGCTACAAGCCAACAGCAGTAGATAAAATGTATTAGTTTTACAATTTATTTAATTTTTTATGGGGTTGGGATAGACATAGCTGGATCACTATACTCAGTAGTGCAAAAGATCATTTTCTGGATATGGAGTGGCGGTTTTAACCACATGAAGGAATCAACCACATGCATTTGTTCTTTAATTACTTTACATCAAAGGACAATTCCTTTTGTGCTTTCAAACAAATGAAAAAGTACAGCAAAATTGATTTTTTAATTTTTTTGCATTCATCTGATTCGAAATGTACATATCTACTTATTACTACTTCAAATGCTGCATCTTCTGTAAGTAAACGAAATATCTAATCTTTTTAACTGTGATTTTCACAGAGTAGATCCGTGAGAAACAAAGTGTAAATGTTACTTATGGTATTTAAATTTTATTTTTTTCTTAAATCAAATCTAACATTAATTTTCATACTTTAAAGGTAAATTTACTAAATGTCGAGTGGACATGATTCGCTATAGCTCGACGCTGTCGACCTTTATCATTGCATTGCACAAGCATTTCTTGTGAAATGCTTTTGCAATGCCGCCCTCTGCTCATTGGCGGTCAATCGCCCGCTAGCAGGGGCTGTCAATCATCCTGATCGCATCGGATCGGGATGATTTCAATTAACCCCCTTAAATGTGGCGGACAGGTTAAGGAGCAGCGATCTTATGACCGCTGCTTCTTAAATTCCGTTTCAGGCGAGCCTAAAAAATGGGACTCCGACGCAGCATCCGCTGATTAATAAAAGTAGCCCTTAGAATTCATTTCAAAGGGTTTATCACAATCTACACTTTAATAGTGAATTATGTAAATAAAGAAATGTGATTAATCCCAATGTTTGAATGTTTGTCAAATATTTGATCTGATTTGAATTTGATTAGAATTTTAGTATGATGATAATTAATTTATGTGGCCGGCAATCATTACTTCAACCAAATGTGTCTACCCATCAAATAAACACTTTTTTGAATGCTAAGCAATGGCTACTTGATTTAATTCACAGGATCTGGGGCTGAAATTAAATATTATAAAAAAAAATCATATTTAAACTAATATCTCCCCATAAAATTCCATTCACCTTTTCTGTAATTAAGAAATTTAATTCTCATATTTTTCTTTCTGCATCTTGTCTCTAAAAATATTTTTCGTGCCCTACCAGTCATGCTTTCACCAACCAGAACATCAAATAAGGGCTAAAACACTGAACTTTAACATTCGCTCCTACTAAATGATACAGCAACAAAATTATTGTTTTTCAGTATGTATATTGTTTTTTAAGAGCATTTACATTTCCAGGTCTTTTTGACTTCTGTTTAATCATGTAATACTCTTCTTAGCATAGAGGCAAAGTCACACAGCACTAAATTACTGATGTCACCAGTTCTTGTAAACATATTTACACTCTGAATAAAAAAATGTCATATCTACAATTTCTGTTATGTTGAACAGTTATTTTATTTTAATATGCTATAAAATGCAGAATTTAAAGGATGTAAAACCTGTAATGTACAGTAGATTGGATTATTTATTGACTATTTGCATTTATTTTTATTAAAGGGACAGTCTACACCAGAATATTTATTGTTTTAAAAGATAGATAATCCCTTTATTACCCATTCCCTAGTTTTGCATAGCCAACACAGTTTAATTAATACATTTTTTTTACCTGTGATTATCTTGTATCTAAGCCTCTGCAAACTGCCCCTTATTTCAGTTCTTTTGACAGACTTGCATTTTAACCAATCAGTGCTGGCTCCTAGGAACTCCACGTCCGTGAGCTCAATGTTATCTATAATGACACACATGAACTAACACTCTCTAGTGGTGAAAAACTTTCAAAATGCCCTGAGATGAGAGGCGACCTTTAAGGGCTTCGAGATTAGCAAATTAACCTCCTAGGTTTAGCTTTCAACTAAGAATACTAAGAGAACAAAGCAAAATTGGTGATAGATGTAAATTTGAAAATTGTTTAAAATTGCATGTTCTATCTGAATAATGAAAGTTTGTTTTGGTCTAGACTGTCCCTTTATTGTGTTTATTTATTTTGCTGAGACTTGGATGGTTATGCCACACATAACAGTAGAGCTAGGTATTGCAGTCATTACTGACACAGCTACTTCATTAACAAGCACAGTCAGGATGCTGCATACTTGGTACCTTGATCCAGCCCCCTCTCCCCATTTCCCTCCCTCTTAACTATTCTTAAACTGTAAAGTGACACAGTACATCAAGCATGGCAGAAGCTGCAGTAAGAGTACAATTAGGAAACCCGTAGGGTGGCATATAGCTGGAATAAGTGTAGGGCAGTGTAGGCTTTGATTTTATTATGTCTGATGTGGCATATAGCTGACATTATTGGGGGACATGTTTGGCTTTAATCTGGATAGGTGTGATGTGGCACATAGGTGGCATAAGAAGGGGGAGGTAAGCTTTCATCTAGTTTGGTCTGACGCAGCATTTATTGTAGGTGACATAAGTACTGGGGAAGGTAAACTTTTATCTACTTAGGTCTAATGTAGCATATAGATTACATAAAGAGGGGTAAGCAACATTTAATCTAGTTAGATCTGATATAGCATATAGCTGACAGAAGTACAAGTAAACTTTTTCTAGTTAGGCCTGATGTAGCAAATAGCTGATTTTAAGTATGGGGGACGATAAACTTTCATCTAGTTAGGTCTGATGTAGCATATAAGTACCTTTAGTGGGGGCAAGGTAAGCTTTCTTCTAGTTAGGTTTGATATAGCATATAGCTGACATAAGTGCAGAACAGGGTAGGTTTTTAATCTAGTTAAATGTGACGTGGAATAGAGGTGACATAAGCAGGGAGAAGGGTAGGCATTAATCTAGTTAGGGGGGATGTGGCAAATAGGTGGCATATGTAGGAATGCAAGCTTTTATCTAGTTAGGTCTGATGTTGCATTTAGCTGACGTTAGTGGGGGCCAGGGCAGGCTTGCTTCTAGTTAGGTTTGATGTGGCATATAGCTGATATAATTGCAGAGCAGGGTAGGTGTTCATCTAGTTAGTTCTTGCGGTACATAGAAGACATAATTGGGGGCAAGAGTAGTTTTGTATTGTGTTAGGTCTGAAGTGGCATATAAGTGGCATAAGTGGGGACTGTTAGCTTAATCTATTTAGATGTGATGTGGCATGTACAGTAGGTGATATAAGTGGCGGGCAGTGTAGACTTTCATCTCCTTAGGTCTGATGTGGTCTGTTGTGGCAGAAAGGCAACATAAGTGGTGGGGGGGGGGGGGGGGGCAGGGCAGGCTTGCATCTTGTTATGGCATACAACTGACTAAAGTCAGAGGCAGGGTAAGCTTTAATCTAGTTAGGTCAGATGTGGCAAATAGCTGACATAAGTAGAGGGCTAGGGCCAGTGCTACACAGAAGCTTATGGTGGCACAAAAAAGAAACAAAGATTGGGTCATGGGTCTGATCTGCTGAACTGGGGGCCCCTGAAGGGTGGCAAAGAAATGGAGTAGGATCAAACATCTCGTTTTAGCCCCTGACAAAAAGCCCTGTACTGTGCCAAAAACACCTACATTTATTTTGTTCCCTTTTTTTTATTAAAACATTTTCTGTAACATGCACTGTGGATTTGATCACTTTTGTTGTTGTCCTGTACAAACCTTAAAATTACAAGGACACAAAGCCCATTTGTTGCTAATTATATGTTTAGGATCTCACTAACTCTAGAGCCATTTCTGTGTCACTATACGGTGCCAGAATACTGCCACCATATAGTGATTTTTTATAAAGTTACATTTTGCATAAAAACATATAACATATCCAGAGATGGTAACAAACCCATCAAAAATGTGTACACAATGCATAAGTTACAGTATATATCAAGCCTAGTAAATAAGTAATATGTAAGCTAATCAGGTGACCGGTCACTGACAATCATCGCATCAGAGTAAGGAGAAATACATACAGCTGAAACTACCTATTAACCCCTAAACTGAGGCCCTCCCGCATCGCAAGCACTTTAATACATAGGGTCATAGACCCAGTGCAAGAGGTATAAGGTTAATATAAAAAATGTATTTTGGAGAAAGATTCCAGGCAGGCCACTACCACAATAACTTTCTAATTTGCCTTACTTGATACAACCTCAGGTGTGATAATTACCTGATAATCTATATGAGAATTATGGTGCATACCCTTTACAATAAATACAAATGTACAAAAAGAGAGAAATAGCTACGTAAGTAAGCGTATCTCAACAAGACAGGGACTACAGCACTCTTTAAAGTAATTTAATAATTATAAACGTAAGGATTAAAAATAGAATAAGTTGCACACATCATGTGTAATTTGAACATTATAACATTTCCAAAGATGGTAACAAACTCATCAAAAATGTGTAAATAATGCATAAGATACAGTATATATTAAGCTTACTAAATAAGTAATATGTAATCAAACCAAGTTACCGGTCACTAAAAATCATCGCATCTGAGTAAGGAAAAATACATACAGCTGAAATAACAGCTAAATCCGGACTAAGTATCATCAGCTACACCCTTTCTCCACCCTGAACCCCCCAGACAATCAAAGGAGGTATAACCAGGACAGAACTCAATTGGGATCTAAGCTTCAGATCACGCGTCCATATGGCAGGAATAGTGCAGTGTGGTAAAAAAATAACAGCGAGGAAAATGAGAGACCAAGCCATATGCGCTACACCCCTACTAACTCTAGGACCCTAGGGAAAACCCATATGAGCAATACCTGGGTAGTGTGTATGCCAAGGATTTAAGCGCTACGGTAATTTATCTCTTAACAAGTATCTATGTACAAGTTTATGCAAGAACATGAGCAATAACATTCATATGCACAATATAACAGTACAAAAGCAATGTATAGTGTAGCATATATAGCGGTTAAAGTTCCTGTTTGGTAGCTGGGGCCACAGAGAAGCCACTTGACTTATATTCTTCCGGAGCTTGGTATAGTATCTCTGATATTATTTCTCAGGTAAGTATTATATTCCCAAATGCTCAGAACTAACCGTGCTGTCCGTATCCACAAAAAGCTCAATAGCTTGCTTTCATAGAGCCAGTACACCTCATCCGGTGTCCTGCTCATCAATCCATCAGCTGTTAGGTAAGCAAAGTCGGATATTATTCTGAAGTTTCAAGGCTGGCGCAGTAACACGCCGAACACTTGCACACAATGCAATAAGAGTCATGTGACGAAGTCGACCAATGCTAATGTATGTTTCACCCCCTCGTCATAAAGTGGGATGGGGCTTCCTCAGGGCTGTCTTGGTGTCGGCATCTACACAATTTAAATGCTCTCTGTTAACTCCACCCATCGGAGAGTGAAAATTTGCATAGAAAATTGTTTATGCGAATTTACGGCTAGATTACGAGTTTTGCGGTATGAGTGAAAAAGCAGCGTTAAGGCTCTTTTTCACTACCGCTGGTATTACAAGTCTTGCAGGTTTAGGGGCACCGCACACTTTTTTGGTCGTAACGCAACGTAACTACCGCAGCTTTTAAAAAGTCCTTTTTTCAATGGGACTTCCACAGCACTGGTATTACGGGTCTGCCTGGGAGACCAAAAAGTGAGCGGTACGCCCTATACCGTCAAGATCCATACCGTAAACTGAAAGTCAGTAGTTATGAGTTTTACGCTACAAGGCTGTACCATAACACTCATAACTAAAGTGCTAAAAAGTACACTAACACCCATAAACTACCTATTAACCTCTAAACCGAGGCCCTCCCGCATCGCAAACACTAAAATAAAATTATTAACCCCTAATCTGCCGCTCCGGACATCGCCGCCACTATAATAAACATATTAACCCCTAAACTGCTGCACTCCCGCATCGTAAACACTAGTTAAATATTATTAACCCCTAATCTGCCGCCCCTGACCTCGCCGTCTTCTACATTATACTTATTAACCCCTAATCTGCCGCCCCCAATGTCGCTTCCACCTACATTACAGTTATTAACCCCTAATCTGCCACCCCCGACACCGCCGCCACCTACATTACACTTATTAACCCCTAATCTGCCGCCCCCAACATCGCTGCCACCTACCTACATTTATTAACCCCTAATCTTTCGCCCTCAACGTCGCCGCCCCTATACTAAAGTTATTAACACCTAACCTTAAGTCTAACCCTAACCCTAAACCTAACACCCACTAACTTTAATGTAATTAAAATAAATCTAAATAAAACCTACTATTAATAACTAGATAATTCCTATTTAAAACTAAATACTTACCTATAAAATAAACCCTAAGCTAGCTACAATATAACTAATAGTTACATTGTAGCTATCTTAGGTTTTATTTTTATTTCACAGGTAAGTTTGTATCCACTTACAGTTTTTGAAGACCCGACATCCATCCTCAAAGAAGCCGGGAGAAGTCTTCATCCAAGCGGCAAGAAGTGGTCCTCCAGATGGGCAGAAGTCTTCATCCAGACGGCATCTTCTATCTTCATCCATCCGGCGCGGAGCGGCTCCATCTTCAAGAAATCCGGCGTGGAGCATCCTCTTCTTTCCACGGCTCTTCTCGAATGAAGGTTCCTTTAAGTGATGTCATCCAAGAGGGTGTCCCTGGAATTCTGATTGGCTGATAGAATTCTATCAGCCAATCGGAATTAAAGGTGAAAACATCCTATTGACTGATGCAATCAGCCAATAGGATTGAGCTTCAATCCTATTGGCTGATCCAATCAGCCAATAGGATTGAGCTCACATTCTATTGGCTTCTATTGGCTGTACGATTCTAATTTCTAATCTGACATTGAGTATATCGAACCTGTTAAAAGATGTTTGTGCACAGTAGACATAATGTTGCAACAAACCAAAATATAAATGCACACATAATAGTAATATGAATGTTTGCTTCATTTTTATTAGTTATATGTCTTGCACAAACTCGAGTTGATAACTGACTAAGTTTGCATAAACAATTTTCTATGCAAATTTTCACTCTCTGATGGACGGAGTAAACAGAGAGCATAGCATTTAAATTGTGTAGATCCCAACACCAAGACAGCCCTGAGGAAGTCCAGTCCTACTTTATGATGAGGGGGTGAAACGTATGTTGACATTGGTTGACTTCGTCACATGACTCTAATTGCTTCGTGTGTGAGTGTTTGTCGTGTTACAGTGCAAGCCTTGAAACTACAGGATAATATCTGACTTTGCTTACCTAACAGCTGATGGATTGATGAGCAGGACACCGGATGAGAAGATGTACTGGCTCTATAAAAGGAAGCTATTGAGCTTTTTGTGGTTACGGACAGCACGGCAGATACGTTATAGTTCTGAGCATTTGAGAATATAATACTTACCTGAGAAATAATATCAGAGATACTATACCAAGCTTCGGAAGAATATGTCAAGTGGCTTCTCATTGGCCCCAGCCACCATACAGGAACTTTATCCACTATATATGCTACACTATACATTGCTGTTGTAGTGGGGTTTTTTTGGGGTGGTTTAAAACAAGATTTTTATTGAGGTCTTTCGTAGTACAAAAGCCACTACATGTTAACATAGATATATTGCGTAAATAACACAAGCATGTTCTAAAGGAAATGCTTAACAGGGTATGTCAAATTAAATACAAAGTAATGCTGAGCATCAATTCACACATATATTTTTCTGTTTAACAAATCTGGAGACCCTGAATGAAAAAGTACAAACATCAATACAAATCCGGCAGTTTTGAAGGTCCATACATGCCTTAAAGTGCATACAATGTTATGAGACCTCTTTTTCTAAAGTCATAAAAATAAACTTTACTCCCTGATGGATTGAATCACCTTGTAGGGTGATATCATATATAAAAAAAAAATGATGAAGAATGAGAAGATGAAAATGATTGAGTAAGGTGGGAATGAAAACAAGTTTTAACTATTAAAATATTACTATATGAGAGTCACTTACCATTAATATGGCGTTATTTGGTCTAATTATACCAGATTCGAGACATCCAGACCTTGACTGAAGGGAATTCACCATTATGAAGAGTCCATTTTACCAAATGTCTGTCGGACCTGATCCGACAGTGCGGATCAGGTCCGACAGACATCGCTGAATGCAGAGAGCAATACGCTCTCCATATTAAGCATTGCACCAGCAGCTCTTGTGAGCTGCTGGTGCAACGCCGCCCCCTGCAGACTCGCGGCCAATCAGCCACCAGCAGGGGGTGTCAATCAACCCGATCGCACTCGATCGGGTTGAATTCCGGCGATGTCTGTCCGCCTGCTCAGAGCAGGCGGACAGGGTTATGGAGCAGCAGTCTTTAGACCGCTGCTTCATAACTGCGGTTTCTGGTGAGCCTGCAGGCTCACCAGAAACACGGGCCTCAAGCTCCATTCAGAGCTTGATAGATAGGCCCCGAAGTCTCTATTACAAGTAAAATACCAGTTTACAGTTTATAAAAAACCTTATATGTTCTTAATTTATTGCTTTATAAGATTAGTGGACTTGATAAATCCTAGCTAAATTTTGACAACTTATCAATAATGACAGAGCAGCAGGTTTGTTCCGCTAGATTATTCACCAAAATGGATGAATATGAGCTTATCGCAAATATTATTTCTAGTCTATTGAAAACACAGTGAATAATAACATAATAAAAATACTCTCAAGCTATCTATAAGTGAATATGAATATAGTATTTAGCTAATATACATATTATATGCATATAAACTACAAAACAGTACCACATTCAATAAGCTGTCCTTGTGAATTAGTCTTGAAGTAGCTCTTAAAATATGCAAGAAGGACTCAGAAGAATTATGTATCGAACAAATGAGGAGACTTCCAAAATATAACTATGCTGTATCACCATAGATATATTCTCGGCAACTTTGCATCTATTAAGGTCTCTATATATGCTTAGCGAGTCTTACATACTGCTCCTGATATATATGTTACTTTCCCCTTTCGAGGAATGATAGTATATTCTATAGGGCACAACCTGGGAAATTAGCTAGGGAAGCTATATGTATTTACTTATCATGGTAGGGAAGTAATTATTATAATAAGCGTAGTTTAAGGCTATAGCTTCTGTTTGATAAATCAGGTATTAGGTATTTAGGGAAAGGAGTAAACTGGGACGACCTGTATAGTGATACATGTTATTTTGTTAGGGCAAGTAAGACCTCTCCATGCCTCTCCACTAAAATTCTGCAGCAATAAGGTGCGTGATGGTATTCTCATGACCCACTGCCCCAGCCGCAGACAATAGGATCAAGTAGGAGGGGGTAAACCCTTAATATGTTTAATTGCTTTACAAAATTAGTAGAAAAGTTAAGTGGCCTTATACAATCTATAACCTGAAGATTTCCCCCGAATAACCAACAGACCTAGTAAAAAGTGTTAATTACAAGAAAAGCTTATTTGGCTCCCAATAAATTAGTATGGTTATACAGAGATATGCCTTAATCGTATGGAGAGAGCTAGTTATTAAATACTACAGTTGTGAAACATAAAAATATTAAGAGTACAGTAGTAGTCGGATCTATTGGAAGTAATCTGATATAGTACCTGATGACAATATATATGATGAAACTGTTACATAAACTCTTATGTGTAGAAGAAAAGGTGGATAACTCCGGCCTCTGTATGGCAATGAATGGTGGGATATGGTTTTCAGAGCTCCTGAGTACAACTTGCCTTTCAATACCAATCCTCTGGAGAAATACTATGTGTTACATAATGCAGGGTACAGAAATGCATAAAGTGATAGCAAACTGCTCCAAGGCTACTACTTAATGTGGTTTCAGCGACATTGGTGTATTTATCTGCAGTCCCTCTAGTTACTCTGGAGATGGTCAGCCAATGAATCAAAGTTTACCGGACCATTCAATCGTGTGATCAGAATGAATCCTTATAGGACACTTCCGCCAGGGTCCCACAGCGGCGTTCTTTCTAGCAACAATGGTTTATACAGTGAACAAGTGTGGAGGCCTCACACGAAACATGTCTGCCTTTCTCTGCACTACTGGATACTCCTTCCTGATTGTGTGAGCTGTGTGCTCACATTCTGTTTTTTTATGTTGCACTTGCTACAAATAAATGTTTCTATTTTACTATGGATACTTTGTTTCTTGTGAAGAGGAGTTGCTACGGATTTCTTTCTTGCCTTTGGTCTTCTCTGGCGTTCTAACGAGGACGCTCTCCGGTTGTACCCTCATAAAGGAACAAGTAGCTACTACGGATGTGTACACACGCCAAAGAAACGCTGCCGTGGATATCGTGGAGATGGTGAGTGCCGTAGATCTGTGTGTTTGTTGTTCGCCTATGGTCAGCCTAATTGTTCGGTGCTGGTTTGCAGCTGCTTTGCTGCCTCGTGTTGGAGGGACTTTGCTTGAGCACCTGTAATTGAGATCCATATATAGCTCTCTTACGATGGCGCCTTGCCACCCTGCATTTGCTACTGAGCAAGTGGAAGTCTTCTGCCAATATGCTGTGCTCTTTAGGAGGGATGCTTGTATCTTGCTCGTCAGTATGCAGAGCCCCAGTCACTTGTAATAAGGAGGGTTCGGTGCCGGTCTTACTATTCTCCTGTGAGGCTGTATGATCCATCCTCAGGATCTTCTGCTTTCTGCCTTTCACCTGGACCTCCCCACACATATAGGGTGTAGTTATAGATTCCTCTGTTGTACAATTTTATTGTGCATATGAATGTTATTGTTCATGTTCTTGCATAAACTTGTACATAGTTACTTGTTAAGAGAGAAATTACTGTAGCGCTTAGATCCCCGGCATACACACAACCCAGGCATAGCTCCTATGGGTTTTCCCTAGGGGTCCCAGGGTTAGTAGGGGTGTAGCGCATATGGCTTGGTCTCTCATTTTCCTTGCTGTTATTTTTTACCACACTGCACTATCCCTGCCATATCGACGCATGATCTGAAGCTTAGATCCCCATTGAGTTCTGTCCTGGTTATACCTCCTTTCATTGTCCGGGGGTTTCAGGGTGCAGAAGGGAGGGTAGCTGAAGATACTTAGTCCTGATTTAGCTGTTATTTCAGCTGTATGTATTTTTCCTTACTCTGATGTGATGATTGTCAGTGACCAGTCACTTGATTAGCTTACGTATTACTTATTTAGTAGGCTTGATGTATACTGTATCTTATGCATTATGTACACATTTTTGATCAGTTTGTTACCATCTTTGGAAATTTTATAGTGTTCAAATTACTCATGATGTGTGCCACTTATTCTATTTTTAATCCTTACATTTATAATTATTAAATTACTTAAAAGAGTGTTGTAGTCCTGGTCTTGTTGTGATACGCTTACTTATGTATCTATTTCTCTCTTTTTGTACATTTGTATTTATTGTAAAGGGTATGCACCATAATTCTCATATAGATTATCAGGTAATTATCACACCTGAGGTTGTATTAATTAAGGCAAATTAGAAAGTTATTGTGGTAGTGGCCTGCCTGGAATCCTTCTCCAAAATACATTTTTATATTACATTTTGCATTCCTTTTATATTTATAATCCTACTGCAAAATATTATTTCTACTGTATATGTGTTTGTGCACCCACAACTTAATTGTGACATTACTTTCCTGAAACAGAAGATTACCCAAGAAGATCTTAAGACCAAGATATTCTATAGTGGTTTCTGTGGAAAATCTGCTAAATACCTAGCTGAATAATTAGAACCAGGAAAAAATTGAAATACTGTTTAGGGGATTAAGAGTAAAAGTACAAGATGTGATGTAGACCAGATTAGAGAAGATTTGTTTAAATATTTCACCAGATTTTCCTTATAAGGTAAATAAAAAACTCCTCCTAGGTTTTTATCTGAAGATTTAATAACGCTGTGTCTGGTAGGGCACCTGGCCCAGACTTTCTACCTGTAGAAGATTCTTGGGGATGAGATAATTCCTGTACCGTGTAACATGTTCAATAAATATTACTTCAATAATAGAATGCAATCTACAAATTTTACTACATCAGCTACTACCCTTATTTTAAAGAAGGATACGGACCCAGAAAACATAAGTTCATAAAGACCCATATCACTATTAAATACTGATTATAAGTTACTTGCATCAATTTTTGCAAATAGACTCATAAAGCCATTAAATGATCTGATCCATTAAAACCAATCTGGGTTTATGGAAGGTAGAAATCCAACAAAAAATCTGTGCAAAGTTATGTTAGTCTTATAATACTAATAGAATCAATTACATGATAGATTGTATCCAGTCAAAGATAGTGCTCTGATAACAATAGATGCAGAAAAAGCCTTATGGGTAGATTAAACAAGCAGCGGATGCTGCTTTCTACGCTCGAAGACCGCTGCTCCTTAACCTTTTAGATGGCGGACTGCTATCATCCTGATCTAATATGATCAGGATGATTGACACCCCCTGCTAGCAGCCGATTGGCCGTGAATGTGCAGGGGGCGGCATTGCACAATCATTTTACAAGAATGTAAATCTACCTCTTAGATTCAATAATCTGGGATCACCTATTTACAGTATTAGAACAATTTGCCTTTAAAGAAAAATTTTAATTTCTCTGATCTATGAAAACACTTCTTCAACTTTCCTAGTGAATGGAATGCTCTCCCCTAAGTTTAAATTTTGAAAGGTACTTGCCAGGGGTGCCCCCTGACACCTCTTCTTTTATTCTTGATATTACGTCAGGAATTGAAGGTATATATGTTGGGGTGAAAAATATTATTATTTTGTTATATACAGATGATCTTCTGTTATTTATGGGTAATTCCAAACAAAACACCCTTCTTCTTTTAGATATATTGGTCCAGTATAACTTCTTGATAAAAGATCAACCAAGATAAATCTGAGTTACTCTGGATATAAAAAAAACAATATATATTTAAGATAAATCCTTAAAAATGTGGTTTCTGATCAGATTAAGAGGTCTATTTAACAGCATCTCCGTATTCAGCAAGAGCTGCTGGTGCAACGCCGCCCCCTGCAGTTTTGCGGCCAATCGGCCGCCAGCAGGGGGTGTCAATCAACCCGATCGAACTCGATCGGGTTGAATTGTGGCGATCTCTGTCCGCCTCATCAGAGCAGGCGGACAGGTTATGGAGCACCGGTCTTTAGAAACACAGGCCCATTCGGAGCTTGATAATGATAAATGGGCCTCTATGTATCTAGGGATGTATCTAGATATAAATACCAGTAGAAAGTACAGGATAAACTATACAAAACTTTGGCATAAATACTCCCTGAATTTAAATAACTGGGCTTTCATCCTATTGACTTTATCGGCATGAATAAACATGATTTAAAATGTTCTATTACCAAAATTATATATCTTACACAACATATTCCACTTTTTTATTTGAAATAAAGATTTACCGTATTTAAAGAAAATATGTTCTTGTTTTCTTTTGTGGGTCAGAAGCTCATAAATCATTAGATAAGCTATCATATCCCCTAGATCATGGAGGTCTTGCTTTTCTAAATATTAGACCATACTCTCTGTTATGTATGGCTAAAACAGCCATTGACTGAAATACAGGCAAAAGTATAGTATCTTTATTTGAAAAAGATCTTACTGTCCCTTACTCTTTGAAAGCATTTTTACATTGTCCCATTGCTAAACTGCCTTCAAAAATATCTAAAATGTGGCAATTCTCTTGTCTTCTTTTCATATTATTGTATTGACATCAAGGGGCCGATTTATCATGTCCACACGACATACACTTTTGGCATTTATCATTGCACAAGCATTTTGTGTGAAATGCTTGTGCAATACCACCCCCTGCACATTCGCAGCTAATCGGCCTCTAGCAGGGGGGTGTCAATCATCCTGATCATATCCGATCTGATTTATTGCTATCCGCCGCCTCAGAGGTGGCAGAAGAGTTAAGGAGCAGTGGTCTTAAAACCTCTGCTCCTTAACATGTTTCCGGCGAGCCTGAAGGCTCGCACGGAAACATCTGCATTTGCAGCATCATAAATCTGCCCCATAAACTCTAATAAAAATATAAATAA
This sequence comes from Bombina bombina, assembly GCF_027579735.1. Classification (NCBI taxonomy): domain Eukaryota; kingdom Metazoa; phylum Chordata; class Amphibia; order Anura; family Bombinatoridae; genus Bombina; species Bombina bombina. Next base: position 305,766,791 of record NC_069506.1, read on the forward strand.
CCTAACTCTTGTGCACTAGTGACAAGGGGTATTTTGTATCTCTTTGCATGAGTCAGAAATAGCGCTCGTATTATGAGTTTAACATAAATGAAATCAAGTTCACTTGAGCGCAATCAAATTTAATTCAGGTTGGGTAAGCGTGACTTTAGAGCTTTGGTTAACTGTTAGGCAAGACCAAAAAGAGGCAGAAAAAAAAATACATTTAAAAGTACACTTACACTCATAATACTGTCTGATAACAATTATTTAAAAAACAATTATTGCATTAAAAAGTTATAAGGGCTCAAAGTTACGAGGTCTCAGGTATCAGAAAAAAAAAGGCATTCAAAGGGCTTTTGCATAGAGATACATGCATATACATGTCTCTATATACATATGATTGTATTTTACTGTATATATTACTGTACATGTTTAACATTTCAATGTTCTTCACTTACACAAAAATGTCTTTTTATTGTAAATACATATTTCTTTATATATCTATATATGCCTTTAGAGCACATGAAAACTAAATCATCTTAAGGTAAGGTAATTGAAATATTACATAAAAAATATTGAAAAAATAATTAAAAATTATAAAACATACTGTAAAAGAAAAAAATACATATATATATATATATATATAAAACACAGTCCAGCAATTGCACTTTCTAGATTTAACTCACAGCAAACTTTATTGTGAACGTTTTCAGAGCATTTACTCCTTCACATGCTCCGAAACATTCACAATAAAGCTTGCTGTGAGTTAAATCCAGAGAGTGCTATTGCTGGACTGCGATATTTGAAACTTTTTGCACCCTGGTCCCTATCCTAAGAGCGAGTGGGAGTGCGCCTTTTCATCTGTATTGATTTATATATATATATATATATATATATATATATATATATATTAAAATTATGGGGGGGGAGATAAAAAACTGAAATTAAAATCCTCCATGTCTCAAAATTAAATCAATGTAAATATTTGCATAGGAAATTAGTATATCTAAGCAAGTATCCCCGCTTGCCCCCAGAAATTCTTAATATGCAATGTTTCCAATGCACAAGAGAATTGTGGGTAAGATATGCAAATAAGGTATGCAAATTCTCAGTTTTTTTGCTTCAAAATACTGTTTTAACACAGCGATCCTTTTAAACAGGAATATGACAGCAAACCAAAAATCACTCACTATACAAGCCTGTTTCGTTCTTTTTAGAACTCATCAGTAGGAGATAGATTTCTGATTGCTGCATTGGAAAAGCTATTTTCATGGTTAAACCAAAATTCATTAAAATTATGGGGGGGGGAGATAAAAAACTGAAATTAAAATCCTCCATGTCTCAAAATTAAATCAATGTAAATATTTGCATAGGAAATTAGTACATCTAAGCAAGTATCCCCGCTTGCCCCCAGAAATTCTTAATATGCAATGTTTCCAATGCACAAGAGAATTGTGGGTAAGATACGCAAATTAGGTATGCAAATTCTCATTTTTTTTGCTTCAAAATACTGTTTTAACACAGCGATCCTTTTAAACAGGAATATGACAGCAAACCAGAAATCACTCACTATACAAGCCTGTTTCGTTCTTTTTAGAACTCATCAGTAGGAGATAGATTTCTGATTGCTGCATTGGAAAAGCTATTTTCATGGTTAAACCAAAATTCATTAAAATTATGGGGGGGGAGATAAAAAACTGAAATTAAAATCCTCCATGTCTCAAAATTAAATCAATGTAAATATTTGCATAGGAAATTAGTACATCTAAGCAAGTATCCCCGCTTGCTCCCAGAAATTCTTAATATACAATGTTTCCAATGCACAAGAGAATTGTGGGTAAGATATGCAAATTAGGTATGCAAATTCTCAGTTTTTTTGCTTCAAAATACTGTTTTAACACAGCGATCCTTTTAAACAGGAATATGACAGCAAACCAGAAATCACTCACTATACAAGCCTGTTTCGTTCTTTTTAGAACTCATCAGTAGGAGATAGATTTCTGATTGCTGCATTGGAAAAGCTATTTTCATGGTTAAACCAAAATTCATTAAAATTATGGGGGGGGGAGATAAAAAACTGAAATTAAAATCCTCCATGTCTCAAAATTAAATCAATGTAAATATTTGCATAGGAAATTAGTACATCTAAACAAGTATCCCCGCTTGCCCCCAGAAATACTTAATATGCAATGTTTCCAATGCACAAGAGAATTGTGGGAAAGATATGCAAATTAGGTATGCAAATTCTCAGTTTTTTTGCTTCAAAATTCTGTTTTAACACAGCGATCCTTTTAAACAGGAATATGACAGCAAACCAGAAATCACTCACTATACAAGCCTGTTTCGTTCTTTTTAGAACTCATCAGTAGGAGATAGATTTATTTACATTGATTTAATTTTGAGACATGGAGGATTTTAATTTCCGTTTTTTATCTCCCCCCCCATAATTTTAATGAATTTTGGTTTAACCATGAAAATAGCTTTTCCAATGCAGCAATCAGAAATCTATCTTCTACTGATGAGTTCTAAAAAGAACGAAACAGGCTTGTCTAGTGAGTGATTTCTGGTTTGCTGTCATAATCCTGTTTAAAAGGATCGCTGTGTCAAAACAGTATTTTGAAGCAAAAAAAACTGAGAATTTGTATACCTAATTTGCATATCTTACCCACAATTCTCTTGTGCATTGAAAACATTGCATATTAAGAATTTCTGGGGGCAAGCGGGGATACTTGCTTAGATGTACTAATTTCCTATGCAAATATTTACATTGATTTATATATATATGTTCTATTGATTATTTAGAATATTTTACAGTATTTTTAATATTGTTGTAATAATTGGTATTGTTTTTTTAATATTTGATATGTAATATTTCAGGTACATGCCTTATAGGAATAGATATACAGATATATACAGCAATATATAGAAATATGTATTTACAATTAAAAAGACATTTTCCTGTAAGTGAAGAACATTGTAATATTAAATATGTAATGTAAATATACAGTAAAATACATAAATATGTAATATATTTGGAGCCCTTTGCAATCAAATACCTGAAAGCATGAAAGAGCATTTTTAATCACTATTAAAGGGGCAGTCAACATCAGAATGTTCATTTATAGAGATAGATAATTTCTTTAGTACCCATTCCCCAGTTTTGCAAAAGCAACACTGTTGTAATAATACACGTTTTTCCTCTGTGATTACCTTGTATCTACACCTCTGTAAACTGTCCCCTTATTTCAGTTCTTTTGACAGACTTGCATTTTAGCCAATAAGTGCTTACTCCTAGGTAACTTCTAGTGGTGAAAAATTGTCAAAATGCATTCACATAAGAGGCACCCTTCAAGATCTAAGAAATTAACATATGAACCTTCTAGGTTTAGCTTTCAACTAAGAATACCAAGAGAACAAAGCAAAATTTGTGATAAAAGTAAATTGGAATTTTTTTTAAAATTACATGAATTATGAGTATTTTGGACTTGACTGTCCTTTTAATATGTATTGTGTTTAACTGTGTATGTAGTGTAAGTATTTTAGATTCCATTGTTCTTGACATAAAATAAAATGTTCTATGTATATATATATTTATATTTACATATCAGTATATATCTATACCTATGTATAATTATATATATATATATATATATATATATATATCAGAAAAAAATAGAACATTTTCTGCTACGTGAAGAACATTGGAATGTGAAATATTAATATTTCCTGTCATGTTTAACATTTTTATATACAGTTGTGCTCATAAGTTTACATACCCTTGCAGAATTTATGATTTCTTGGTCATTTTTCATAGAATATGAATGATAACACAAAACTTTTCTTTCACTCATGGTTAGTGTTTGGCTGAAGCCATTTATTATCAATCAACTGTGTTTACTCTTTTTAAATCATAATGACAACAAAAACTACTCAAATGACTCTGATCAAAAGTTTACATACCCTGGTGATTTTGGCCTGATAACATGCACACAAGTTGACACAAAGGGGTTTGAATGGCTATTACAGGTAACCATTCTCACCTGTGATCTGTTTGCTTGTAATTAGTGTGTGTGTGTGTGTAAAAGGTCAATGAGTTTCTGGACTCCTGACAGACCCTTGCATCTTTCATCCAGTGCTGCACTGACAATTCTGGATTCTGAGTCATGGGGAAAGCAAAAGAATTGTCAAAGGATCTGCGGGAAAAGGTAGTTGAACTGTATACAACAGGAAAGGGATATAAAAAGATATCCAAGGAATTGAGAATGCAAATCAGCAGTGTTCAAACTCTAATAAAAGAAGTGGAAAATGAGGGGTTCTGTTGAAACCAAACCACAGTCAAGTAGACCAACTAGAATTTCAGCCACAACTGCCAGGAAAATTGTTCGGGATGCAAAGACAAATTCACAAATAACTTCAGGTTAAATACAGGACATGTGGTGTGGCTGTTTCAAGATGCACAATAAGGAGGCACTTGAAGAAAGATGTGCTGCCTGGTTGAGTCGCCAGATGAAAGCCATTACTACGCAAATGCCACAAAGTATCCCGCTTACAATACACCAAACAGCACAGAGACAAACCTCAAACCTTCTGGCCCAAAGTCATTTGGAGTGATGAGACCAAAATTGAGCTTTTTGGCCACAACCATAAACAACACATTTTGAGAGAAGTCAACAAGGCCTATGATGAAAGGTACACCATTCCTACTGTGAAACACGGAGGTGGATCGCTGATGTTTTGGGGATGTGTGAGCTACAAAGGCACAGGAAATTTGGTCAGAATTGATGGCAAGATGAATGCAGTATGTTATCAAACAGAACGCCTCATTTTCCACTTCTTTATTAGAGTTTGAACACTGCTGATTTGCATTCTCAATTCCTTGGATATATTTTTATATCCCTTTACTGTTTTAAGCAGTTCAACTACCTTTTTCCCACAGATCCTTTGACAATTCTTTTTCTTTCCCCATGACTCAGAATCCAGAAACATCAGTGCAGCACTGGATGAAACATGCAAGGGTCTGTCAGGAGTCCAGAAACTCATTGACCTTTTATACATACAAACTAATTACAAGCAAACAGATTACAAGTGAGGATGGTTACCTTTAATAGCCATTCAAACCCCAATGGGGCATATTTATCAAGCTCCAATTGGAGCTTGATGCCCCATGTTTCTGGCGAGCCTGCAGGCTCGCCAGAAACAGCAGTTATGAAGCAGCGGTCACAAAGACCGCTGCTCCATAACCTGTCTGCCTGCTCAGAGCAGGCAGACAGACATCGCCAGAAATCAACCCGATCGAGTACGATCGGGTTGATTGACACCCCCTTGCTGGCGGCCTATTGGCCGCGAGTCTGCAGGGGGCGGCGTTGCACCAGCAGCTCTTGAATTCAGCGAGGTCTGGCGGACCTGATCCGCAGTATCGGATCAGGTCCGCCAGAAATTAATAACTAGAGGCCTTTGTGTCAACTTGTATGCATGTTATCAGGCCAAAATCCCCAGGGTATGTAAACTTTTGATCAGGGTCATTTGGGTAGTTTCTGTTGTCATTATGATTTAAAAAGAGTAAACACAGTTGATTGATAATAAACGGCTTCAGGCAAACACTAACCATGAGTGAAAGAAAAGTTTTTGTGTTATCATTCATATTCTCTGAAAAATGGCCAAGAAATCATAACTTCTGCCAGGGTATGTAAACTTATGAGCACAACTGTATATGCAGTTGGGTTAGCATGCGAGTATGAATGTTCATTTTTTTTCATGCTCCATTAAAGTCAATGGGAATAATAGTTAACACGATCGCAATGCACGCATGCAAACTTTTTACTTTCAACTTGTAATATGAGCACTACCCATAATTTACACTTTAGTGGGAGAACTAAAATTGCACTTGACTTGAAATCAACCCTAAGTGGAGTATCATATCAGACTGAAAGCTCTAAATTTGTCCAGAAAAGGTACAAATAAGGTGCAACCAGTTAATATAGTATTCATTTACAGTATATTTCTAGATATACAGTATAACGTTGTTACTAATCTGGAAAGGTTTTACTTAATGAGCCAATGGGACCTATCTATCAAGCTCTGAATGGAGCTTGATGCTCCGTGTTCCTGGTGAGCCTGCAGTCTCACCAGAAACAGCAGTTATGAAGCAGCGGTCACAAAGAACGCTGCTCCATAACCCTGTCCGCCTGCTCTGAGCAGGCGTACAGACATCTCCGAGTACAATCAGGTTGATTGACACCTCCCTGCTGGTGGCCCATTGGCCGTGAGTCTGCAGGGGGCGGCGTTGCACCAGCAGCTCTTGTGAGCTGCTGGTGCAATGCTGAATACGGAGAGCATATTGCTCTCCGTATTCAGCGAGGTCTGGCGGATCTGATCCGCACTGTCGGATCAAGTCCGGCAGACTTTGTTAAATAGAGGCCATTATATTAAATCTAGTAAAATGCAAAATAATCATTGTCTTTAATTAATTATAGATCCATAGAAAATGCTGTCTTAGCTACAGGATATTTTAATGTTGCATTATGTATATGTTTTCATGCCTTAGTATTACTTAAACCATTTCAGTTATAAGTAATGTCATATTTATTGTGTTGGCAAAAAACAGTACAATAACTATGGTTGCTAAGATATCTTGTAATGTTTCTGCAATATTCTAAGCATTGAGCCACAAGAATTTCTAATGAATAACTCCGCTGAATATCTAGATATTCTGTTAGTAGTGCCACAGTTTTGTTGTTTCACATCAATCTGTATCTAATGATGATTTACTTTGTCATCTTCCACTCAGTCTAGTTACAGTAAGATTCTCTATTCCTTTACATACATTCTGTAAGCCTGACACGCTCCTTGCTGTGTAGATGTCTCTGCATGGTGACAAGCTGTGACATAGCAGGGACGGCCAGCAAAGTGCAGCATTAGCGAAGCAAAGATAGATAACAGGCAAGGTGTTTGACACATCAAGTGTTGCCATAAACCTCCTCTTGTTCCTCTCCTATGTGTCATTTTCTACCATGAATTATAACTATATATACAGTATGTATATATATATATATATATATATATATAAAACATATACACAAACAAACATCAATCTAACGTTTCAGCACAATAGTCAAATAATGTGCATAAAAAAAGCTGTTTGTAATATTTGTAAATACCAGAGGCTGCATTTGTGAGGAAAAGAAACATTTATCTGTACAAATCTTGGCTATTATGGTTCCGTAATCTGAAACAAATGGGATTTTCAGAGGCGTTACGAAAAGAGTGCTGTGTTTTAAGTTACATCTAAATAATTATGAAAATGATAATATAAATAATCATAAAACTCTGAGTCGTTGAATCATTAGAGACAACAACAATTATAATTCAGTTTATCATTTTAGACAGTTATTAGCTATTTGGAACACAAGGCAAAGCCTGTTTTATTTGGCTCCAAGCACAGACATGTAGTCACAATTTACTGACAGTACACTTAATGTTAAGGAAGTCTAACATGTATACACCATGATAAACTTTTTTGGGTAAAGTGATATGCCAGGTGGTATTATTTTTTAGTTTTAGCTCTGGATACAAACATAATGATAGAGCACAAAGGGTTGTGTATACCTGGCATTCGTATTTCAGCTAGCAAATGTTCTCAAGTGGTGAGGGTCAAAATAGATAGCTTTAAACTTAATGGCTGGTACATTTTCCAGAGTGCCACCCTTGGGATACATCCCTAAAAAGAAGTGACGTTTTGAATGCTTTTTGTTTATTTTCCAAAGAAAAATGTTCTGTTGATTTTGATTATATCCATCCTATGATGTATGCATCTTTTGATTGACATAAAGGGCTAGATTACAAGTTGAGCGCAAAATATTGCTTCCACGAAAGTGATATTTGCGCTCAACTGAGTAATACCAGCGCACGCAAATGTGCGATGGTAATACAAATTAGGTGCAATGCGAACGTCACCTCGCCAGGGCAGGTGCTAGACTATTTTGCGCCCTAGGCAAGACCTAGGCGAGATCCCCCATCTCTCTCTCTCTTTTCTCTCTCCTCCCTCCCCCCCCTCTCTCTCTCTCTTCCCCCCTTTCTCTCCTCCTTCCTCTCTCTCCTCCCTCCTCTCTCTCTATCTCTCTTCTCTCTCTCTCTCCTCCCTCCTCACTCTTCTCTCTCTCCCTCCTCTCTCTCTCCTCCCTCCTCTCTCTTCTCTCTCTCTCCTCCCCCTCTTTCTCTCTCTCTCTCCTCCCCCTCCCCCTCTCTCTCCTCTCTCCTCCCCCTATGTAAATAGGACCTTTACATGCAAGAGTAAAATGTATATATATATATATATATATATATAGTATTTAAAATGTATTAATAATAATTATTATAGTAATAAACAGTGATTATAAATGTATGATTAAAATGAGAGAATAAATAAATTCAGTACATTTAAAACACCTTACAACTAATTCCACTGTTTACACAAGTATCACATGATATTTTATCATACTTCAGTACCGAGAAAGACCTAGATACCTGAAAGCATAAATTTGACACACAGCTAAACACTTTTTAAATGTTTTTTAATTTTATTGTTGCAGATACTGTACAGTGCAGATTTATTAAGTTGATACATTAACAGCTTGAATTTGTTAAAAAAAATATGTGACCCATAGCCATAGCTTGTTGTGATATTAAAATAGTTGAGTCTATACTTACAGTGAACACAACTCATTATGTAATAACATATTGACCCTGATGCAGAGTCTTCCTATGTAGCCTAATATAAACTGCATCCTTATAGTGTTAGGAGGAAAAGTATGGGTTTAATAAATGAATACTCGTGTTCTGTACTGTTGATAATGCTATTAGGGTATCTAGTCACTGTATAAAGCAAGTACGAAACAATGACAGTTTTAACCACTTACTGTATTTGACAGACCAGATATCCAACGGGCATAGCGCACAGACAGCTCTTGAAACCAACGGCCGGAAAACAACCTCATAGCAATATACTGTCTAGTAGTGACATAGCAGAAATGCCACATGTTTAAAATTGGAGCGGGAGCCTAGAACACTTGCTCTGATTGGGCATTGCTAGTGCCACTCAAAGTACTCCAGCCTATCATATATCTGGTTGTGTCTGTCCCAGTGTCATCTGTGTGTACTATGCAAACTGTTCTCAACATTATTACAAGCGAGCAGCGTGTGACAGCTATAGTGATAAAGGAATAGAGGAACTCTATGATTAACCAGCGCTCGACAGCGAGTTTATTACTTCAGAACTTAGAAATTTAAAAAACTGTTGTTACGGTTGCCTCCAGGCTGGCTGGAAGTTGGATCGTAGAAAAGGATGCTCCTAGCGCTCACCAAAGGAGCAGCAGCACCGTGGACACTCTATAACTGCTGCGTAGCCACCATAAGTAATGCAGACTCTATGAACCACCGCTGCTGGGCTGGTATCTCGCCGTCTGCTCTGCGCCCTGGACCTACGACCAGGCTCCAGTAGGCGAACCTCTTCCTTCTGTAGCAATCCCTGTAGCTAAGGGAGTATGAAAAGCATAGCAATCCCTGTAGTGATTATAGCTGAAGCTGTCCCCTACAAACATGAGTCAAAGCTGCAAGTTAGAGGGACAGAAATAGGTCTGATGTGCTGGAGCACACAGCCTGCTTTTATTCAGGTTACATGCAAACAGGACACTCTCAGGGGGAGGCATAAAATCCCCCATCACACATTTGATATTAGATAGAGAGACACTCCCTTTGACAGGCCACAACATTTACTTCAGCAGATAACATTACACACAATAAAACAATGCAGTCCACCTTATCAATACTAGTCTGATTAGACAATGGGAAAGTTGATCACTAAACCTAATTAGAGCTAATCCCAGCAGACTTGTATTTAGAATAGGTTTCTTGAAGCTGAACAAAATTTAACTCTTAATGGCACACAATGAAACTGAACCAAGTGGGAGAAAGCCAGGGACAAGTCATTTCACAGGTCTGGGGACATAGTCTTAAAGGGGCATTGTTCATCAAAGTCACAATATGTCCCCAGATGGTTCTTAAAGGGCCACACACACCCAACAAAAGTCAATATGTCCTCAGGGGCACAATCTTCCAGGGGCCATAGTCATGTGGAAGGAGGCTGGCAAATAGGCTTCTCCAAAATCCAGGGAAGCAGGGCAATTTTCCATTTAAAGGGCCAGTCACAAATAGCAGTTTGTAACAACTGTTTTTTCCATTGCAAGTTTGGGGAACCCAGGTCGTGGCCAGCTTCGCCCTAGGTGGCAGTGCATCCTAAGCGGCTGCCTAGCTTGCCTAGTGGGAGCATCGGCCCTGCATCTTGCGTTCACATTGCATGGAAGCATTGCGCTCATGAGAGCACTCTTCTATAGGCTCCAATATGGGAGACTCATTCTCATGTCGTCAGACATGGCATGAGAACTAGCGCAGCGAAGAGGATAAGTCACACAGCAATGGCAAGCAATTTAAATATATATGAATATATACAGACAGCAGTGTGGATGCACTCTCACCGGAAGAACAGCAGCTGCCAGGGTGCTCTTAGAATAACAGAGTCCAAGATATAAATAAAGTACTCTCTGATCTTCAGTCAACAGCAAATTAAATTTATTACAATGTGACATTTTGGGGTAAAAAAGCCTATTCCTCTGACAAACAAACTGTAATGAGAGTGGGAGGTGACTTCCCAGGATGGGGTGTGGCTTATAGTCATTATTGTCTATGTCGCAGTTACCAAGTTAGATGTGTTGTACAAGCTGTATACTTCTATGCTCTGCAATAAAATAGTGTTTTACCTTCTATGGTGTGTCCTGCATCTCAAAACATGGTGTCTCAAGTACTTGCCTGCGCTTCTGTTTCCTGAGTAATGACGATTTTGATTTCTCTCAGGCTGAATTAACATTAGATGGGGCTATTAGGATGGCCCGCCAGAGTGAACTGGTGAAAAAGCAAAGTGCTGATATGAGGTCTGAGAGTATTGTGGATGAAGTGCAGCAGTTCAGGAGAGCTGCAGGTGAAAGGCACAGTGTAGACCAAGGGCAACAGATAGGCCCAGAAAAGGATGGGCGCAGCAGGCTCGCTGCACGCGTTGTAACCATACCCATGATCAGAATGTTGTATGCCCTGCTAAAGATAAAAGATGTAGAAGGTGTAACCGAATGGGTAATTTTGAAGTGGCATGTAAAACTGAATACATTAAGGACCCTTGTAGGGTCTGTTAAACGGTCTGGTTCAGATAAAGATTGGCAGGTTACCCTTACTGTAATGGGAGCCAAGGTTGCCTTCAAGATTGAGTAGACATCACTGTTATGTCCCTTGCAGCATTCATAAAACTGCCTCAAAAGTCTCAGCTGGCGAAAGTTAAAATGAAAGTTCATAGTCCTGGTGGCCGCATTGATTGTGTGGGAAAATTTCTTACCAGCTGTGAGTACAAGCAGAGGAAATTCACCATGTGGGTGCATGTAATTAGAGGGTAGTGTGTTAACAACCTATTGAGCAGGAAAGCAGCCTGTGGTTTGTACCTTGTTGCCAGAGTGAATGAGATTTCAGAAGACATGTTTGATTAATTGGGCCTACTGAATTGCAACGCAGTCCATATATCACTTAAAAGTGATGCAGTCCCATATAGCATTACCACTCCTCGTAGAATTCCATTCCCGCTCATGCCTCAAGTGGAGAAGGAACTTCTACGTATGAAGCATATGGGAGTTATTGAAGAGGTTGTTGAAGCAACTGACTGGTGCGCCCCTATTGTGCCTGTTGCGAATAGAAAAACGGGAAGGTAAGCATCTTTGTAGACTGGAAAAGGCTGAATAAGGCAGTGAAGAGAGAGAGATATTTGCTGCCGAAGCTTGAAGATATAGCTCCAAAACTAGCTGGGGTGAAGTTCTTCTCTACACTGGATGCTTCCAGTAGCTTCTGGCAGATACCTCTAGATCCACAGTGCTGCAAACTGACTACCTTCATTATACCAGTAGGTCGGTTTTGCTTCTGCAGACTCCCCTTCAGGATATTGTCTGCTTTTGAAATCTTTCAAAGAGAGATGAGTTCTTTCCTAAGGGACCACGTGGGCATGGCAGTCATAATGGACGACATTCTAGTGTATGGGTCTACATTGGAAGAACATGATCAGTGATTGAGCTGTGTGCTGCAGACCATTAGAGAGTCCGGGCTGAAATTAAATAAAGAGAAATGCCATTTTAGAAAATCGGAGTTATGTTACTTTGGGCATATCATCAATGGAGATGGCATCAAGCCGGACCCTGATAAAATCCTTGCTATTGAACAGATGACGAGTCCTTATGATGTACACGAGCTGAGACAAATATTGGGCCTTGTGAATTATGTGGGCAGGTTCCTTCCAAATTTATCCACAATACTGCACCCTATAACAGAGTTGTTGAAGAAAGATGTTGCCTGAGTCTGGGGTTCTTCACAGGAAAAGGTTTGGTACAGGTCAAGTCCTTGCTGGGGTCTGCCCCAGTGTTAGGGTTCTACGGCTCTTCTAAAGACTGTGGTTAGTGCTGATGCGAGCAGTTATGGGTTAGAGGCCGCCCTCCTGCAGCTGAATGAGAACAAACTACAGCCCATCGCCTACTGTTCCTGTACACTGATGGCTGCAGAGTCAAAATACACCCAAATTGAGAAAGAGTACCTGGCTGCAGTTTGGGCCTGTGAGCGCTTCCAGCATTACCTATTGGGTTTAGAGAAATTTAGTCTGTTGACTGACTTTAAACCACTAGTCCTTCTAATCACCTCCTATGATATTGACAAAACACCCCTAAGATGACAGAGACTTCTGATGAGTATATTAGGTTCAACATTCAGACAGTGCATGTGCCGGTGAAACAACTGGTAGTGGCTGATACAGTTTCCAGGCTCCTGCTGGCTGCTGCTGAAGAATCTTCAACGGAATCAGATGTGAAATTGTATGTGGATTCAGTTCTGTCATCCAAATCCATTTTGTCAGTGAAGCTAGAGCAAGTAAGAATGGAGACATGTTTAGATACAGACCTTCTAGAAGTTATTAAGTACATAAAAGAAGGTTGGCCCAAGAGCGGGGCAGCCTGGATGTCTTTAAGTTCTTACCATTCAGAGAGGTTGCAGCTCATGGAGCTGGATGGGTTGGTGCTGTTCCAGGACCATATTGTTTTTCCTGGTAGCATGCAGCAGGAGATGTTAAGCAGGATTCTTGATGGCCACTTGGGCATTACAAAGTGCAGAGAAAAGGGAACTGCGGCAGTATTGTGGCCTGGGATCAGTTCCGACATTGCCAGCTACGTGTCAAAATGTGCCTTTTGCAGGGAACGCCGGCCTAATCAGAGTAGGGAGCCCTTGATTTCTACTCTGCTGCCTGCAGGCCCATGCAAGAAAATAGCTGCTGATTTGTGCAAACTGCACAGGAAAAAGTACTTAGTAGTGATTGACTACTATTCCAGGTATTTGGAGATTGCATCACCAGTCAAACCACTTGCCTCAAGAGCTTGTTCACCCGGTGGTGCATACCAATGGAGTTAGTGAGTGATAACGGAATGCAGTTTGCTTCCATGGAGTTCAGTTCTTTCAGCAGTGAATATGAATTTGTCAATGCTACGTCAAGTCCACATTACCTGCAGGCCAATGGAATGGTTGAAAGGGCAATTCAAACAACAAAGTTCATTTTGAAGCAATCTGAGCCATACCTACCTCTCTTTGCCTATAGGGCACCTTCCATCCAAGCCAAGGGTTTTAGCCCAGCACAGCTTATAAGAGGACATTGAATTCACACCACTTTACCCTCTGTGGGTGTTTTCCATCCAACCAGCTCTGTTCCTCGGGACGAGTTCTTAGGAGAAATTAAGAGACTAAAAGGGGTTATCTATTTTTCTATGAGAGAAAACACTCTGTGGGGCCCTTGCAGGAGCTGAATGTGGGGCAAAGTGTCAGAGTTAAACTGGATGATGAAAAGAAATGGAAAACGCCTGCTACGGTAATCAGATGCTCTCCAGAACCAAGGTCTTATGTAGTTCTTACTGATGGAGGGACAGTCACACGTCGAAATGGAAGACATATTTAGCCAGTACCAGAGAGTTTGGGACTGGATGCCTCAGAGCTACCACCGGTGGGATTCCCTTGTTTTAAGAGGGGTGCCTTCCCCTCAGCAAGATCACTGCGGGGATACTTGTTTGCTTCCAGCTGTAAGGTGTAGGATGAAATAGGAATATCTAAATATGTTTTCCACACAGTATTACAAATAATCGGGATCAATTAATAAAGTTATCTCTAGTCTGCTCATATACTGTGGGTCAACAGAGGTTGAATTATACAGTCTCTATGTATAGGAAACTATGTTGGAATTATAGTTAACCAAGTAACTGTAAATCTTGCAGAAATATAGAAGAGGTTAATATCTCTTTAAGTACGAGTTTTGCAAGATAGCTGTTCAATTCATATGTTCATATTTCACAAACTGAGACTCAAAAGGTTAAAAGTACTTGAATAGTCCTTAGCTGGTGCTGTAGAATTTACTTACTGACCGCAGCTGCTGTAAAGGAGTTGTTTGCTGATGAGCTGGGAGTAACACACCACAGATCTGAGGTGAATATGTAACTGTAGAATAACTAGTGATAAAAGTAAATGCAATCCTTATGTGGCAGGGTAAAGTTCATTAAACAGCAGAGAAGTTGAAGAGAAACATGAGACAAATGCAGCTGAGAAAACTGGAGCATAGAAGTTTGCAAAGCAGTCAATATTTAGCTTGAAACCTGTGAGAGGAACAGTATGAGCTGCAGCTGTAGTAGTTCCCTTGAAAGGTTTAGAGTTTCTGCAGGATTCTGAAGGCTGAAGATCACACCTGTTGATCCAAATTACTAAGCAAGGTAGGTAAGGGGGAGGAGAGTTTTATAGTGAGGAATTAAAGGGACAGAGTATATGCAGCAAATCCATGACAGAACCCCTCGTCAATGAGCCACTCCATGGCTCAAGGCTTAGGCCGATCTGGATGCCTTCGATGGAATAAAGAGACGAGTCTGGGGGCCGTGACATTGCTCGAGGGCTCCCACGAATCCTCCTTATGACTGTAACCCTTCCAACGGATCAGGTACTGGAGGACGTTACAATAGTATCTGGAATCCAATATTGCCTGAACTTCATATTCAGGGAAATGAGACTCAGAGAGGGACTCAAGATTCCTGACAGCTGTAGACCTGAGTGGAGTATATGGTTTGAGCAGAGAAATATGAAAAGATTGGTGTATGCGCAAAGAAGAGGGGAGACCTTAGGGTTAGTGACCTTGATGATTTTGTACGGACCCACAAAGAGTGCAGAAAATTTCTTACTTGGGACACAAAGGTTGAGATGTTTTGAAGAGAGCCACAAATAGTCTCCAACCTTGTACTGTGGGGCTTGTCACCTTCTAAGGTCATAGTATCTTTTCTGGATACCTTGAGCATTCAGTAGGTTTTGTTGAATAAGAGTGAAACCTTGCGCAAGTTCATTAACAGTATCATTCACAAGCGGAGAAGGAGTCTCTTGTCTAGGGTATAAATGGTATCTAGGATGGAATCCATAATTGGCGTAGAATGGTGAAACTTTAGTGGAAGCGTTAACTGGATTGTTGTACGCGAACTCCGCTGTAGGGAGAAGTGAAAGCCAATTATCTTGTAAAGAAGTACAATGACATTGAAGATATTGCTCTAATGTTTAGTTTGTTTGCTCAGTCTGCCCATTTGTTTGGGGGTGATAAGCTGTACTGAGCCTTAATTTTATTTTTAATGCAGAACATAATTGGGTCCAGAAGTGAGAGGTAAATTGAGAGCCTCTATCAGAGGTTATTGTGACTGGAAGGCCATTATATTTTACAATATTATGAAGAAAGAGTGTTGCAGTTTCAGCAGCTTTTGGTAAGGAATGTGAAGGAATAAAATGTGCTATTTTAGTGAAGTGATCCACCACAACAACTTTAACAGTATAGTTATTAGAGGGAGGCAGCTCAACGATGAAATTGATGGCTATATATTTCCAGGGTCTGTTAGGAATAGGTAAGGACATCAAAAGACCAAATGGTTTGTTTTTCATAGGTTTATTTATAGTGCAAGTTAGACAAGTTTTTATGTAATTTGAGACATATGCAGTCATTTTAGGCCACCAGAAATCTCTTCAGAGGATCTCACATGTCCTTTGGAAGCCTGGGTGTCCCGATACTAGGGAGTCATGAGCCATTGAAGTTATTTCTTCACGTAAATCCTCTAGAACATATAACTGTTTTTTGATGATAGAGTAACCCATCTTCACCTCTCTTGAGGAAGTCTGTTGGTAAATCTTGATCTTTTTCTTGTGAGTTATGAAATAGTGTTATAACTTCAGTAGAAAAATGGATGAATCCATCAGATGGTATGTCTGCCTTGGGGATGGATGGATAGTCTGATATTGGATCTTTTTTGGACAAATTATCTGCCTTACCGTTTTTGCTACCAGGTCTATAAGTGATCATAAAATCAAATCTTGAAAAGAAAAGACTCCACCTAAGTTGATGGGACGATAAAGTCTTATTTGTTTTGAGGTACTCGAGATTTTTATGATCGGTGTAGATTAAAATAGAATGTTTTGTTCCTTCAAGTAGATGTCTCCAAACTTTTAAGGAACTCTTTATGGCTAATAATTCCTTTTCACCAATGGGGTAATTAATCTCTGAGGAATTCATTATCCTTGAGAAGTATGCAACTGGGTGAACTATATCATTTGGTGTTTGTTGTAGTGATAGAATGGCCCCAATGGCATATTCTCCAAATGAATAAAGGGTGGTTACCTGTCAGAGAAGTCAAAGGTTTTACAATGGCAGAAAAAACTTGGATGAACCTCCTATAAAAGTTGTCGAACCCTAAAAATCTTTGAACCTTTTTTTTGTTCTTAAGTACCGGCCAAGATGTTATTGCATCAACTTTCTTAGAATCCATCTTTATACCAGATGATGATATCTGGTATCCAAGGAAAGAGATGGTATTAGTGTTGAATATGCATTTTTCTATTTTAGCATATAGTGAATGTTGTCTGAGATGGTGTAAAACAGTTCTGACGTGTGTGTTGTTGTTGATCTTTGGAACAAATTAGGATATCATCCACATATATGACCGTACTTATATCAAGTACATTTCGAAAGAGGTCGTTAATAAAGCACTGAAAAGTGGCAGGGGCATTACATAACCCAAAAGGCATGACTAAATACTCGAACAGGCCATACCTTGTTCGAAATGCCGTTAACCATTCGTGTCCAGATTTTATCCTAATAAAATTGTAGGCCCCTCTGAGATCGAGCTTGGTAAATATCTTAGCACCTTGGAGTCTCTCAATAATCTCAGGGATAAGAGGTAAAGGATATCTGTTTTTCTTTGTACACTTGTTAAGTTCCCTATAGTCTATTATTGGCTGTAAAGTACCATCTATATTCCGAACAAAAAAAATGCCAGCCCTGGCTGGGGAGGTGGAAGGCCTAATGAAACCCTTTCTGAGATTCTCCTCTAGATAGTCCTTAAGATGTAATAGCTCTGGCTCAGATAGGGGGTATATGTTCCCATAAGGAATTTTGCTATTAGGGAGGAGTTCAATTGGGTAGTCGTAGGGTCTATGAGGAGTAAAGGTCTCAGCCTGAGTTTGTCAAATACATCAGAGAAGTCACTATAGAACATAGAAGTTTGCAAAGCAGGCAATAAAAAAATAGCTTGAAACCTGCGAGAGGAACAGTATGAGCTGCAGCTGTAGTAGTTCCCTTGAAAGGCTTAGAGTTTCTGCAGGATTCTGTAGGCTGAAGATCACACCTGTTGATCCAAATTATTAAACAAGGTAGGTAAGGGGGAGGAGTGTTTTATAGTCAGGAATTAAAGGGACAGAGTATATGCAGCAAATCCATGACACCAGCAGATTTTCAATCACCTTCTTCTGTATAAGAGGACAGTTCATGTAAAATGACGTCAAGTGGAAGAGTGATGAAACTTCCAGCCCGATATTGGGATTAGCACTAGTTAGAGCAGTGACTGGAAGAATGGGCAGAATAATCCCATGGTCACTGTGGACTAGGTTAGTCTAGCCCGATATTCAAGTCAGGATTGTATTTCTTGTTGTTCATATATATTCTCTTTAATTTGTTATTTGTTATACACTAAACAAAACTATTTTTGTATGCTTCTTGTATACCTTGTTATTTGATTTATGCTTTGTCCTTTGAAAAAGGGGAAGATGTGATGAGAGTGGAAGGTGATGTCATCGGATGGGGGCGTGGCTTATAGCCGTTGTTGTTTATGTTGCAGTTACCAATTTCGATGTGTTGTACAAGCTGTATACTTCTATACTCTGCAATAAAATAGTGTTGTACCTTCTATGCTGTGTCCTGCATCTCATGACACAAACAATAAGTGAACAAAACTTTTAAAGATCTGGTAGGCCCTCCTACATCAGCCTGCCAATAGAAAACAGCATGTGCAAAAACAAACATATGTGAACTGACAGCTAATCAGCTGTGTTACAAATCTTTACAATATCATATGCAAAGTAACCTGTCAAAAAAAAGAAAATCCACTGGTTTGTGAACTGCACCTCTAGAGCACCCAGACCGAACAGTAAGCGAAAAACAGGATAACTATGTATAACAGATTGCAAAATAAAAAAGAAAACAATCAGGCAATTTACGTGAAACAAATGTAATATATACATATAAATTTAGGTGTTAATATGTGTATATAGACATATTAACACATAAATATATATGTATATAAGCATACACATATATATTTACAGGGAACATACAATTCCCATAGACCGCAATGTAAAGGCACATTTCGGCGCTGATTTTTTCTTAAACCCCACACTTGCCAGTTTTAAACCCTAAAACTGCCTTGTGCAGTCATTTTTATGAAAAAAAGGCTACATTTTTTAAAATATAAAACTAAAAGACCCTTTATTTTGGGGGTATTTGAAGCTCTTTTAGAAAATTAACCAGAAATCTGATCTTTGGTAATTTTCTCACTGCTAATTTCTACTGTGAGCTTGTGGTAGCACGTAAACAGGCAAACTTGCCCGTTTATGGGTGAGTGATAAATTAGCGCTTCACTTGTAATCTACCCCTGAATTTGGTTTGTATGTCCCAGGCATGATTTTTTTCCCCATGGTGTCATGACCTTTTGTGGTGTAAAATTGAAGGATCATTCTTTGCTAATCTATGTTTCATGTAATCTAGACCATTGTCATTGGAGTGACATCCCTAATCAGACCCCCAGCAGTTACATGTAATCTAGCCCATTGTCTTTGGGGTGATATCCCTAATCAGAGCCCCAGCATTTACATGTAATCTAGCCCATTGTCGTTAGGGTGACATCCCTAATCAGATCCCCTCCAGTTACATGTAATCTAGCCCATTGTCTTTGGGGTGACATCCCTAATCAGAGCCCCAGCAGTTATATGTAATCTAGCCATTGCCTTTGGGGTGGTATCCCTAATCAGAGCACCAGCAGTTACATGTAATCTAGCCCATTGTCCTTAGGGTGATATCCCTAATCAGAGCACCAGCAGTTACATGTAATCTAGCCCATTGTCTTTGGGGTGACATTCCTAATCAGAGCCCTAGCAGTTACATGTAATCTAGCCCATTGTCTTTGGGGTGACATTCCTAATCTGATCCCCAGCATTTACATGTAATCTAGACTATTGTCTTTGAGGTGACTTTACTAATCAGAGCCCCAGCAGTTACATGTAATCTAGCCCATTGTCGTTAGGGTGGCATTCCTAATCAGAGCCCCATCAGTTACAATGAATCTAGCCCATTTTTTTTTTTTGGGTTCATATCCCTAATCAAAGCCCCAGCAGTTAGATGTATTCTAGCCCATTGCCTTTGGGGTGACTTTACTAATCAAATCCCCATCAGTTACATGTAATCTAGCCCATTGTCTTTGTGGTGAAATTCCTAATCAGAGCACCAGCAGTTACATGTAATCTAGCCTATTGTCCTTGGGGTGATATTAGTAATCAGAGCATCAGCAGTTACATGTAATCTAGAACATTGTCTTTGGGGTGACATCCCTAATCAGAGCCCTATCAATTAAATGTAATCTAGTCCATGGTCTTTTGGGTGACATTCCATATCCGATACCCAGTATTTACATGTAATCTAGCCCATTGTCTTTGGGGTGACATTCCTAATCTGATCCCCAGCAGTTACATGTAATCTAGCCCATTGTCTTTGGGGTTACATTCCTAATCTGATCCCCAGCATTTACATGTAATCTAGCCCATTGTCTTTGGGGTGAGATTCCTAATCTGATCCCCAGCATTTTCATGTAATCTAGCCTATTGTCTTTGGGTTGACGATGCTAATCAGAGCCCCATCAATTACATGTAATCAAGCCCATTTTCTTTGGGGTGACTTTACTAATCAGAGCCCCAGCAGTTACATGTAATCTAGCCCATTGTCTTTGGGGTGACATCCCTAATCAGAGCCCCAGCAGTTACATGTAATCTAGCCCATTGTCTTTGGGGTGACATCCCTAATCAGAGCCCCAGCAGTTACATATATTCTAGTCCATAATCTTTGGGTTGACTTTACTAATCAGAGCCCCATTAGTTACATGTATTCTAGCCTATTGTTTTTGGGGAGACATCCCTAATCAGAGCCCCAGCAGTTACATGTAATATAGCCCATTTTCTTTGGGGTGACTTTACTAATCAGAGCCCCAGCAGTTACATATATTCTAGCCCATAGTCTTTGGGTTGACTTTACTAATCAGAGCCCCATTAGTTACATGTATTCTAGCCTATTGTTTTTGGGGAGACATCCCTAATCAGAGCCCCAGCAGTTACATGTAATATAGCCCATTTTCTTTAGGTTGACTTTACTAATCAGAGCCCCAGCAGTTACATGTAATCTAGCCCATTGTCTTTGGGTTGACGATGCTAATCAGAGCCCCATCAGTTACATGTAATCTAGCCCATTTTTTTTGGGGGGGTGACTTTACTAATCAGAGCCCCAGCAGTTACATATACAGCTTTACCCTTTTTCTTTCATGATTTTGCTGAGCCCTGTTTTAGCCTCGTTTATTCCCCACTTTTTCGGCTTTATTGTTGTTTGAATACAGAGCAGAGAGAGCTGCAGTACAAAGAGGAAAATGTGGATTTCTGAGAGAAATGACTTGATGCTTAGAAGCTCTCAGCAACAGACATAGATGTGGAGGTAGAAATAAAGAGTGGGAAAATCATATAATGTTTTTCAGGGACTTGCTGCATATTATACCGGATTGCTACTATTCTCTCTGCTAAGAGACATTGTCTAGAAGAGGCTAACTGTCAGGGTCCTGGGCATTTCCTCTGTGCAGTAATCTAGCAGTACCGTCTGCTATGTCATTCATAAATGAGTCATTAAATTGCTTTATATGAGGACATTTGTGGAAAAAAAGACAACCATTTCTTTATAGACACTCATTAATTTTCTATCCTGCTTGTTCGGTTTATACTGAATCATTTTTTTGTTATTTAATGTGACCTAATTTTGTCTGATTTTCAGTTATGATCAGTGACTAAATGCAAGCTGGTGATTAAACAGCTGTCTGAGAAAAGGTTCACTTACTCTTTATCTAGATTATCCAGCCATGTAAGCAGTTTAATGTAGCAAGTAAATACTCTTAGATATGTCAGTTAAAAAGACTAGAAAACAGTGATACCCACCCAGAATCTGTATCTGCCCCATAACTACAGGAGTAAATAAATATATAAAGGCTGAGATTATTTTTATTTTACTTTTACAGCAGATAAAGATCCCTGGAGATGTTATTATTCTAAAAATAATTAAAGTGACAGATCAGATATGCAAACAAAGCTGTTGCCTTAGGGAGCAGTACTATAGGGGCACATTCACCTAGATTACGAGTTTTGCATTTGTGTTTTAATGTAGCTATATCGCAAGCATTTTAGCCTGTAACGCAACGTCAGTCCCGCACTCAAAAAAATGAAGTTTTTGATTGGGATTTCCATAGCGCTGCCAATAAAAAACCTAACTCTAACAAAAACCTAAGCTAGCCATTGACCTGAAAAGGGCATTTGTATGGGAATTGCCCTTAAAAGGGCATTCAGCTCTTTTTCTTACACCCCAAAAAAGTTTAAAAAAAGCTAACACTAACCCTCAACGATCCACTTACAGTTTCTGAAGTCCGGACATCCAGGCGGTGAGAAGTCCTTATCCAGGCGGCGAGGTCTTCATCCATCCAGGCGGCGTCTTCTATCTTCATCCATGCAGGATCTTCTATTTTCATCCCGGCCTCGTGGAGCGGGTCCTGAAGACATCCGGCACGGAGCATCCTCTTTATATGGTCGCCGCCGTACACTGAATCTTCAATGCAAGGGTGCCTTTTCAAAATGGCGCCCCTTGCATTCCTATTGGCTGATTTGATTTTTTAAATTCATATCAGCCAATAAGATGAGAGCTACTGAAATTCTATTGGCTGATTTGAATAGGTTAATATCTTTTTTATAGTGGCAGCGATATTGGGAGCGGCAGATTAGGGGTTAATATAGTTATTTTGGTGGCGGCGATGTTGGGGGCGGCAGATTAGGGGTGTTTAGACATGGGGTTTATGTTAGGGTGTTAGGTTTAAACGTAACTTTTTTCCCTATAGACATCAATGGGGCTGTGTTACGGAGCTTTTCATTCCGCACTTCAGGTGTTAGTTTTTTTACATTGATGTCTATGGGGAAAGCGTGCATGAGCACGTCAAAGCAGCGCTTGGCTTTTGTGCGGTATGGAGCTCATCGCAACAATATCGCACGCACAAGGCGGCTTTTCCAAAACTCGTAATTGCAACGCTATGGAGGGTGAAATAACTCGACTTTTGTTGCATTCGTTTCGCACCGTCTATAGCGCAAAACTTGTAATCTAGGTGATTGTTATTATTATTATCATTATTATTGTTATCATTCATTTGTATATAGCCACACAATTCCCTAGCTCTGGGTATAAAGTTAGGGGAATGATAAATATTTGTGGGCTGGTTTGATGTAGCTTGTAACAATGTATCATGAAACACAGCACTCACTGCACAGCCAGGAACAGGTTTACCAAACCCAGTATAGATACATAGACACAGAAGTCGTTCCAGCTGGTGCTACAAAAGACTTTATTGTGCAAACAGGGATAAAAAGCGACGTTTCAGGCCCACACTTGGCCTTTTCTCAAGCTTAACCAAACATTAGTGAACAAACATTTAAATAGCCCTAATGGCGCCAAACATTGTGATTAGGAAGTGATAAAATGTTGCCCTCTAGTGGAGAACCATCATACAATATACAAATATACAAATATATATCAAAGTGCTTATTGATGGCCCAAATTCTGCCACCTAGTGAAACAGCATCATATTGTTAAACAATTATATCTCTCATATCATATGTGTAAAAATCTTAATAAACTAAACAACATTTCAAAATTACATATTATTAAAAATGATAAAATGCATTGAGAATTTCATTGATGTTTTAATAATCACAATATTAAATTAAAAATTATGTATATATATTAAGTGTACCCAAAATGGATCAATCATATTTGATATAGTTTTTTTTAAACGATTAACTTCATCTTTATTTAGATTTTAAATCCATAGTTATATGTATACACTCATATAGTTGGTCATTATTGGCTATTCAACATAGCATATCTATTAAATTTATAGAGACATTAAATCTCATATTAATATCGTATTATATTCGAATGCACATTCATTTATATAGTATAATACAGTCCTATGCTTAACCCATTCTATTCAACTTTATTATATTTCACTTAGAATCACTGCGGTTTGGAGCCTTACGCTACTGAAAGGAACATATAGGATTCAACCACCGATCTCCGGTGTAAGTAGAAGTGAAAACCATATTTTGTTGCCTTTTCTGTCGTTTTATTGGTCTTCCTCATCTCGTTCCAGCTCTCATTGAAGATCTAAATGCTCCTTCAAAATCTGGGCTAATTAAAAAAATCATCACATCGAATCTCAACTGGAAATTGATTAAACTGTTCACATTGTTTCATTTTTTTATATTATATTGTTGCTAATATGTATACCTCACTTTAATATTGCGCCTGATCAGCGCTTTTATGTGTGCAAATCATTTTATTCTATTTTTTCACTTATGTAATTAAATATATATATTTTATATATTTCTATTGTTCACACTTCTTTTGTTGATTCAATCCGCACTGGGTGTCATTATTTGCATATATAGATTGCGCTATATGCTCACAAACCACTTTTTATATATTTTCTATTTTAAGCTGCTTTAGCGCCTGTGTTTTGAATTTTATGGTCTCCTTCCAGAGTCCATAATTATTCTTTTCAAATCTCTTCTGAATACTAACAAAGTGGGTTTACAGTTCAAGCACCAGTTTGAAAAAATCAAAATCCCCTACCTAGATATAGTTCTGGAGGGTGTCACAGAAACTAACAGCATTAAAACCAATCTCTACAGGAAACCCATTATGTCTAATATAATACTTCATGCCAAAAGCAGCCACCCAAAACACACTGGTTTCGGGGTGGCAAAAGGGCAGTTTATGCGAATTAAAAGAAACTGCTCAGACAATGATGATTTCCTGGTAGAGAGTAATAAATTTAAACAGTCTCTGTTACAGAGAGGATATCGGCCCAGGACCATAAATCGAGCACTCTTAGAACTATGTCGTATGGACAGGGCTACTCTGATAAGTGACATAACTACCAATA
Source organism: Bombina bombina (assembly GCF_027579735.1). Lineage (NCBI taxonomy): Eukaryota > Metazoa > Chordata > Amphibia > Anura > Bombinatoridae > Bombina > Bombina bombina. The sequence goes on from NC_069506.1 coordinate 305,791,495, forward strand.
GCCCAACGAGATTTGATCACACAAGACCGACTTTTTCTACCACCTACAGTCCCCAATACAATGACATATTTGGCAACATTAGGAAACATTTACCGATAGTCTAGGCTGAAGATAGCCTAAAGGATTATGTCGAGGGAGGATGTAACTATGTATCTAGGAGAGGATGTACCTTAGGGAATATGCTATCTCCGATTCAATTGAAAAAAAACTGGTACACAGATGAGTAGTTGGCTAACAGTAAAAGGCCACTATAAATATAACTATGCTAATTGCATTGCTTGTTCCTACGTACGCACTGGCCAAACATTTCAGTCACGGGCCACTAACAAGGTATATAATCATGAAAGTTGTAGTACCTGTCGTAGTACTTATGTCATTTACCTTATTGAGTGTGTAAACTGTAGGCTACAATATACAGGTTGCACCACGAGAGAGGCCAGAACAAGAGTGAGGGAACATATGAATGACATCAAAAATAAGATTGAATGTTCAGACCTGTCACGACATTTCATCAATTTTCATAACCAGAATGTTACCTCTTTTAGTTGGCAAGTCATAGAGATAGTGAGACCCAATCTAAGAGGCGGTGATAGAAACAGTCGGCTTCTGTATAGAGAAGCTTTTTGTATTTTCCAGCTGCAAACCAGAAGACCGTTGGGCTTAAACATTGAGGGGGATGTCATTAATTTCTGAAAAAGAAATTGAATCCAATCTCCACAATAGGCAATCTTAAGAATTTTAATACTCAAAATAGGGCTGCATACTCGTAGCATTAAGCTATTATACAAGACCATTTATCTAGTATGTCTCTGAACTTAATCCTATGGAGTGTGCTCAAACCACTAGGGCTCATTGTATAAGTCTAATAATTCAATTAGAAAACATTGTCTAACTGAGCCTATTAAGGTCAAACTAAATTTAGTAAATTATCACAGAATATAGGTTGTCAGTAACCCACACCCTTAATATTAGAGCATACATTGAGATCAACAGTTAGTTGTAGCTTAATGCTTTTAATTAAATGAGAGTAATATACATATATTGAGTTATGTGGTCCCATTTTAAATGAATTTATTATGCAGTTCATTGTCTATGATTGAGTGTATCATATTAAATGTTAGAAACAAAATGAGCAATTCAGAGCAACCTGATCTTTTTCACGCTTACACTAACATTATTCATGTGATATGAGGATACAAGGAATATATGTATGTAACTATAAGTTGTGGAAAAGCACTTTAAAGGTGTAACTATGATTCACATGTAATTTTATAATTATTTTGATAACACTCAAAGTTGGCAATGCAATGGTTAAAATCCTACAAGTGGTTCCTAATAGAGCAATTAACGTCTAAGCAAATGAGATCCCAGCTATTCCTAACAGCCATTTTGGCTATTATGTATATAAGGAGGGCATTTTCAATACAATTGTATGTCTATGAATAAGGCTAGGGGGCCGAAAAGCGTAAGACAGCTATGGGAATGAGCTGAGATTGGCATATGGATTTTAAGCATGTTTTTTTGAATCCATAAAATCTGTCTTTTTTACTTAAGCGCTACATGTTTGACTCGCTGGTGTTCTATTGCTTTTCATCTCTATTTATCATTGCAAGTTGAAAGTAATAATAAAAAGTTTTTGCACGAACGCTAAACCAACACGCACAAAAAGCCGACGTTAGAATATTGCGATTGTGTTAACTTATTCACTTCATAGACTTCAATGGAGTGCGAAAAGTGAAAAAAAAAAGGTTGCACAAACCCGATCTTGCTCTCTCAAGTGTGCTAACCCAACAAGAAATATTAATATTTCACATTTCAATCGGCTAGATTACGAGTTTTGCATTATGCGGGGTGCGGTGCTAACTTGCATGTTATTGTCACCGCTTACTTACCTACAGTGCTGGCGTTACAGGTTTTTATTAACCGGCGTTAAAAGACAAGAAGTGAGCATAGAGCAATTTTGAGCTCCATACCGCACTCCAATACCAGCGCTGCTTAAGTCAGCGGTGAGCTGGTTGTACCCCTAATCTGTCACTCCCGACATCGCCAACACTGTAATAATCATATTAACCCCTAAATCGCTGCACTCCTGCATCACAAACACTATTTAAATATTATTAACCCCTAATCTGCCGCCCCCAACATCGCCGCCACTATACTAAAGTTATTAACCCCTAAACCTGAGTCTAAACCTAACCCTAACACCCCCTAACTTAAATATAATTAAAATAAATCTAAATAAAAATTCCTATCATTAACTAAATAATTCCTATTTAAAACTAAATACTTACCTATAAAATAAACCGTAAAATAGCTACAATCTAACTAATAGTTACATTGTATCTAGCTTAGGGTTTATTTTTATTTTACAGGCAAGTTTGTATTTATTTTAACTAGGTAGAATAGTTACTAAATAGTTATTAACTATTTACTAACTACCTAGCTAAAATAAATACAAATTTACCTGTAAAATAAAACCTAACCTTAGTTACACTAACACCTAACCTTACAGTACAATTAAATAAATGGATGAAGATAGAAGATGCTGTCTGGATGAAGACTTCTACCCGTCTGGAAGACCACTTTTCCTGGCTTGAATGAAGACTTCTCCCGGCTTCGTTGTGGACTTCTCCCAGCTTTGTTGAGGACTTCTCCCGGCTTCGTTGACGATGGATGTCAACTCTTCAAAACTGTAAGTGGATCTTCGGTGTTAGTGTTAGGGTTTTTTTAAGGGTTTATTGGGTGGGTTTTAGTTTTAGATTAGGGTTTGGGCAGCAATAGAGCTAAATGCCCTTTTAAGGGCAATGCCCATCCAAATGCCCTTTCAGGGCAATTGGGAGCTTAGTTTTTTTAGTTTGGGTTTTATTTGGGGGGTTGGTTGTGTGGGTGGTGGGTTTTACTGTTGGGGGGTTGTTTGTATTTTTTTTACAGGTAAAAGAGCTGATTTCTTTGGGCAATGCCCCGCAAAAGGCCCTTTTAAGGGCTATTGATAGTTTAGTTTAGGCTAGGGTTTTTTTTATTTTGGGGGGGCTTTTTAATTTTGATAGGGCTATTAGATTAGGTGTAATTAGTTTAAATATCTTGTAATTTGTTTTTTATTTTGTGTAATTTAGTGTTTGTTTTTGTAATTTAGGTATTTATTTTTAATTTTGTTAATTGTATTTAATTTAGGTAATTTATTTAATTGTACTGTAAGGTTAGTTGTTAGTGTAACTAAGGTTAGGTTTTATTTTACAGGTAAATTTGTATTTATTTTAGCTAGGTAGTTAGTAAATAGTTAATAACTATTTAGTAACTATTCTACCTAGTTAAAATAAACACAAACTTGCCTGTAAAACAAAAATAAACCCTAAGCTAGATACAATGTAACTATTAGTTATATTGTAGCTAGCTTAGGGTTTATTTTATAGGTAAGTATTTAGTTTTAAATAGGAATTATTTAGTTAATGATAAGAATTTTTATTTAGATTTATTTTAATTATATTTAAGTTAGGGGTGTTTGGGTTAGGGTTAGACTTAGGTTTAGGGGTTAATAAATGTAATATAGTGGCGGCGACGTTGTGGGGCGGCAGATTAGGGGTTAATAAATGTAAGTAGGTGGCAGCGATGTTAGGGGAGGCAGATTAGGGGTTAATAATATTTAAATAGTGTTTGTGATGTGGGAGGGCCTCGGTTTAGGGGTTAATCGGTACTTTATGGGTGTTAGTGTACTCTTTAGTAGTTTAGTTATGAGTTTTATGCTACAGCTTTTAGTGTAAAACTCATAACTACTGACTTTAGAATGCATTACGAATCTTGCGGGATAGGCTGTATGAGCCTTAACGCTGCTTTTTTACTCATAACGCAAAACTCGTAATCTAGCCGAATGTTCTTCACAAAGCAGAATATGTTCTATTTATTCATAAATACACATACATATATATATATATATATATATATATATATATATATATATATATATATATATATATATATATTATGTATTTTTGGTAAAATATATATATGTACCTATATACAGTCCCCTCCACTAATATTGGCACCCTTGGCAAATATGAGCAATAAGGCTGTGAATTTGTTTTCTTTAAAGTTTAACTTTTTGATCTTTTGTTCAACAAATACACAAATATACTCTCTACTCTCATGGATTTTAAACAAATGCAAACATCACACAAGTTAAAACATTTTTTTTTCTTTAATCTTTATTAAATATATGTGTGGCACAATTTTTGCCACCCCTATGTATTCATATGAGAAAAATATATTTGAAATATATTCCCATTGATATTTTACATTTTTTAGTACACTTGGGTGACTAGGAACAGAAAATTGTTTAACCATGACTTCCTGTTTCACAGGGGTATAAATATGAGGTAACACATAGGCCAAATTCCCTTAGTCATTCATCACAATGGATAAGACAAGGAATATAGCTGTGAGGTGAGGCAAAAGGTTGTTGAGTTCACAAAATGGGAAGTAGCTATACAAAATAGCAAAAGCATTAAAAATGCCAATTTTCACCATCAGGGCAATAATTAAGAAGTTCCAGTCAACTGAATGAATCCACCTAGAAGAGATTGTGTGTTTATATTGGGGTATATTTATCAACGTGTGAGCGGACATGATATGAAGTAGAGTATAATGTCCACCGCACATTGATAAATGCTGACAGGATACGCATTATATATATATATATATATATCATTGCACCAGCAGTTCTTGTGAACTGCTGGTGCAATGCTGCCCCCTGCAGGTTCACAGCCATTCAGCCGCTAGCTAGGGGGTGTCAATCAACCCGATCGTATTCAATTGGGTTGATTTCTGTCCGCTGCCTCAGAGCAGGCGGACAAGTTATGGAGCAGCGGCCTCAAGCTCCATACGGAGCTTGATAAATATGCCCCATTGTCTCAACACACTGTGAAGAGGATGGTTCAAGTAGCCAAAATATATCAAAGGATCAAAGCTGGAGAATTGTAGAAGTTAGTTGCAACTACTTGGGGTCAGAAAGTCTCCAAAAGATTAAACATAAAAGAGAACAATTTTTTACAGCCTTCTTTGTTCATGTTATATATATAAATGTTTATGATTGAATATAGGTATAGATATATCTAGATATATATATATAGGAATATTCCCCTATGTGAAGTACATTGCAATGTAAAATATTTACAGTGAAAAAACACAGTTAAACCCTTTATCAAATATGGATATTGCATAAATATGATTTGATATGTTTTCAGCTACTTGACTCCAAAGGGCTTCAATGCACATTTATACATATGTATTTATATGTTTATATGTGTTTATATGTCTGTAAGTACATATACTGTATACACATATAAATACATATGTACACACACAATAGTCCTTTAACATGCATAATATAATCTAGCATAAAAAGTAGGTTGTAAAATAGCTGTAATATTAATTGTCTCTATTATACATGTATCCCCATAAGCTCCTGTCACCCTTTCTAACATGCATAACTTCTTTTATTTTGTGTGTATGATAAATTTCCCTCTATGCCAATCCTTTTTTATGTATGCAGCAACTGAAATCAAAAACAAAAAACAAGTCAAATTACATCAGATCTTCTGCTGCCTTGTTAAATATTTGACCTATTTTTCTACAATTTTCTTTTGCCAATGTCTCTGGGTACAATTATGCTCATTCGCTGTATTTTAAGTCTCTGTATAAAATATATATTACATGCTGAATAGTAGCTTCTTTTAGCTAGTCAAAAAGAGAGGGGGAAACCCAATTTGGCATACTACATGCAATTTTCAATACTGATTCATGTTTAAATGTTATATTCCAAAGAAAATCTATGTTGATTATAGGTTTATACTCTGTGTGGGTGTTACATGGCCTTGTACAATTCCAGCTATCAATGCATTAAGTATATCAGTTTATAATAAGCAAAAAATAATTGTTATACTAAAACATTTTCACTTTATTAAAGGTAAATTAAACTCAGTGTCTACCATGCATATGGAAGAGAAGCAATTAAACATGCAACATCTGATTTAAAGGGCCTTGATACCCACATTTTGAAACATTTGAAAGTTATGCAGCATATCTGTAAAAAGCTGACTAGAAAATATCACCTGAACATCTCTACTTTAAAAAGAAAGATATTTTACCTAAAAATGTCCTTAAGTATTCACACCCAATTGTAAAGGACTTTAAGCAGCAAATCATGAAAGGGAACGTGCCTCATGCACACTCATGTTATTTTCCTATTCAGTTTCAGGAAGTTTACTATGAAATCTCATGAGAGTTAAGTGAAATCTCCTGAGATCACAGTAAAAGAGTTCATGACCTCAGCACTGTTGATGCTGATTGGCTGCAGTTTATTTCTTCATTTTTTTTTTACCTGCAGCTGGACAGCAGCTGAAGTATTACTTTTTACACAGCAAAATATATTCCTTTTTTACATAGAGATGCTCAGGTGATATTTTCCTGTCAGCTTTTTACAGTTATCTGCATCACTTTGAAGTGATTTAGCATATGAGTATTATGTCCCTTTAAAAGTTTAAGACATTAACCCCATCAATGCACATGATGAGGGGCATAGGGGTAGATTTATCAATGTGCGGGCGGACATGATCCGCTGTATCGGATACATTGGAGTGAAATGCTTGTGCAATGCCGCCCCCTGCACATTCTCAGCAAATCGTCCGCTTACAGGGGGTGTCATTTAACCCGATCGTATGCGATCGGGCTGATTCCTGTCCGCAACCTCCGAGTTGGCGGACGAGTTAAGGAGCAGTGGTCTTATGATTGCTACTTCTTAATTTACATTTCTGGGAGCCGGAAAGTACGGAGGTAGATAGCAGCATCTGCTTCTTGGTAAATCTACCCCATTGTGTCCTTTAGTTGCATTACGAGAACTTTTCATATGCAGGGGTATCGCTGATCCTTGCACTACAGGCCCAGTGGGCAGCACTCCCAGGCTTCACAAGAGTGCCGGCAACGTCACCAGATACACACATCCTGAACCAGCATGCACCAGTAACTGCAAGAGAGCTTCAAACCCCTTGATATCAGCTCCCTTAGCAACTACAAACCTCCAAGATCCCTCATTTAAAAGACAATGGCCTGCTATTTCAAATGGTGGTGGTCTTGGAGCAGTACTTAAAAGCAGATATTTTACAATTAAAGTAAAATTTCATATGGAGAGTTGCTTGGGCATGTTACATTATATGCACAATAAAAAAAAATCTGGTATGTCTAGAGACTCATAATAAAGTTTATTTTATAGTAGACAAGTCCTTATCTCAAAAAAAGATATGAATGTATCGTCAGGTGATCACTATAGTAACAGTGATCACCTTGCAAGAAAAAAGTGCTTTTATTTCTGTACTGTACAATAGGGCCCCTCTAATCTATAATATAATCCCCAAAAGCATATGTGGTTCCCTATTTCACATGTGGCTGCCCTTCATGACAATTTACAATGGCGACATCAGTGGTCACTGGGCCATTTTTTATGTTATTTACTAACATTTATGCAAAAAAATATAATAATAATGGTATATGGTGAATCTGCTTGGTCTGCTAAAAAAACCCAATATGTATTATATAATATTTAAAAGCATGCCTGCCGCTCAAAGGCTCCAAAACAGCATCCACTGTTTAGTACATAGAGCCAATTGTACTTATTAAAGTGAAGGAATAAGACATGTGTGACGGCCTGCCTGAGTATGGAACCCAAGATTGCTAGTTTGTATTGCAGCGTGTTTCTGCTGAGCCACATATTAGTTCTGCCCTGTTCTTCTAATCTGTTCTTTTGTTTTGTGTTTTACTCTTTGGCTCCACCAGCCTGCCAGCTATGGTAGATCTGCAATAAGCTACTGATATAAATAATCAGCACTTCCTGTCCTCCATGCCTGTTTGTTTTAATTGCTCCTAGGTTGTGCTATGCTGTGTATTGCTGATTTATTCCTCTGACCATTTTTGCCTGAACTTTACTACTTTTTGCCTGCTGATTCTGTACCTCGTTGCCAGACTGTGTATTGACTTCCTGCCTGTCTCGACTACGTTCTTGGATTACCATTTTGTGCCCTTTTGCCTGCCTGTTTCAGACCTTGTATGTTCCACTACATCTGTGCCTTGCCCTCAGCCACTTTTCCACTACATGCTATACCAATGCTTGGGAACCCTCCAACGGATGCTGACTAGCGGCCTGAAGTGGAGAGTGTACTTTGTTGTGGTACCTTACAGCATGTTTGCAAATCTAGAAATGAATGCAAGATGAAATACTTTGAAAACTCTGTATTTGACCTTGCACCTACATTATCGAACTCACGCTCACAAAGGCGATTTATAGTTTACAATTTCAATAATGTAGGTACAAGCACTTTGAAAGTACTCTTGTGACTATGTTTGGACTTAGTGTGCATGGAGGTGTTTCCCCTATATAAACCGGGTCACAAAGTCACAATCTCTTTTGGGGTTTTCTAGGCAAGGCAGCAGGTTTAATATGTATAGTTTCAGTTTAAGAGAGAGTATAATTAGGTAGAGGAAGTATTTATGATCTTCATATAAATATCTTAAAATTAATTTTCAACTTAAACAATGCATTTATCTAAAGTTTAAAAATCCAATTGTCTTTTTAAATAAACCGCTTTAAGGGTATCAATGCGTTTCATTAATTTTGTTTTGTATTTCCAAAGAATGTTGTTTGCAAATGCAATGTAAAGCAGACAGGTTTAGTAGATAAAGTGTTTAGTAAGGCTTAATTCTATATCTTTTAATTCTGCATGCATTGCTTTAACTTTAATATTATTTTAAAGGTGTTCAGGGCATTTTAACTAGCACAAATAAAAAGAAAGTATTGGTTTACATTTTAAGAAGTTTACTTCATTTATTTTTATTTATTTATCTCTAAATCATCTATTTAGCTCAAAAGCATTTAAATTATTATTTATTAATTATTTGTCTCTTGGTAACCTCTGCATTTGTACCTCCAATATAAACTTTATTTATTTTTTAGCCTATGTATGTGAGAACTGCATTCTCTGTACACAGATCTCAAGGGCACAATAAATGATTTCTTACATACATCTGCTCTGGCTTGACAGAGGGAACTGACATGAGCCCTGATTGGTCAAGATAAGACATGTGCACAGCGGAAGAAATCGCTTTGGTTCGTTTCGGACCAATTCAGATTTTTTCGAATTTCATTTTGGATCGATTCGAATTCGGATACATTCAAATGTATTTGTTTCTGATTCATTCGGATTCAAATAAATTTGGATGTATTCAGATGTATTCATTTCGGATTTGATTCGTAAATTTTGAAGTACGGTATGTGTTATGTTTATTCAGATGGTTCCAACTTACACAAACAGAATTATTTCACTGTTCTGTCTCACTAAATCTCACTAAATTAATTTTTTATACGGAATTGTGATTAGTCCATGACCATTCAAATGTAACGGAACAAAACAAAATGTACATGTCTAGTCAAGATCTTCTAATATATATTTTATTTTTTCATTTGGGAAGGGGGTGTATTTAAAGGGGCACTAACAAGCCAATACTTCACCTTTTATTTGTTTATTTATTTCCCTCTTGCATCATTGGACATCAAACTCTCAGTAGATCAAAACCAAAAAATATATCCTACATATGTACTATATAAATTAACTTCAATTGAGCAATTCATTGTAAGTTAATTGCTACAAATCTACCCACAACCTTCAAATATAAATAGAGTGGATCAATAGCCAGAAACAAGATAGTTACATAGAAGGGAGGTCATATACGTGTTACAAATGAGAAGAGTATAAGGGATGTGGAAATATGAGTCAAATTAAAAACTCAGTAGGGCTAAATGTTTTCTCAAGTGTCTTCATTTAAACAACATTAATATGATCATCTAGACATCAAGCTTTTAGATTTCATTTTAGTATTTTTGCAACAGCTATTTGTAAACAAGGTTGTGCCCCATAGAAAAAGCATCATTAACTATAAATGAGTCTCATGATATCAAATGATTATATTTCAGTAAATCATTTTTGTAACCTTTCAAAATAAGGAATATAAAAAGTGGAAAATAAGTAAAATATTTCCAGCAACCTCAATCAATCAACTGATCTTATTTCTACTTGGTGAAATTTGCTTTCATTTATATATTTATGCATATGAGTATTTTGAGGAAATCATACACATCAGTTGTACGTTTTATGAGCTACATCAAAGAAAACCTTGAAAAATGAATCTTTGGGGTTTTGAAAGTGCTGTCCTTCAAGTAAGAAACGTTTATGTTGAGCTGTGTGACAAAGCTCTGTGTTCTCTGTACTGGGTATCTATGTGACTCTTAAAAGGGATGGCAGAGACAGAATGGGCTTAGATTTTCTTGACATACGCTTGTGGTGATCAGCAGCTGAAATTGCAGAGAATAGAAAAAAGAATAAATAATATATTTTTAGCTTAAATGTTATATCATCATTGGTGGAAAAAAACAGTATGCTTTAATAGCCAGTGGAACAAAAAAAGTTACTAGTTAGGAGACGCAATGTAGCTTGTTCACTGAGAGCAAAATATATATAAATGACTGGCTTAAATTACATGAGGAGCACAAAAATATTAGCTCTATTGAGAGCTAATTCTGCTCAAGTTAATCAATAGATCGTATTTCAAGTTGACGGTAAAATAATAGCGCGCGTGGTGGTACTAACTCCCTTTCCACATAGATTTCTATGTGAAGCATGCTTGCATGCTAACCCGAAAGTGTGCTGAAGCCAAAGGTGCGTTAACAAATACTAGAAATTATTATGTTCTTCACTTTCTTCTTTATTTTCTATAAGTGAAGAAAATAGGTATTTGAAGTATTTGTATAAAAAAACAAAACAAAATAAAACCATTAAATAGATTAAAAATTGTTATTCCAAATTGAAGTTGTTTTACTGGGAAGGGCTCAAAAGTGTGTGTATATATATATATATATATATATATATATATATATATATATATATATATTTATATACATACACAAACAGGCATATCTCGTTTTATTGCTCTTCGCAAATATTGCTCTTTTAACAAATTAAAGGTTTGTAGAAACCCTTTGACGAGCAAGTCTATCTGCACCATTTTTCCAACATGTATACACATATAAACACATAAATACACATATATATACACACACCTATATATACACACCACCAAAAATATTATCACTTAGATCATGGTTAGCATTTTTTAGCTATAAAATATTTTTTAATTAAGGTAAATACATAGGTTGATAATTAATTGTCAAAAATATAGTAAAAGCATAAAAACATTACTTTAGTAATGATATCACTTAAAAACAATAATGAAATAAAATTGGTACCAGTAGCCACTGGAAAAATCCTCAGTTGAATATAACTCATTGGAACAATTCAGTCATTATTCAGCAATGTCTCTTGCACTAATAATTGAACTTGATGCAGAAATGGCTAATTGGTGAAAATATGCAATCATGCTGGTATGCATGCAGTTAGAGTTGTCAGTATAGCCGTGATCCAGCACAATTAGACTCCACAGATAGCTAGAGTGGGTTAGTATTGCAAGAAGAAAGCTGTCACACATGCAATAAATTACAGGTAGGAATGAGCACCACACTTCCAGCACAGAGAAGAGGCTTACCAAACCTGCTGCTAATAAAATAGTTCAAACCTCCAGGGGATAGAATTAAAGGGACAGTAAACTTAAAAATAATGTTATATAATTCTGCACATAGCATATACAGGGTCCAACAATATACAAGTAACATTTCAGGCTTATTGCTAGCCCTTGTCATGCGATAAAGCCAATAAACATACAGTCCATACAGACAATACATCCATATGAGAGGTATAGAGCAAAAAGCAGCAAAAGTGGAAGCAACAGTCAAAAAGCAGGTGCCAGTGTCATATAAATAGCATCAGCGGACATAAAATCACGTCAGCATAGTCTAATCTTTGTGAGTCCCTCTCTCAGTGGTACAACCTGCTGAGTACAACATCCTTGTCTAAGGGACCCCACCGATGGACAGGATTCTGTAAGATCTCACCACACGGATATTATATGATTCCTCCTGGGAAATGTCTTGCTGCCACGGTATAAGCTCCTCCAGTTAATGTGCAATCCAACCACTTACTGTCACTCTGTGTCGCCTGTATGAATAAAATGAATAAACATTATATTGGATGTTTCAAGGTATTCGGCTGGGAAGGGTTCAAAAGTGTATTTTATATGTGAATATATGTGTATATATATGTGTATATATATATGTGTATATATATATATGTGTATATACCGTATTGTTCCACATATAGGCCGCACTTTTTTCCCTTGATTTTGACCTTTAAAGTTGCAGTGTGGCCTATATGCGGGGCGCGGCCTATATTCGGTATTTTTTGTGGTTTTTTTTTTTATTTTGCTTAAAACTGCCTATTATAGTAAATACCGGGTAAGGAATGTACCGGTAACTTATACAGTAGTATGGGTATACAGTAATATGGTAGCCCTATGTGTTAGAGTGATCCCTGAGCGAGTAACTAAATGAACGCTCCTTGGACTGAACTTGCAGGAGGAAGACCAAGCTCCTATGAAAGAAGCATTTCTATAATCACCCTATAATCATCCTCCTTGTACCGGTACTTGTATCAACTACGGACTCTGCATGCCTTTCCGTTCAGACACAGCTCCTACTTTGATGTCATCATCATCTACAGCCGCTCCGTCCCTGCAGACTGCAACACCTGTGAAAGAAGCATTTAGCAACGTCTTTGGTTCACTCCTAGAAGACTGCTAATGCTTAGTCGCAGGTATTGGTAACAATAGCAGTCTTCTAGGAGTGAACCGAAGACGTTGGTAAATGCTTCTTTCACAGGCATTGCAGTCTGCAGGGACGGAGCGGCAGATGTGGTTGTAGATGATGATGTCATCACAGTAGGAGCTGTGTGCTGAACGGAATGGCATGCAGAGTCCGTAGTTGATACAAGTACCGGTACAAGAAGGATGATTATAGGGTGATTATAGGAATGTGCCTTATGGGTATTGCAGTGCGGGTAGGGAGGAAGTGGGCAGAGCACAGGATGTCCCATGTTAGTCAGTTTTGCCTCTGATATTGGTAAGAGACTGTTTCCCCCCCCCCCCTCACATCATACCTGATAAAAATACTGTACTATTAGGGTAAATAAAAATTTGTAGCTTTAATACTGGTCTGTTAAAATGAAAGGAAAGATGCTGCACTCCTTAGTATGGTAATTTCAAATGTGAAAAAGCCTTTATTTAGCCATTATAGCTTTAATGCCTGAATAAAGTTTTTTTTTCACATTTGAAATTACCATACTAAGGAGTGCAGCATCTTTCCTTTGTTTTATTCTATACTCTTGGGGAAGTGGAAAAGGATCCCCCTGGGAGCTGGCACCCTACATTGACTCTGCTTACACATGTGTGTATTTTCTTTAAAATTTAATTTCTTTAAAATGGCACCAAACTTTAAGGGTGCGGCCTATATTCAGGTGCGGCCTATATGCGGAACGGTATATGTGTATATATATGTGTATATATATGTGAATATATATGTGTATATATATATGTGTGTATATATATGTGTATATATATATGTGTGTATATATATATGTGTATATAAATGTGTATATATATGTGTATATATATATATGTGTATATATATGTGTATATATATGTGTATATATATGTGTATATATATGTGTGTATATATATGTGTATATATATGTGTATATATATATGTGTATATATATGGGTGTGTTAGACATTTGCATGGGGAAAATGTTCAGTTCAGCCAAATCATTTGTTCCAAATATTCCAAATACTTTGTAATTTAAATATTCAGCACCTGTGCTTTTCGGTATTGTTCTCATTTTAAACTATATTAATACCGACCATTCATGGAACATTTCCATTAGTTGTTGTTAAACAATGTACATGTCCCACTGCTGCAGATTAAAAAGTTCACCAGTAGCCACTAAAATACTTACCTAAGTGCACTGGAGAGCTGCACTTACCTGCTTCTCTTTTTACAGGGCCCCGGCTGCGCTAACAGGAGGCTTAGAATGGCGTCTCCCAGGGAGTGCACTAAAGACCTTCTTCTTTAGTTCAGGTAAAATTATATAAATAATATGTACTAAGATGCTTAACTGTTGCATACCAACATGTAATCAGCTAGAAAAAAAATGAAAAGTGTAATTCTTAGTTCATACCCATAGGTTTCAAAGAATTCCCTATTGCCTCCTCACCTTGGTCTCCTAACATGGTCTATTATTTGGAAGCGCATTTGACTTATATTATTACCTTACAACTGTGTAACCCTAGCATAGTGGTGATGCATTTGCCAGGCCTGATACTTGTACACATGGGATCTTGTGCTTTTAACCTGAGCAGAACTCAACATTTGTTTATTATTTATAATTAATCAGAACTTGGGAACATCTATGCATCTAATGCAGCTTTGGAAGTTGAATATTTTGGTGATGATTTATATCTTGCATTTAATTCACATATTCATCGGCCTCCAGGTCCGTTGTCAATCTAAAAAGAACAGGGACAGCTTCATTCCTTCCCTTGGGCAGCTTGTAGCTGTTATCAGGGTGACAAATTACTAACGTGAAACAGAGCTAAATTCATGGGGGCTCTTATTAAGATGAGCTCATGTTCGAAATTTCTTGAAACTTATTTCCACAGTGACAGTGGGTATTACTGCCTTTAACATACAGTATATAGTTTTGTTAAATGGCCCAGTTGATGATAGGAGCTAAGGAGAGTCATTGGGCTCAATTTATCAAGCTCCGTCTAAAGACCGCTGCTCCATAACCTGTCCACCTGCTCTGAGGCTGCGAATCTGCAGGGGGCGGTATTGCACCAGTAGTTCACAAGAACTGCTAGTGCAATGATAAATGCTGACAGGGTATGCTGTCTGCATTAATCGATGTGCAGCGGACATGATACGCTACATTGTATCATGTCCGCTCACACTATAATAAATTGACCCCATTGTGTGGAAAAACAATAATTCACACTATGAAAGGGGGGCAAAATAAGTATTTCTACTACACTGCAAAGTGATCTTACTGCACTTAATTGCTCTTAAGAAAACAGCTACTTAACTAGCATTCCAGGACCACTCACAAGAGTCTGAAATGCTGAGGAACCAAAGCTCCACCCGCAGATTAATAAATGGAGCCCAGTGTTTGGATCTTGAGTGCTTTATTTACTATATTGCTACCACCATTGTTCCAAACACTCCTGCCATACAGAGCCCAAAACATGTGCATGCTCCTCAGCCTACCTTTCATGAAAAGGAGATCATTAAAAAAAAGGATACAAAGGGAAGGAAGTACATCTGATGATATAAGTAAATCGACTGAAGACTTTTTATGTCCCTTTAAGAATTATTCTTACTGTGTTTTACAATGGTTTTCAATAGTCTATACTATAGTGATTAACTGTTTCATGGGCGTAACTGTGTGCACCAATAGGGAACCAGTAGTTTTAAAACAAGCCAATCTACTAAACTATGCAGAAAACTGACTTTATTGTGATTACCTTTATTGTTATTTTTTTGTTTAAAGGGCCAGTCAAGTCCAAAATAGGGCATGCAATTTTAAACAACTTCCCAATTTACTTTTATCACCAAATTTGCTTTGTTCTCTTGGTATTCTTAGTTGAAAGCTAAAACTAGGAGGTTCATATGCTAATTTCTTAGACCTTGAAGACTGCCTCTAATCTGAATACATTTTGACCACTAGAGGGCATTAGTTCACATGTTTCATATAGATAACATTGAGCTCATGCACGTAAAGTGACCTAGGAGTGAGCACTGATTGGCTAAACTGCATGTCTGTCAAAAGAACTGAAATAAGGGGGCAGTCAGCAGAAGCTTAGATACAAGATAATTACAGAGGTAAAACTTGTATTATTATAACTGTGTTGGTTATGCAAACCTGGGGAATGGGTAATAAAGGGATTATCTTTCTTTTTAAACAACAACAATTCTGGTGTTGACGGTCCCTTTAAAGAAATACTACCAGTACTTTGTCTTAGTAAGCTGTCTTTAGGTAGTGAATTGCAATCATAATAGTTGTCCTCCACACTCTTAAAAACACTTCTATTAAGTCATTTGGATGGAGTAGCTTACTACACAATGTGATGAAACCTTATTTGGTGGCCAAGGGGTTAAAAATGAAAGTTGTAAGTAATACAGAACATTTCTAAAAGTTGATAAGACCATGGCACCAGAAGTCAATTTACAACAGCATGCACGAGCATGCAACACAATACAACTATAATCTACTTATTTCTATGTCCTCAAGATAATCCACCATAGTTTAATCAATCTGCTACAGAAGATAAAGTGTTTTAGAAATCTGCAATCGCATGGTGCGTTCATCTCAAGTTGATATGTATATGCCTTTTTTACAGATATCTAAAGAAATCCATTGAAAGACACACTAAGGACACAAAGTATTGATTTAAAGGGCTATAAAATCCCAAAATTTTGTTTTGTAGTTCAGATAGAATTTGCAATTTTTAAACAACTTTCAAATGTACTTCTAGTATCAATTTTTTTTCTTTCTTTTTTTCTTTGGCGATAAGAGACGTAACGTCAGGACCTGCCCATGTCAGGAGCAGTTTTGCAAGAATGCTATTCATTTATAAGAGGACTAGATGGCTTCGATGGTAGCACTATCTATTGCCTTCTAGTACTCCAGATACCTATCTAAGTATCTTTTCAACAAATAATAGAATGGGAACTAAGCAAATTTGATATTAGATTAAAAACTGTTTTTAAAATTGTTCTGCCTGAATCATAAAATATTTTTTTTGGGTTTCAATATCCCTTTAAGAACATCTTGGGCTAGATTACAAGTGGATCGCTAAATTATAGCGTGCCCGCAAATGGGCAAATTTGGCTGTTTGCCAGAGCGAGATAATTAACCAGTCATTACAAGTGGCTTGTTATTGTTACCGCGAGCAATTATCGCTCAGAAAAATTAACCAGTTTTGTGGCTTTAAAGTTGGTTGGAGTGGACACTGAAAAGTGCCTTTACATTGCAGTCTATGGGAACTGTGTGTTCTCAAAGACCGCAATGTAAATATATATGTATATGCTTATATACATAGATAATTATGTGTTAATGGGGCCCATTTATCAAGCTCCATAAGGAGCTTGTGGGACCGTGTTTCTGGCGAGTCTTCAGAAAGCAGCGGGTCACAAAGACCGTTGCTCCATAACCCTGTCCGCCTGCTTACGATCGGGTTGATTGACACCCCCTGCTGGCGGCCCATTGGCCGCGAGTCTGCAGGGGGCGGATTTTTCACCAGCAGCTCTTGTGAGCTGCTGGTGTAATGCTGAATACGGAGAGCATATTGCTCTCCGCATTCCGCAAGGTCTTGCGGATCTGATCCGCACTGTCGGATCAGGTCCGCAAGACCTTTAGTAAATAGGCCTCATAATGTGTATATACACATATTAACACATAAAGATATATATATATATATATATATATATATATATATATATATATATATATTCATACATATAAATTTAAAAATGCTGCCCATCGCTACGCTACTTACCCCCTTCGCTGCGTAAGGTTCTGATGCCGTCTCTGTCACCCAATTCAAAACTGCTACACAAAAGTATATATTTGTAGAATTTAGACACCCAAGGGTATTTATCTAAAGGTATTTTCAACACATTACAATAAAACACATTGTGATAATGTGCAAAAAAGTGTGCAAACAGAATAAATAAAAATGGAACAAGACTTAAATATACTCTTTAAAAGTATGTCCCAAAACACTTCTTGCTCTTTGTTTATGAATGATGTTCCTCAAAAAACAGAGAAAGACAGAAACATAGTGTGATTCGGTATTAGAAAATTAATTATCCATATTCATGCACTTTCACTGGATACTCACACTTGTTGGAGCTAATCTTATCTCAAGGTTTTGCGCTTCTGTTAAAATAATCACAGGATGGTTACTCCTTCTTAAAGTGAATGTAAGTTGAATGAATAAACAGGGGCACTTTCATTCATTAAACTTTACATTGTAGTGTTTTTTTGTTTTTTTTAAATACCTTTTTGCTTAGGAAAACCAGATCCTCCACCCGCAGCTCCTCTGTACTTAGCACCGCGAAACCGGCTTCCTCCAATCAATGCGAGCACCCTAAGTGTCCGGCTCGTGAGGCCACGCAATGATTAAAGGAAGCCAGTTTCTTCATCTATATGCTAACTACAGCATAAAAAGCGGGTGGAGGATCACCTGTCTGGTTTTCCTACAGATAAAGGTAAGAAATAAAAAAAAACAAAAAACATTTCAATGTAAATTTTAATGAGTGAATTCATTCAAATTTACAATCACTTTAATGAAAGTATTTATTGTACGCATACATTCTCAGAAGAAACAAATGAAATACAATTAAGAACAATATGGCATTAATAGTCACTCAGGGTGTATTAGCCATCAGTAATACTTATATTATTAAAACACCTAATCCTCTATAAATAAAGTTTACTGAACAAACAGCTACAATATAACAACGGACACTGTTTGAGTTGTTACTTTCATGATGGCTCAGACCTCCATCCCTCCCGGTGGCACACCTCCCAACTTGTGTTTTTCCACTGTTCATGGCTTTTTCATCCAGTCTTTATATTGCTTTTACTTGAATTCCATTGGTTGATTAATTTAGTCCTTTTATTGCCTCCTCCTTATTTCATTGTAAAGGGAAACTATGTTCAAATGGGTATAAAGAACATTGATTACATTTAAGCATACATACATATTACACTTCCAAATTTATATACAAAAAATATCAATAATGATAAAAAGGATTTATGGATGTGTGGGGTCAATACTAAAACATAATTAATACATAGTTTCATAATCTTCCCTATTAGAAAATCCTTGATAAATGTCACATTTTATATTTAAGACAAAAATAAATAAATAATAAATTGGAACTAACAGTGGAAGTTATAAAAATTATATATTTTTTCCTTTCAAGATTCAAACTTATATCTCTAAATCCCTAGTGAGTAAGTTATACCCCTCATCCATCTATCCTGCGCTTTGCTTGAGTATTTATTTAACTGAGACATAGGCACCATAAAACAAGCAAAGATAGCTGCTTTGGAGCCCCAACTTTTCAGTTCCACTCAGAGCAAGCCTGAAATGTTAGTTAAGTGCTGCTACTGAATCAATCCACAACACTTTTAGTAGTGGATTACAATCACCACGATCCGATTGGACTGAGTTTATTGACAGCCTCCACAATCAGCGGACTTTGCAATGTTTACTGCGGGCAGCATACTGTTGCCTAATCACCATGAGGCTGGGCGAACAATGTTTAAGACAGCGAACCTCATCCGCCCAGCCTTTGATAAATGGAGCCCATACTCAAAAAGTAGTTGATTTTTTAAAGTGTCAAGTTCTCAGTTCAATTCAACCAATAAAAACACACATATAGATACATATATGATAGATAGATTGATAGATAGATAGATAGATGATAGATAGATGATAGGTAGATAGATAGATAGATAGATAGATAGATGGTTGGTAGATAGTTTAGTCTGTATATTATGAATATTGAATTTCCTTATTTCAATAATTCATTGAAAATTACACGAAATAGTATTTAATTACACTTATGGCTAGATTACAAGTAGCGAGCAAATCTAATTTTTTCACTAGTGAAAACACTGCTAGCGAAATGCTTTTTGCGCTTCTCAGAATCCGCTTGTGTTACAAGTTGCAAAAAACATTATTTTTCACTAGCGGTAGCCCGAGAAGCACCAAAATCACTAGCGGAATTTTCACTTGAGCGCTCATGTGTTCCCCCATAGAAATCAATGGAGATAAAAAGTGGAAAAAGAAATCCGTCTCGCTAAAAAAAAAAAAAAAATGAAAAACACTACCATAAACTCCTAGCCTAATAACCCCTTATCCGCCATCCCCCCACATCTCAAACACTAAATAAAACTGTTAACTCCTAAACCGAGATCCTCCCACAATGCAAACTATCTAAATAAACTATTAACCCCTAAACCGCTATCCCCCTACACAACACAAAGTAATAAACTAACATCTAAACCCCCTAACCTAACACACCTTAACTTAACCCCAATAAAATAGCCCATTATTAAAATAAAACTATCCTAACTACCTTTAAAAAAATAAAAACTTACCTGTAAAATTAAATTAAAACCTAAGCTTTCCCTAAAAAAAACCCTTAACATTACTTAAAAAAAAATTAGATTACAATTAATAAAAAACCTAATATTACCAAAAATAAAAATCTACATTACAAAAAAATAAAAAACCTAGCGTTACCAAAAAATAAAAAACCTAACATGTACACACAAAAAAAACCTATCATTACAAAAAATAACAAACAAAATTGCCAAAAATAAAAAATAAATATTCCTATTCTAATACCCATGAAAAACACCCCAAAATAAAAAAAAACTATTCTACAAATAAACTACCAATAGGGCCTTTTTTAGGGCATTGCCCTAAACAGCTCTTTTGCATAAAAAATACAAACATTAGAACCCGCCCCAAACCCCCCCAAAAAAATATAATCCCCCCCCCCAAAATTACACATTTCCCCGAAAAGGGCATTTAGCTCTTTTCTGCCATTTTAAGAGCATTTAGTTCTTTTTCTGCCCAAATAAAATGAAAAATGAGAGGGGGTGAGGTAGTAGGGGGTAGGGGTCAAACCCTTGCAGCCCGGTGTGTGTATTGTCAATGAAAAAATAACTAATCTTAAAAAAGCACCCCAAAGATAAAAAAAAACAACCTATCTAACTCCAAAAATGGTACTCACCAATGATGATTGGTGGCACTCCATCTTCATCACAGCGGCGCTACATCTTCATCTTCCATCTTCATCCTGGCGGTGGCGGTCCATCTTCTTTCTTCAGCCCGGTGTCGGCTGCGAGGTCAGCGGCTGTGGTGGTGGTGACATCGGTCTTCCTCTTTAGACCATCGACACAGAGTTCCTCTTAATGCTGTCTCCAGCCCCACACTGAAGATTGAATGCATGGTACCCCTTTTATATTGGCTGATTTCATTTTTCAAATTCAAATCAGCCAATAGGATGAAAGTCGCCAACAGCGGCATGAAGATAGAAGGATGGAACTCTGTCGGCGGGATAAAGATGAAAGATAATGAAGATGGATGAAGGTAGAGTGTCGCTGGGATGAAGATGGAGCGCCGCCCATCATCATTGGTGAGTACGAATTTTGGGGTTAGGTTTTCTTTTATTTCTTGGGGTGGGATTTTTTTTAATTTTTTAATTTCACCTGGGCAGAAAAAGAGCTGAATGCCCTTTTAAAGGGATACTAAACACAATTTTGTTATTTAATGATTTAGATAAAACATTCAATTTTAAAGGGCCATAATACCCGAATGTTTAAACACTTGAAAATGATGCAGCATAGCTGTAAAAAGCTGACTTGAAAATATCACTTGCGCATCTCTATGTAAAAAAGAAAGATATTTTACCTCAAAAGTTTCTCAGTAGCCACATCCCATTGTAAAGGTCTTCTAAGCAGCAAATCAGTATTCAGTGTAAGGAAGTTTATAATGAAATCTCATGAGAGTTAAGTGAAATCTCATGAGATCACAGTAAAAGAGTTCATGACCTCAGCACTGTTGATGCTTATTGGCTGCTGTTCATTCCTTCATTATTATTTTTTTTTACCTGCAGCTGGGCAGCAGCTGAGTATAACTTTTTATACAGAACTTAATCTGCTGAGCTGAGGAAATTGGGAGGTAAAATATCTTCCTTTTTTACATAAACAAAGTCCAGTAAGGGAACAGCACACAGGAGTAAAGCAGTGTACGGTAGACCTAGGGCGCTGCCAAGCCCTAATACACGTATACAATGATAAGCAGGGTCTCCAGCACTTTTCAAACAGACTTTATTAGTACACAGATAGCTATCTGTGTACTAATAAAGTCTGTTTGAAAAGTGCTGGAGACCCTTTTTTACATAGAGATGCTCAGGTGATATTTTCCTGTCAACTTTTTACAGTTATACTGCATCAGTTTCAAGTGATTTAGCATATGTCCCTTTAAGCAACTTTCTAATTTACTCATATTATCAATTGTTCTATGTTCTCTTGCTATCTTTACTTAAAAAGCAGGAATGAAAAGCTTAGGAGCCGGCCCATTTTTTAATCAGAACCTGGTTTATGCTTGCTTATTGGTGGCTAAATGGATTGCAAAATTGTGATTGCTTTAGCGCAAAATCCATTGTGTTTCACTTGTAATCTCACCCTTAAAGTGCATATCCTAAAAGGGCTAATTAAGTAAAAATAGTTTGCATAAAAAAATGTTTAAAAATTGCTGGAAAGTATTATAAAATAATTTTCAAAAATAAGCAAAATTAGTTACAAAGCCATGCTGTCTAGAGCAGTCTGCTTCACCCACCCTTATCAGTGTTTAGACACAGGCATTGTATTTCAACTGAGTTCACAGCTTCTAGGCATGCTTCAGCAGATAATCCCTATGTACTTTTGCATTCTACCAAAACAACAATAGATATAGATACAGCCATAGAAGGAAATGTGTGGGAGGAGTTAGTTTTACAATTCAGAAACTAAAAAGAAAGGGTTAATGGCGCGGCACTGCAGTATAAATTTGCAGGTAAAGTAATTAAAGTACATATTATTAAATTTTGTCTCTATCCCAAATTGTTTTATGTCCCTTTAATGTTTGCAAATGTAACATATTTTGCAATTAGCACCCATACATTAGAATATATATTAGGACACAATACTTATCATAGAACTTCTTTTTTTTTTTTTAATCAAAGGTTTTTATTGAGGTTTGTTCATATAACATTGAAATGTAAAATATGTTCTAACATGAACATAACATTTATATGAATATAAATACAATAAAATAATTTTGAGCAAGTTGCGATATACATCCACTAAAACATATTTAGCTAAAGAACCTCAGTTTTTTCATTTTTAAATACCCCCTATCCAATTCTATAGGCCACTCTCGAACCCATCTCCGATATCTTATGATGCTGGAGGTAAATAGTGTGATATATAGCCACTTATGGGCATGAATTATAAGTCTAAGTTAATGTGAGGAAGCGGGTTAATACCGCAAAAGAAAATTCATCACGTTGGGTGAATGGTTAATATAGCCCCCCAGGAACTCACGTTAACCCGGAGGGGGGGGGGGGGGGAGGTGATTTGAATATAAGCAGTGTAGATCTATTAACTGCTTTTTTACCAAAATGACTCTATGTACACTGATATATATCTTATTGCCATACATACTCTACATCTAAGTATTAAGCTCTAGCAGGGCCTTTCTATATTTATTACTTCATTTGTTTTGTACCCGCACATTCTTTTAAGGACACTAGTTGTGAAAACTTGAGTAGCTACACCCCCTGAGATACCGTCACTAACATGGTAATAGAAGAAATGAGTCACTCTCTCTGCGAGGGAAGGACACTTAATGTATATATCTGAAGAGCATTAAGCATATAGAAAATAACATTTTGCAGATAACAGTATGCATGCATTACAGTTTCCCGCACATATCAATAGCACACAGCTTTCCCATCACAAAAAAATAATTAAAGAAAAATATCTAGATAGAATCCCATGAGTCAGAGGAGAGGTAGCGTTAGGAGGGCATAATTCTATTATCACATAATGTTCTATAAAACCTGTAAACAATGCCAAATCCGCTGGCTCGGCCGCAACCAGGCTTAGATTAACATGCTGAACCCATCTAAAGAGACACACAATGGACATAGATATTACAGTGTCCTAATATACAGTTGGCGTGTCTATAGTTTCCAACTCGACAGAAATCAAAAATACATACGAGAGTAGCATCTATGAGGTTAGGGAAGCCTAAGTGAAGAGCTTGAGAAATACATAAATTAAGGGGTGTCTAATCCCAAGTAGCTCAGGGATTCAAAATGGGGAAAAAACATAGCTACCCAAATATAACAGAGTAAGTGAAAAATAAATAACTACAATATAATATAATGGTGACATAAGTGACTCAAATATAATATGAAGACCTAATATTTCATCTAGTGTTCATCAGCTTGCCATGTTTCCCAGCTAACATGTAGTGAAGTACATACTGAGGAGGTTATATATTACACATTATTGTATTGTTAAGGGTAAACCACTAGACCATCTGTTCACATTTATGCCTTTTTGTTTGCACCATCAAAGTCCCATAATAACTAGTAGGCTCCGTTACTGAACCACTTAAATAAAACAGGTGAACTGACTTGAACCTCGACAACTTTAATACAACATGCACTGCCTAACAGTAAAGTACATTTTGAGCCATGTGGCCAGAGAGAGAGAATGAAACGGCTTCATATTTACTGGGGTATGTCAACCAGTGACACGTCCCCAGCAAGCTAGATGGACCAAAGTACATAGCAATAACAAGTCTCTTTTAGTTGAGATAAATGACCGATTCTCTACATCAAGCATTATATTGGGCTCTTAGTAATAGCCTTTAGGGTTCAAACCGAATAGGGCCTCCTGTGGAGTGTGAGTTAGGCAGCTGTAAGGGAACCTCTCAGGGTCCCATGATGACCTCTCTGGAGCATATAGGCGTAGGAAGCACGACTTAGTTATCTTTAGGAGGACCCGTGAACAGAGACTGTGTTTCTGATAGAGCCTTGTGCTCCGGGTGATGACCACAACAGGTTTCCAGTTAGTGCTGTACCAGCTCTTGATGTAATAAGTAGGAGATCGTGCTATAGTTCCTCCCTTATTAAAGGTGCTTTTCAATTTCTTATGTACAATAGTGTATCCCAAACACAATGTACCTTGCTCTATCTCCTGCTTGACAGCCCAATGTGAGATAACCGCAGTAGCAACCGCGTGTATAGAAGAGAGCTGTGAGGTGCTATTCTGCTCCACTGCGTCCGTCTGTGTAGCCCTCTCGATACTGGAGCCCTTTGTCTTAGCTATGCCCAACTTCTCTGAGTCCCGGAGTGGATCTTCTGTCCGTTGTGGCTGGTCTGGTTCAAGCTGATCAGTCACCTCCGTGACTTCCATTGGCTGCATCGTAATCTGCAGTGGGGCCACATTATTACCCAGCTCCGCGAGAAGGACTTGCTGATGAGAGTCCAGGGAACACATTAGGTCTTGTATAGCAGCTAGGATAAGCTTCTCCATTAGAGTACTGAAGAGGTAGTAAGAATAGATGCTGTAAAGCTGTCAATCCGTGTGTTATATGGTTATCTGCAAATATGGCGGCTCACTTCGCGTCTTGGTCTCAGTGAGACAGAAGGCCCTTGTGTAGACACTGTATCACTTAATTTGTCCCTGTGCCTCAAATCGTGTAGTCTATGGTCTGGAGTATGTTAAGAGCCAGTAATAGAAAAATAAAAGTTCTGAATGTGCCATTAATTGATAATTTAATAAGCAGATGCTAAGAGCTCTGAAATGGCACGTCTTTCTGCCTTGGCTGTTGGCTTCGCCCCCCAGAACTTTTTAATTTAGTAAGTGCAATGTAATACATGGAGAAATGGTTGACAACTTTGTGGCAGTGATTAGATATGTGCAACGCTAAAAAATTTGTTTAATTTCGTTTTCATTAGTTAAATAAATAATTTTGTTTCAAGAAATTAGTTTAGTTAAGTTTAAAAAAAAATGGTTTCTGCAAATTAGTTATGTTAAGTTAAACCGTTTTTTCGGATCCGTTCTTTATTCATATGCATTATTATATTCTGAAGTTTAGAATAGAATAATGCATATGAATAAAGAATGGATCCGAAAAAACGAAAGGATCCCAAAAAACGATTTAACTTAAAGGGACACTCAATCAAAATTAAACTGTCATTATTCAGATAGAGCATGCCATTTTAAACAACTTTCCAATTTACTTCCATTAACAAAATGTGCACAGTCTTTTTATATTTAAACTTTTTGAGTCACCATCTCCTACTGAGCATGTGCAAGAATAAGTATGTATGCATTTGTGAATGGCTGATGGCTGTCACATGGTACGTGTATGCATTTGTGATTGGCTGATGGCTGTCACATGGTACAGGGGGAGTGGAAAAAGACATAACTTAAAATTGTCAGAAAATAAATATACTACTCATTCGAAGTTCAGACTAAGTGCTATTGCATTGTCTTGTAATCTTGCATTTGTTGATTATGTAAATCTACTGTGTTGACTGGTCATTTAACATAACTAATATGCCGGCAATTGCCGAAACAAAAATATCTAAAACCACCGCCGCCACCCACATCGCTGATACTAAATAAAGCTATTAACCCCTAAACCGTCCTCCACATCGCCAACACTAACTAAACCTATTAACCCCTAAACCGTCGTTCCCAAACATTGCCAACACTAATTAAAACACTAAATAAACCTATTAACCCCTAAACCGCCGTTCCCAAACATTGCCAACACTAACTTAACTTATTAACCCATAAACCGCAGTTCCCCGACATCACCGACACTAACTAAACCTATTAACCTGTAAACCGCAGTTCCCCGACATTGATTTGCCAACACTAACTAAACCTATTAACCTCTAAACCACCATTCCCAAACATAGCCAACACTAACTTAAGCTATTAACCCCTAAACCGCAGTTCCCCGACATCGCCGACACTAACTAAACCTATTAATCCCCTAAACCGCCGTTCCCAAACATCACCAACACTAATTAAAACACTAAATAAACCTATTACCCCCTAAACCACAGTTTCCATACATCGCCAACACTAACTAAACCTATTAAACCATAAACCGCCATTCCCAAACATCACCAACACTAACAAGCTATTAACCCCTAAACCGCAGTTCCCCGACATTGTCGACACTAACTTAACCTATTAACCCTTAAACCACAGTTCCTCAACATCGCCAACACTAACTAAATCTATTAACCCCTAAACCGCCATTCTCAAACATTGGCAACACTAACTAAACCTATTAACCCCTAAACCGCCATTCTCAAACATCGCCAAGACTAACTAAATCTATTAACCCCTAAACCGCCAACCCCCACATCGCAACAACCTAAATTAAACTATTAACCCCTAAACTTAACACCCCCTAACTTTAACATAATTCAAATAGACCTAAATTAAAGTTACAATTATTAACTAACTACGTATTTAAAAATAAATACAAACTTACCTGTGAAATAAAAATAAAACCTAAGCTAGTTACAATATAGCTATTTACTAACTACCTAGTTAAAATGAATACAAACTTATCTGTGAAATAAAAATAAAACCTAAACTTAAACTGATAAAACCTAAGATTACTAAAAATAAAAAACCTAACATTACTAAAAATAAAAAAAACCTACGATTACTAAAAAAATTAAAACTATAATTACGAAAAATAATAAACACTAAAATTACAAAAGATATAAAAAAACTACCATTACAAAAAATAATAAACAAAATTATCGAAAATAATAAAAATTATTCCTATTCTAATACCACGTTTAAAAAAAAACCAAAACACCACAAAATAAAAAAACAACAAATCGATAATAAACTACCATTGCCCTAAAGTTAACAACTCTTTTGCAAACTTTATAAATAAAGTATAATAATAATAATAATTATATATATATATCTACATATAATCATCTATATATAGCTATAGATATATATTCTACCAAAAAACGATATATATATATATATATATATATATATATAAACTGTATTTTTTCCAAACAACTGAGACCTTATATCTTTGAGCCCTTATAATTTTTATATTACAATATTTTTTTTTTATATTTTTTATTACAAGTTTAAAGCCGAACTTAGAATATAGAGTGTGCAATACACATATTCCATTATGGAAGTCAGCTAAGCCGACATGAAAATTTCAATATTTCACATTCCAACGTTCATCACACAGAAGAATATGTTCTATTTATTCATAAATACACACACACACACATATATATATATATAAAATTGTATTTTGAACAAATATATATTTATACCTATATAGATACATGGTTATATGCAGGTATAGATATATACAGATATATATAGGAATATCTATTTAAAAATACATAGAACATATTCTGTTATGTGCAGAATATTGGAATGTGATATGTACACTAAATACACAATATAACACTTTATTAAATATGAATATTGCATAAATATGTTTTCATCTACTTAACTGCAAAGGGCTCCGAGCTGAGTATATAAGTAAATACAGATGATATTATTTATTTTAAGTCAACAGATAACACTGATATTTGGGATTATATATGCAATATTACAATTTGGACTTTTTCTCAACAACTCTTCTCATAATTATCTTTATTTCATCAAAACCCAGTGAAGTTGGCCACGCTCACACCCCAAAATCACCTGATTCATTGGACAGCCAAAATACAAGGTGTCATGTGGTTTTGTCTGTCCAATGATATATTTCATAAAAAAGGAGACTTAACTAATTGATTTCTGATGTTGAAATATAGTATGCTGGGGTTGCAGGGCAATAGGGTATATCTTGTATATCTTGAGACTGTTGTGTGCAAATGGCTAACAGAGGTTGAAGGGCCATGGGCGCGATAAGTTAAACTGGTGTGCAGGGTCATGGGGTCATCTATCACTCACCCTGATTCCACCCACTTAACGCCTGCTACTCCTATGGCCTCCGTGATTTAGTCCCCAGCTTCCTTGCCCTTGGACTGATTCAATCACAGATTGACTTTGAATGGTAAAAAAAAAAGAATGTTAGATCTTGCGAGAAGGTAAACTTTAGTATGAGGACTCCAAGCTTATTGCATTGACCAAATTATTGAATAATCAAAGGGACATACAAATCATATTCTCTTTCTTTCTTCTTTCTTTCTATTTTTCCCTGTACTGAAACATAAGCACTTTTTGGCCTCTAGTTATCAAGCCGTCAACCGCAAATACGCTGGAATTCTGCAGCGTATTTGTGGCGAGGCTGATTTGCCATAGTTATCAAGCCCTACAGACCGGCAAAAGTAAAATATAGTGACGTAACCTACGATCCGCCGGACTCAGTCCGACACAGATCGATGGTTACGTCCCTACAGATGTTCCGAACGCAAGTTCGGCACAATATGACTACTTTTGGAAGTTATCAAAAAACAACCAGGTACGCTCACCACTATTCCGGCCCAGCGTACCTAGAGGCGGCGGATCCCATAGGAATCAATGGGAGTCTGACGGCAGCGAGAGCTCATGTTCGCTGCTGCCCGATATCCCATTGATTTCTATGGGAGATGTCTGCACCTAACACCCTAACATGTACCTGAGTCTAAACACCCCTAATCTGCCGCCCCCTACACCGCTGCCACCTAAATAAAGTTATTACCCCCTAAACCGCCACTCCTGTACCCCGCCGCAACTATAATAAATATATTACCCCCTAAAAACCGCCGCTCCCGGACCCCGCCGCCACCTACATTATACCTATTAACCCCTAATCTGATCCCTTTACACCGCCGCCACCTATATTAAAGTTATTAACCCCTATCCTGCGGATCCCAGACAC
The DNA here is from genome assembly GCF_027579735.1 of Bombina bombina. Classification (NCBI taxonomy): domain Eukaryota; kingdom Metazoa; phylum Chordata; class Amphibia; order Anura; family Bombinatoridae; genus Bombina; species Bombina bombina. Next base: position 305,821,057 of record NC_069506.1, read on the forward strand.
CACCGCAACTAAATTAAATGTTTAACCCCTAAACCGCTGCTCCTGGGCCCCGCCGCCACCTATATTAAACTTATTAACCCCTAAACCTAAGTCTAACACTAACACTAACACCCCCCTAACTTAAATATTATTTACATAAATCTAAATACATATTACAATTATTAACTAAATTATTCCTATTTAAAACTAAATACTTACCTATAAAATAAACCCTAAGATAGCTACAATATAATTAATAATTACATTGTAGCTATTTTAGGATTTATATTTATTTTATAGGCAACTTTGTATTTATTTTAACTAGGTATAATAGCTATTAAATAGTTAATAACTATTTAATAGCTACCTAGTTAAAATAACTACAAAATTACCTGTAAAATAAACCCTAACCTAAGTTACAAATACACCTAACACTACACTATCATTAAATTAAATAAATAAATTAACTACAATGATCTAAAATAAAATAAAATTAAATAAACTAAACTATATTACAAAAACAAACACTTCCCACCATTGGAACTCTGGGAGTATTTCTTATCACCTAGTAAGCTTGCATTAAATGGGCCAGCTTCCATCTCATGGACCTTCCTTGTTGTAATGCCACCAGCTATAACATAAAGTTATGACATGCAAATATATTCCTAGAATTACTAAATTGTGTTCTTTGTAATAACATTCACCTAGATTACGAGTCTTGCGTTAGCCTTAAAAAGCAACGTTGAGAGGTCCCAACGCTGCTTTTTTCCTAACGCTGGTATTAAGAGTCTTGAAATGACAGGCTCACCACCGCTCACTTTTTTGGCCGACTCGTTAATGCCGCAAATCCACTTACGTAAATTGCGTATCTTATATTTTCAATGGGACTTGCATAACGCCGGTATTATGAGTCTGCAAAAAGGTGAGCGGTACAGCCTCTCCTGTCAAGACTGGTACCGCATTTAAAAGTCAGTAGTTAAAAGTTTTATGGGCTAACGCCGTAGTATAAAACTCTTAACTAAAGTGCTAAAAAATACACTAACACCCATAAACTACCTATTAACCCCTAAACCGAGGCCCCCCACATCGCTAACACTAAAATAAAAATTTTAACCCCTAAGCTTCCTAACCGGACATCGCCGCCACTATAATAAACATATTAACTGCTAAACCGCCACCCTCCCGCATCGCAAACACTAGTTTAATTTTATTAACCCCTAATCTGCCGTCCCTAACATCGCAGACACCTACCTACATTTATGAACCCCTAATCTGCCGCCCCCAATGTCGCTGCCACTATATTAAAGTTATTAACCCCTAAATCTAAGTCTAACCCTAACCCTAACAGCCCCATAACTTAAATATAATTTTAATAAATCTAAATAAAATTACTATCATTATCTAAATTATTCCTATTTAAAACTAAATACATACCTGTAAAATAAACCCTAAGCTAGCTACAATATAACTAATAGTTACATTATAGCTAGCTTAGGGTTTATTTTTATTTTACAGGAAACTTTGTATTTATTTTAACTAGGTAGAATAGCTACTAAATAGTTATTAACTATTTAATAGCCACCTAGTTGAAATAAAGACAAATATACCTGTAAAATAAATCCTAACCTAAGTTACAATTACACCTAACACTACACTATAATTAAATTAATAACCTAAACTAAATACAATTAAATACAATTGAAAAAAAATATTTAAAGTACGAAAAAAAACTAACACTGAAGTTCAATCCTATTGGCTGATCTAATCAGCCAATATGATTTTTCCTACCTTAATTCCGATTGGCTGATAGAATTCTATCAGCCAATTGGAATTCAAGGGACGCCATCTTGGATGACGTTATTTAAAGGAACCTTCATTCTTCAGTTGGACTTCGTTTGAAGAGGATGCTCCGCGTCGGATGTCTTGAAGATGGACCCGCTCCGCGCCGGATGGATGAAGATAGAAGATGCCACCTGTATGAAGACTTCTGCCCGTCTGGAGGACTTCTTCTAGCTGGCTTCGATGAAGACTTCTGCCCGTCTGGAGGTCCACTTCACCCGGCTTCATTGAGGACTTCAGCCTGGCTGGGAGACTTCTCAAGGTAGGGTGATCTTCAAGGGGTTAGTGTTAGGTTTTATTAAGGGGGTATTGGGTGGGTTTTAGAGTAGGGTTGGGTGTGTGGGTGGTGGGTTTTAATGTTGGGGGTATTGTATTTTTTTTACAGGTAATAGAGCTGATTACTTTGGAGCAATGCCCCACAAAAGCCCTTTTAAGGGCTATTTGCAATTTAGTATAGGGTAGGGATTTTTATTATTTTGGGGGGCTTTTTTATTTTATTAGGGGGATTAGAGTAGTTGTAATTAGTTTAAAAAACTTGTAATTATTTTATTATTTTCTGTAATTTAGTGTTTTTTTCATACTTTCGATAATTTTTTTCAATTGTATTTAATTGTAGTTAGTTTAGGTAATTAATTTAATTGTAGTGTAGTGTTAGGTGTAATTGTAACTTAGGTTAGGATTTATTTTACAGGTAAATTTGTCTTTATTTTAACCAGGTAGCTATTAAATAGTTAATAACTATTTAATAACTATTGTACCTAGTTAAAATAAATACAAAGTTGCCTGTGAAATAAAAATAAACCCTAAACTAGCTACAATGTAACTATTAGTTATATTGTAGCTATCTTAGGGTTTATTTTAAAGGTAAGTATTTAGTTTTAAATAGGAATAATTTAGTTAATTGTAGTTATTTTATTTCAATTTATTTAAATTATATTTAAGTTGAGGGGTGTTAGGGTTAGGGTTAGATTTAGGGGTTAATACATTTAATATAGTGACAGTGATTTTAGGGGCAGCAGGTTAGGGGTTATTAAGTGTAGGTAGGTTGCGGCGACATTGGGGGTGGCAGATTAGGGGTTAATAAATATAATGTAGGGTTTGGCGATGTTGGGGGCAGCAGATTAGGAGTTCATAAGTATAATGTAGGTGGCGGCGGTGTCCGGAGCGGCAGATTAGGGGTTAATAATATAATGCAGGTGTCAGCGATGTCGGGGGCGGCAGATTAGGGTTTAATAAGTGTAAGGTTAGGGGTGTTTAGACTCAGGGTTCATGTTAGGGTGTTAGGTGTACACATAAAATGTATTTCCCAATAGGAATCAATGGGGCTGCGTTAGGAGCTTTACACTGCTTTTTTGCAGGTGTTCGGGTTTTTTTCAGCCAGCTCTCCCCCATTGATTCCTATGGGGAAATCGTGCACAAGCACGTTTTACCAGCTTACCGCTAACGTAAGCAGCGCTGGTATTGAGGTGAGATGTGGAGCAAAATTTTGCTCTACGCTCACTTTTTTGCGGCTTTTTTTGCCGGGTTTCTAAAGACCCGTAATACCAGCGTTACTGTAGGTGAGCGGTAAGGAATAACTGCTCGTTAGCACCACATAGCCTTACCGACAAAACTCGTAATCTAGGCGATTGTTCTTTTAATGTTAATTTAAACATATATTTGTGTTTAAAAAACAATACAAATGGTGAAACATTTTAAACAGAACAGTGAAAATTGATGGATGTGCTTTAAAGTGAATGTAAATTTTGATGCTAAAGTGCCTGGCTTTTAAAAATTCGATTAAAAACAGGGGCACTTGAATTCATCAAAATTTACATTTCCCTCGTGTTGTGAAAATACTTACCTTTTAAACTTGACAGCCTCTCCAGCTTCCCCGCAAAGCCATTTCTGACATCAGAAATGATGGATCGGTCATCCTCCAATCACGGCTTCCCCCCCCCCCCCGGGGGGATGAGTGTCTGATTCGCCGTGATTGGAGGAAGACGGATTCCTCATTTTAGACCCAGGAAGAGGCTTTGCAATGGACGGAGGAAGCTGGAGCTGCTGTCAACATTAAAAGGTAAGAATTTTTTTTCACAACATGAGTGAAATGTAAATTTTGATGAATTCAAGTGCCCCTGTTTTTAATTAAATTTGTAAAAACCGAGCACTTTAGCATCAAAATTTATATTCACTTTAATTTCATCAACTCTTCTATACAAAAAAAATATATATTTACTTTTTAATGTGTGTGTTCCTACCCCTTGTCTCAATTTTTCTGCAAGAAATTCTCAAGCACTTTGGTAAACAAGCATTCTACATAGTAGAACCTCTGTTGATTTCCTATAATTACAGCCCTACGATATGATGTCAGGATCCCTTTTTGTTCTCGGCGAGGCCAACTTTTCAGGAGAAGCAAGAATTCTGTGCTCATTTGAATGAGAAAGGGAAAGCAGCTTGACAGAATGTTAAACAAGGTCTTACTTAAGACAACATGCACTGAGTTATGGGATTTTCAACCAATTAGTGAGTTATTGACCCATAACTACTTATTTCCTAAATGCTGATCCTTAAGCAAGCATTTCCCTGTAGCTGATATCATTTTCAGCACACTGTATTTATTCTTTATCCCGTACATGAAGCGCTGCTGAATTGTGTAGTGTCACATTTAGAGATAGTTTTATGTAAATATATATTTTTTTGGAGACATAAATAAAACAATATATTTCCGGGTTTAGCTGGTAACCATGAAGCTTATGGAATGCACTATGGCTGGAAAGGTTATTTTTTTTGGAAGTGAAGCTTGGTGTATCCATCAGATCTCATTATAATAAGACTACAATTAATTTGCCTCCCTTATTACAAACTCAAACATTCTCCTCTTACTACACAAGAGTTAGAATGATTATCTTCCTTGGTTTCCATATAGGGCTGAAACGTGTAGTATTACAATCAATCAAAGGTTGAAGATGAAGCAAGAGAGAGCAAATGACCCTTCACTTTTTAAATCAGATTTTCTAGATGGCAGCACTGTTTACAACATTTAAAAATAAACAAACGTAGATTGAGACCTAATGTATTAAAGAGTACAATATTTTAACTATTTGACATACTACTCTCTAGCCATCATATGGAGAAGGAATTGCAAGATTTTATTTAAAGGTACATGATAATGATGATGACAATTTTTATTTTATGATTTAGCAGCTTTGTTTTCTTAGTATCCATTGTCCAAACACTGCTGCCATTTAACATTCAAAAGTGTATAACTTTGTTAAAAGGATTGTTGCAAACTCCTGCTATATAGTGATCCAGGAATCTGAATGTTCCAGAGTCTATCTATTATGCTCATCAGCAAAAGTAGAGGGGTAGATTTATCAATGATCAGATGGGAAAGGTTGTAAACCTGTCCATATGTAATTGCATATTGTGGGGCATATTAGTTCCCCATATTTAGAATTGCACAAGCTTACACTCGTGCAATGCCACCCTCTGCTTTCACACAACTGCCTTGTCAATAAGTCCGGGGGTCATGGTGATTTCCATATGCCATCTTAGAAGGTTTAGGAAGCAGTGGTTTAAACCACTGTTTCATAAATATCAATTGCAGGCTCAAATAAGCAATCCTGCAACTGATAGGGGCATTCACCATGTGACAAATAAGCCCCAAAGAGAAAGAAGTAAATTTTATAATATAAGTAGATTGGACATTGTTTAAAATGTAATCTTAATCAAGTAAAAGATAATTGGAGTTTCATATCACTTTAAGGTAATGGATATTGTGGGCTCAAGGTACTAAGCAGCTTTTGAACCTTTGTGGGACAGACTTGTACACAGAGACGTAAGTAGAAACCTCAGGGCCCAGGTGCAAGAATCCCGCACCCCCACCCCCCCAAAAAAATAGGGAATTTGATACATATAATTTTTTTATTTTTTATTTACATTTAACACAGAAAACAAAATGTGAATCAGATTACATGTCTACAAAAGGAGGAACCCTGTGCTCACAGTCTGTGAGATAGTCTGACCCCCTATTACTGTATATAGTGACACTGTTTAACCCACCAGTACTGTATATAGTGAGTCAGTGACACAGTCTGTAATCTGCCGGTCAGATGGTCTGACCCCCTATTACTGTATATAGTGACACTGTTTAACCCACCAGTACTGTATATAGTGAGTCAGTGACACAGTCTGTAATCTGCCGGTGAGATGGCTGGCCTGACTCTACCCGCCCCAGTACTTTATAAAGTGACCACAGTAGAATGTGACATGGTCCAGCCCCCCCCATACTGTATATAGTGGTACTGTATAGTGATACTGTTTACTCCCCGCCCCCTCATGCTGTAGGAATAAGGTCTGTTATTTGCTGGTTCCACAAACATACATACACACACACACACAAATACATGCATAAATACACACACAGTCACATACATACATGCACACATACACACACATAAACACCAATACCAATGGGTAATACAGAAACACTAACCGCTGTAGTCAGAGACACTAGTGAAGCATCATGTCACACTCACATGATATCAGTGCAGGCAGTGGCAGGTTAACATTTTAAATTGTGAACTGTGCACCCCCTGTAGTTTCACCCCTGCTTGCACATGCAATCCTGCTTCCCGCAGTGTAAGAGACAGTGGTCATTAGACTGCTACTTCTTACACTCTGCTACCTCTGAGATGACACATTGAAATCACCCCAAAACATGCTTGCTCTAGGTGATTGACAGGCCCTTCTCTTGCATTGTTGGTCACATGAAAAAAAAGGAGTGGCATTACACACTCAAGTGAGTGTGTATTTATATATCCAGGCAGTGGATGTACAGGGTCTGCTGCCAGTTTGTTGCAAAGCCAGGTGGACAGGTTCTCAAGTTGAGAACATTGTCCACACCGGACTTATTACATGGGGCCTTTGTGTTTGTCTGCAATAGACATGTGCGATTCTGTTCGGTTTGTTTCGGAAATTCGGCAAATTCGGCAAATTCGGAGATTTGGATCGAACCGAATCTCCAAATTAAAATAGTACCGAATCTACCGAATAAATCCGAATAACTTCGGATTTATTCGGATTTATTCGGATTTATTCGGTAGATTCAGATGGCCATGGATTACACTAGTATTGTACAGTATATTAGGTTATATCACTCTGCTATGGGTTACACCTAATGTACAGTACATAATACTAGTCTAATCCCACCTAAAACTTACCGAAAACCCGAATTTCCGAACCGAACCAAATCGAACCGAATCCAGCTGAATTTATTTGAATCCGAATGAATCCGAAACAAATCCGAACCGAATTTATTCGAATCCGAATGAATCCGAAACAAATCCGAACCGAATTGATTCAAATTTTTCCGAATTCGAATCGCTCCAAACCGAAATTCGAAAAAATCCAAATCGATCCGAACCGAACCAAATTTTTTCGCCATGCACATGTCTAGTCTGCAATGATATTATGTTCAGAATATTTATGACTCCACATGAAAAAAATGCACTTGTTGGTTGCTATAAAAGAGGAATAAAGAATCTGTTCTGGAAAAGGCTACCATGTTTGTCCAGAGCATGTAATTATATATTTTTTAATGAAATGCTACAGACAGTGATTCTAGATAATGATAGGCATGTAGTCATGGCATGCAATCCATGTGATTTATTTTACTGTAAATAAACTCTGAAAATATGTTTAGTTTGCTGCACCCCAGGGAGACCGGAGTGCATCCCAAAATATCCAGAACCAATATAGATAGAATATAGTAATGTTTCATTTAATTATCAGTAAAGTGCATTATCTTTTGGTAACAATGTGTTTTTATAGCAATTTGGGATTGATAAATGCATTTAAAATTAAAATGATGTATTATATAAACATTCTTTATAGTCTCTAGAACACCTATATGCATCATTATTAGCAACTACTTTTGTAAGTCTAATATCTCACTTATAGAAACATTTAAAATCATAAATAATGTTAAATGTTTGCAAATAATGCACTGCTTCTTTATAACTTTAACAATTTTCCAACCTGTGATTTTCAGGCATGTGCGTTGAGGCTGAGATGCAATCAGAAATAGTTTAAGTGTCTATGTCCTATAATTTCTTTGGGTCTCAGTATAGAGTAAAACAGTTTTTTTTATGTATGAGAACTTGAATATAATCCTACTAGGCTACAATATTACAGATGGGGAAAATAGTTTTCCTACAGTTCTCTTTCCCGTCATCTCTTCATCCTTTCATCCATGCAACACTATGGGGCCGATTTATCAATGCTTCAACTGATAATACTGCATCAAATTAGACGCAAAGTTGATCCAGCGTAGTTAACAAAGCGTCAACATTATCAAATATTTAAATATTCTATGTAATATACGCTTCTGAGAGATCAATCTGACGCATATCGATGCTTGTGTTATTCAAGCAGAATACTGATCATCCGCCTTCACATTAGACTCTATTTGAACCTTTTGCCAATTTATCAAACAACAGGTAAGCTTGCGTCTATTCCGATGCAGCATACCTATCGTTCAAACCACCACCTTTGAGGCCGTGAATGCCATAGAAATCAATTGGAGTCTGAAAACACAGAAAGGTTATGTTCGATGCTGCAAGAAAATGAAGCATATTAGATAATAAAAATAAATTAGAAAGTTGATTAAAACAAAGCCAACAAAGACACATGTTCAGTATTTAAATAATATGTTAAATAACAATAATATAATCACATGTAATTTCAAGGGACAGAATAATTTGAAAAGCATTTTAGAAATCTTTGGTTTATTGTTATTTATTCTTATTTGTTTTTCCATCATTTTAGCCTGCCATGTAAGTTTATAATGACTAAACCACCTATAATGACAGTTAATGCTTGTCTGACAGCAGCACTAGTAGATATAGGGATACAAATAAAAGAAATACTTTACATATTATAGCTAACTTCCTTTTTTTTATAAATCTATTTGCACCATGTTTAACGTATGGAATTACAAGTCCCACTCTCCACTTTGCACCAAATTTGATGAAATACTCAAACTCCTAAACAACCCACAAACTAGTAAAATTTTCCACCACTTTTTATTGGGAAATGCATACTCACGTGATTGATGAAATCAGCCAATCTGATTTAAATATACATTTTTTACTATCACTAACAAATTGCTCTATACTTGTGTCATTGATCACTCATCAGAACTTGTAAGTGCCATTTGTTTCATTGTGTATTATAATTTGAAAGTATGTATATGTGAAATTAGTATTAAAGATAAACATTGATGATGAGATTGGGCCACACAGTGTAATATTTTTGAAAATAATTTTAATATAAGCGAATGATGTTTGATTTAATATAATCTTAAAATGATAGCTCAAAGGGATAGTTTACCTAACATTAAACTGACATGAATCAGATACAGCAGAAATTAAAATCACCTCTTTAATGTCATCTTATTCTCTTCCTTCTCTTGAATTTAATTTTTATTAAGAAAAATGCCAGCCCAACTTCAATCAGGAAGTGATACACATGTGCAGAAAGAAAACTGGTCCAGCTCTTAAAATATCCATTGTTTGCAAATAAATACATATGATACCCTGATTACATGTTATATTCACAATTATTCTTGCTCAGAATAATTATATATTTACACTATATACATATAGTGGTATAAATAAACACAGAGATATGAAACACAACATTGTTTAGAACATGTAAATATGTTTGCAAAAGATTTCTGACATAACACACATATATATACAAGTATGTGCAAAGATATATGTACAAATTCTAGCATTAATAATCATTTAAAAAACAGAAAAAAAAAACATAAGATAAGCATATCCTTTTTCTAGAAATACAAATACACATTAATTTATGTGAAAATATCATATTCATACATCAGATTTTTTATATAAAAAATAGAGAAAATAAAAAGCTAGCTATTTATTGGACTTTAACAGATGAAAAATAAAATTTTAGCTTTAGAATAATGTGCTTGCTCATGGACAGTAATGAAATGGTATAAATAAAGTTGGAAAAAACAGACAAAACTGTTTTCATTTAATAAACATTCAGGGTAGATCATTTGATGAATAAGGATAGCCGCAACATCGATGACTCTTATTTATCAACAGTCCGATGCTAATCGCGCCGGACTTGACGCGTGTGTTTTTGACAGACTTGTTGATAAATGAAGCAGTCAAAAGTAGATTCATGCCAGTGACGTATGGTGAGTGTATAGCCCATCTCAAATGCGTTGAGATTGATGCTTTGATTAATCGGCCCCTAAGAATCTTTTCACCACCTCATCAATCCATCTCCCCAACCACCTATCTGTCCATCCATTTTATCATCCATCCTTATAGCTATCCATCCCCCAAAGAAGTTATCTCTCCATCTATCATCCAACCGTCCATCCATCTATCCATCCATCCACCCGTCTGTCCATTCATTCAACTATCCATCAAACAATCTATCCATCCATCCATCCACCCGTCTTTCCGTCCGTCCATCAAACAATGTGTCCATACATCCATCTAGCTATCTTCCCATCTATATGTCTTTCCATTTATGAATTTGTATAATACATAAAGATGGGAAAGATATGATTTTATTCCCATGACATAACAAGTATGGCTGTGCACAAAGCTAAGTGAATTGCTGATATTATCCTTTTAAATTTTCCTGCCACAAATTTGAACGGGTACATTTAGTCTGTCATTGTAGTTTGATCTGTAAAGCCGCCCTTTTATTTGTACTTTAGCTAATAGTATTTGTAAGACAATGTTTGTATCAAGGGTGAAATGTTACTTCTGTGTTTTACCATGCCTTTCTATTCCCTTTAGCTTTGGAAAGGAATAACCTGATTTTTTTGGCAAGCTCAGTGAATGAAAGCTAAAAGTATTTGCTACTTGCAAAGTGATTCTTGATACACAACAGCTTCTATTATACAGCTCTCATGAGAGGGCAAGAGTCCAAGAAATACAAAAAAGCCAGGCAATAAAATGATGTTGTGAAAATCAAGGATCATTTTGTGAATCATCTAAGCTAATAATATGTTTTTTATTCAAAGATAAAGGGAACTTTTGACCATGTATTTTAGATATCCATTTGTATGTCTAGATTAAAAAAAAGAATATAATGTATAATGCGCAATGGGAAATTGAATTGATATGTAGCAAAAATTGGATAAAAATCTGTACAGACGATATAGCAGCTACCACTAGGCTAAATATATTACTATTATGTTTTATAAGCTACCAGTATTTTCTTTAGAATTGTTTATTTAGGGAATTGCTAAATTATTACTGCATTATAAAGGGACATTAAATTCAAGAAAAAAATTCAGGTAAGTCAAAATTAAACTTTCATGATTCAGACAAAGCACATAATATAACTTGGTATCTTTTGTTCAAACTTAGCTCCTTTCTATAAGGACATATGTATATACTCAGGAGTGTGCACCGCTAATGAGCTTGATCAAAATCCTTTAGAAAAGCATATAAAATAATTTATCTACAAAAACCCTCCTAGATTTTAATGGGAAATTTTATAGAAACATCATTAGAAATGTTTCTCTGCAAATCCTGAGCTGATTGGCTCAGTGGCTGTGTTCATCTCTGGCCAATATTCTATTGCTGCACCAGAGCTCTATTAACCCCTTAGTGACCACATAACTTTTCAATTTTCTTACAGTTTGGGACCAGGGCTATTTTTACATTTCTGCTGTGTTTGTATATAGCTGTAATTTTCCTCTTACTTATTTACTGTACCGACACATATTATAAACCATTTTTTTCACCATTAAATGCACTTTCTAAAGATACCATTATTTTCATCATATCTTATAATTTACTATATAAAAATATTATAAATTATGATGAAAAAATTAAAAAAAAAACACTTTTCTAACTTTGACCCCCCAAAATATGTTACACATCTAAAACAACCAAAAAAACACCTGTGCTAAATAGTTTCTAAATGTTGTCCTGAGTTTAGAAATAGCCAATGTTTACATTTTCTTTGCTTTATTTGCAAGTTATAGGGCAATAAGTAAAAGTAGCACTTTTTCAAAACTAGCGATAGTTACATTGTAACACTGATATCTGTCAGGAATCCCTGAATAACCCTTCATATATATATATATATATATATATATATATATATATATATATATATTTTTTTTTTTTTTTTTTTAAAGAAGACAACCTAAGGTATTAAATGTGGGGTATTTTGAATATTTTCAAGCAACCATTTTACCACCAATCTATGTCAGATTTTGAAAAAAACAAAAAAAATTGATGCTTTTTTGACAAAATAGCAATTTAAGAATACATTTACATCCCATGCACCCATGTCCTATTTGTAATTTTTTTTTAAAGCCGGCCAATGTAATTTACCCCCATCAAACCATATATTTATGAAAAGAAGATACCCTAGGGTATTTGAAAAGCTGATATTTTAACACTTCCCATGCACTAATTCAACCACCAGTCTTTGTCAAACTATTGGAAAGTCAATTTTTTGTGTTATTTTTCATACACATTGTACTTTAGGCATGAATTCTTAGTTCCTGTTATGTGTTACTGCCAAAAAACACCTAATATGTGTTCAACAACATCTCCTGAGTACAGTGATACCACCCATGAATAGGTTTGTCAGTTTCTCAGGGGGCTAAAAGGACTTATTTTTAGGGGGCGCATTCAAGTTTTCCAACTTGGAATTTTCACATCTGTCATCATGCACCCATGTCGTATTTGGGACATTTCTGAAGCTGGCCAATGTAATTTACCCCCATCAAACCAAAAATAGACACCCTAGGGTATTTGAAATGCTGGTATTTTAACACTTTCCATGCACTAATTCAACCACCAGTCTTTGTCAAAGTTTTTGGGTAGTGATTTTTTTTTGTGTTATTTGCCTGAAACAGAAGTTAAGAAGCATCAGTCGTAAGAGTGAAATCCTCTTGATCCAATCCAATTTGGATGATTGATAATATCTGCTAGTGGCCAATTGGCCGCAAGTGAGTGGCATTGCACAAGCATTTCACAAGAACTGCTTGTGCAATGTTAAATGCCAACAGCATATGCTGTCTGCATTAAGCAAGGTGCAGCGGAAATAATTCTCTACATCAAATCATGTCCGCTCGACCTTTAGTAAATCTACCCCAATGTGTTTAACTCCTCTGCAGGGATATAGTTAAGCAATGGTGCAATAAAAATGACCTGTGTAAATAAGTACTGCAACACCACTAAAATAGGGAGTGTGCAGTCTATGGATATAGGGCTGGTCTTTAATTTTTCCAGGGCTGCTTTTCATTCCCAGTCCAGCCCTGTGCTTATGAGGGAGAGGCTAATCCAAACCTCTTATACTGATACTATAATAATGGGCTGGAAATGATCATTACAATTTATAACTACACAAGATATCATAGCTTGTTGGCACCTTGAGGGTTAAAAAAAGCATTCAGACAGCAGGCAGTCATATCTACCTACTAGTCCCCATGTCATAATTTGATATCCATAATAAATATTTGCTGGGATCTGATAACACCTCAGTGTTCTAAAGCTCTAACATATAAGTAAAATAGCTGTTGGTCAGAAAGCAAGCTGTAAGATGTAAAGCCATTATATCTTTACACATAAAAAAAATGTTTTTTATTCTAGTCTGTAAAAAAGGGTTTTAATAGGCATCATTAATTAGTGGTAAAATATATTTTCTAGTTTTTAAAACATGAAAGGTTTTGTTTTACTGCTAATTAGATGCACTATTGAATAATTAATTTACGTTTGAAAGAAAACAACACAGATACATTACTTTTAACTTCTATATTTTATATTGTTTTAGTGTAGGCAGTGCTGTCTTATGACAGATCCACAGACCACAGTGACAGGACTACCCTTACTGCCTATCTAAGGGGATATTAGCCCTTGTGACAGTTCTATCTGCCACTGCCCTGTGTATAACAATGATCTTGGGTTGAGATGCTACCTGCTGGGACATATTAAGTTAAAATCAACACTAGTGGACACATATTTAAGTCTAAACTGTAAAATTATTGCTGCTAGTCTGTTACTACAGGCTATTAATACCACATCTGCCAGTATCACTTTAATTAGAGCCTTGGAGACATTTAATATATACACAAAAACAGCATATAATGACCCAAGGCATTTCCTCCACTAATATGCGTTATAGCTTCTATTATGATACAGTATCTATTGGATTCCCTCATGGTATTCAAAATTAAAATCTTTGGATACATTATATGATTTGTAATAATTTATATTTATATTTAGATATACCTTGTAAATGTTTTATCCAGCTACAATTAATTGGCAACATTGTAGATTTTATTTCCCTGTTGATACATTTGTAAACACAATTTTCCAAGGTAACAAAGGCCACTCACATCTGTCCTTTATATGCATATTGTGTGTTACCATTAATGTAAATCTATACAAAACAATGTATGGAATAACCAAACAGATTATGAATTAGTTAGTAGTTTAGAGGCTACGATTTCTCTTGATTTTAGAGGGGCAGACACGAAGGAACTGCATCATATCTAGCTGGGTTGTGTTTGCTTGAATATCACTGCAAGAGACTGATGCGTTTTATTTTCCCATCAGGGAAGGCCTTCAGTGCATAGTAGCTGACGGCAGCTAACTGTGAGTCAAGATTTTCATCTTCAGTCGTACTCTTTCAGGAGGAGGAAGATTTTCTTTTGCTATCAGGCCAATAAAAATAATCCTCTTTGGCAGATTTGCAGTTGTGTCAATACTGCAGCATTTACCAAGGGACACAGGTGACACCAATTTTGTACTAGATTACAAGTGGAGCACTATTTTAACGTGCTGCCTTGAAGAGGCAAATTTGCCCATTTATGGGCGCACGTTAAATAACCAGCCATTACAAGTGGCTGGTTAATGCTCCTGTGAGCTCATGGAAGCCATTTGTGCTAAGCACATTTAACTATCTATCAGACCTCTGGTTAATTAAAAAAATGTCCCCCAATCTCCCCCGAAATTAAATTGGACTGTTAATTTCTGTAAATAAAAATGATAAATGTCTTTATTTTTTTATAAAAAAAAGCAGCTATAAGGGGTAAAAGTTAGGGGGTGTGGGTGTTAGAAAAAACATCTCTGAAAAGTGCTTTTACATTGCTGTCTATGGGCCAGATTACAAGGGGAAAGCTAAATATTGCTTGCATGCAAGCGATATTAGCGCCCCAGTTTTTAATACCAGTGCAGGGCACTATAATGTGTGCTGGTATTACAAGTTAATTACAGCGCGAACGCGACCTTGTATGTGTATTGCTAGAAAGCATTGCGCTCACAAGAGCATGCTTCTATAGGCTCCTATGGGAACGGCATCAGAACCTCGCGCAGTGAAGGGGGTAAGTAGCACAGCGATGGGAAGCATTTTTAAATATATATGTATATGAATATATATATATATGTGTGTTAATGTGTGTATATACACATAAATATATATGTATATAATCATATACAAATATATTTACATTGCTGTCTAAGGGAACTCACAGTTCCTATAGGCCGCAATGCAAAGGCACTTTTCAGTGCTGTTTTTTTTTCTTACACCCCACTCCCACTTACTTTAAAGCCCCAAAACTTCCTAGTGCCATATTTTTAAAAAAAAATCAAAATGCCCTCTATTTTTAACCAGAGATCTAATGGTTATTGTTCGGAGCACTAATTGCTTACATGAGGTTGCGGTAGCAATTGCGTTTGCGGAAAAATTTAGCGCTCCACTTGTAATCTAGTCCTATGAGGCCTATTTAACAAAGGTCTGTATATATATATATACAGTGGGGCAAAAAAGTGTTTAGTCAGCCACCAATTGTGCAAGTTCTCCCACTTAAGAAGATGAGAGAGGCCTGTAATTTTCATCATAGGTATACCTCAACTATGAGAGACAAAATGTGGAAACAAATCCAGACAATCACATTGTCTGATTTGGAAATAATTTATTTGCAAATTATGGTGGAAAATAAGTATTTGGTTAATATCAAAAGTTCATCTCAATACATTGTTATATATCCTTTGTTGGCAATGACAGAGGTTAAACGTTTTCTGTAAGTCTTCACAAGGTTGTCACACACTGTTGCTGGTACATTGGCCCATTCCTGCATGCAGATCTCCTCTAGAGCAGTGATGTTTTGGGGCTGTCGCTGGGCAACACAGACTTTCAACTCCCTCCAAAGGTTTTCTATGGGGTTGAGATATGGAGACTGGCTAAGCCACTCCAGGACCTTGAAATGCTTCTTACGGAGCCACTCCTTCATTGCCCGGGTGGTGTGTTTGGGATCATTGTCATGCTGAAAGACCCAGCCACGTTTCATCTTCAATGCCCTTGCTGATGGAAGGAGGTTTGCACTCAAAATCTCACGATACATGGTCCCATTCATTCTTTCATGTACACGGATCAGTCGTCCTGTTCCCTTTGCATAGAAACAGCCCCAAAGCATGATGTTGACACCCCCATGCTTCACAGTAGGTATGGTGTTCTTTGGTTGCAACTCAGCATTCTCTCTCCTCCAAACATGACGAGTTGTGTTTCTACCAAACAGTTCTACTTTGGTTTCATCTGACCATATGACATTCTCCCAATCCGCTTCTGGATCATCCAAATGCTCTCTAGCATACTTCAGACGGGCCCGGGCATGTACTGGCTTAAGCAGGGGGACACGTCTGGCACTGCAGGATCTGAGTCCCTGGCAGCGTAGTGTGTTACTGATGGTAGCCTTTGTTACGTTGGTCCCAGCTCTCTGCAGGTCATTCACTAGGTCCCCCCGTGTGGTTCTGGGATGTTTGCTCACTGTTCTTGTGATCATTTTTACCCCACGGGTGAGATCTTGTGTGGAGCCCCAGATCGAGGGAGATTATCAGTGGTCTTGTATGTCTTCCATTTTCTAATTATTGCTCCCACAGTCGATTTCTTCACACCAAGCTGCTTGCCTATTGCAGATTCAGTCTTCCCAGCCTGGTGCAGGTCTACAATTTTGTTTCTGTTGTCCTTCAACAGCTCTTTGGTCTTCACCATAGTGGAGTTTGGAGTGTGACTGTTTGAGGTTGTGGACAGGTGTCTTTTATACTGATAACAAGTTCAAACAGGTGCCATTAATACAGGTAATGAGTGGAGGACATAGGAGCCTCTTAAAGAAGAAGATACAGCTCTGTGAGAGCCAGAAATCTTGCTTGTTTGTAGGTGACCAAATACTTATTTTCCACCATAATATGCAAATAAATTCTTTCCAAATCAGACAATGTGATTGTCTGGATTTGTTTCCACATTTTGTCTCTCATAGTTGAGGTATACCTATGATGAAAATTACAGGCCTCTCTCATCTTCTTAAGTGGGAGAACTTGCACAATTGGTGGCTGACTAAATACTTTTTTGCCCCACTGTATATATTATGTATATACACATATAAAAACATACATACAGTATATAGGTATATACACATATAAACACATACATACAGTATATAGGTATATACACATATAAACAACACATACATACAGTATATACACATATAAACACATACATACAGTATATATGTATACACATATAAACACACACATACAGTATATAGGTATATACACATATAAACACATACATACAGTATATACACATATAAACACATACATACAGTATATACACATATAAACACATAGATACAGTATATAGGTATATACACATATAAAAACATACATATACATACAGTATATACACATATAAACACATGCATACAGTATATATGTATACACATATAAACACATACATACAGTATATACACATATAAACACATATGCAAAACAGAATGAGAAGCAGTCTGCCAGGAACAAACAGCAGCATCAATGGTTTGTTCTATGGCCCGGTTGCCACCTGGTAGTAGCTTCTTTCTGCCCAATTGTGCTTTTCACAGAGAAAAACTTTCCTGTAGTATATCAGTCTGATCCCGCCGACATGGTCAGTCCAGCCCCGAAATAACAGGCAATTCTCCTCTGAACAAGGAACATGACAACCCCAGACGATTGTTTCTGCCTCCTTTAGGCCTCGTCAGTGAGGTGCAGCCATATCCCTCTAAGCACATTGGGCAAGGAGTCCACGTCTGGTTTCCCCCATCACCCTTAGGGACACTATCCCCAGGGTCATATTTACATATGCAAAACAGAATGAGAAGCAGTCTGCCAGGAACGAACAGCAGCATCAATGGCTTGTTCTATGGCCCGGTTGCTACCTGGTAGTAGCTTCTTTCTGCCCAATTGTGCTTTTCACAGAGAAAAACTTTCCTGTAGTATATCAGTCTGATCCCGCCGACATGGTCAGTCCAGCCCCGAAATACCAGGCAATTCTCCTCTGAACAAGGAACATGACAACCCCAGACAATCGTTTCGGCCTCCTTTAGGCCTCGTCAGTGAGGTGCAGCCATATCCCTCTAAGCACATTGGGCAAGGAGTCCACGTCTGGTTTCCCCCATCACCCTTAGGGACACTATCCCCAGGGTCATATTTACATATGCAAAACAGAATGAGAAGCAGTCTGCCAGGAACGAACAGCAGCATCAATGGCTTGTTCTATGGCCCGGTTGCTACCTGGTAGTAGATTCTTTCTGCCCAATTGTGCTTTTCACAGAGAAAAACTTTCCTGTAGTATATCAGTCTGATCCCGCCGACATGGTCAGTCCAGCCCCGAAATACCAGGCAATTCTCCTCTGAACAAGGAACATGACAACCCCAGACAATCGTTTCGGCCTCCTTTAGGCCTCGTCAGTGAGGTGCAGCCATATCCCTCTAAGCACATTGGGAAAGGAGTCCACGTCTGGTTTCCCCCATCACCATTAGGGACACTATCCCCAGGGTCATATTTACATATGCAAAACAGAATGAGAAGCAGTCTGTAAGGAACAAATAGCAGCATCAATGGCTTGTTCTATGACCCGGTTGCTACCTGGTAGTAGCTTCTTTCTGCCCAATTGTGCTTTTCACAGAGAAAAACTTTCCTGTAGTATATCAGTCTGAACCCGCCGACATGGTGAGTCCAGCCCCGAAATACCAGGCAATTCTCCTCTGAACAAGGAACATGACAACCCCAGACGATCGTTTCGGCCTGCTTTGGGCCTCGTCAGTGAGTTGCAGCCATATACCTCTAAGCACATTGGGCAAGGAGTCCACGTCTGGTTTCCCCCATCACCCTTAGGGAGACTATCCCCAGGGTCATATTTACATATGCAAAACAGAATGAGAAGCAGTCTGCCAGGAATGAACAGCAGCATCAATGGCTTGTTCTATGGCCCGGTTGCCACCTGGTAGTAGCTTCTTTCTGCCCAATTGTGCTTTTCACAGAGAAAAACTTTCCTGTAGTATATCAGTCTGATCCCGCCGACATGGTCAGTCCAGCCCCGAAATAACAGGCAATTCTCCTCTGAACAAGGAACATGACAACCCCAGTCGATTGTTTCTGCCTCCTTTAGGCCTCGTCAGTGAGGTGCAGCCATATCCCTCTAAGCACATTGGGCAAGGAGTCCACGTCTGGTTTCCCCCATCACCCTTAGGGACACTATCCCCAGGGTCATATTTACATATGCAAAACAGAATGAGAAGCAGTCTGCCAGGAACGAACAGCAGCATCAATGGCTTGTTCTATGGCCCGGTTGCTACCTGGTAGTAGCTTCTTTCTGCCCAATTGTGCTTTTCACAGAGAAAAACTTTCCTGTAGTATATCAGTCTGATCCCGCCGACATGGTCAGTCCAGCCCCGAAATACCAGGCAATTCTCCTCTGAACAAGGAACATGACAACCCCAGACAATCGTTTCGGCCTCCTTTAGGCCTCGTCAGTGAGGTGCAGCCATATCCCTCTAAGCACATTGGGAAAGGAGTCCACGTCTGGTTTCCCCCATCACCATTAGGGACACTATCCCCAGGGTCATATTTACATATGCAAAACAGAATGAGAAGCAGTCTGTAAGGAACAAATAGCAGCATCAATGGCTTGTTCTATGACCCGGTTGCTACCTGGTAGTAGCTTCTTTCTGCCCAATTGTGCTTTTCACAGAGAAAAACTTTCCTGTAGTATATCAGTCTGAACCCGCCGACATGGTGAGTCCAGCCCCGAAATACCAGGCAATTCTCCTCTGAACAAGGAACATGACAACCCCAGACGATCGTTTCGGCCTGCTTTGGGCCTCGTCAGTGAGTTGCAGCCATATACCTCTAAGCACATTGGGCAAGGAGTCCACGTCTGGTTTCCCCCATCACCCTTAGGGAGACTATCCCCAGGGTCATATTTACATATGCAAAACAGAATGAGAAGCAGTCTGCCAGGAATGAACAGCAGCATCAATGGCTTGTTCTATGGCCCGGTTGCCACCTGGTAGTAGCTTCTTTCTGCCCAATTGTGCTTTTCACAGAGAAAAACTTTCCTGTAGTATATCAGTCTGATCCCGCCGACATGGTCAGTCCAGCCCCGAAATACCAGGCAATTCTCCTCTGAACAAGGAACATGACAACCCCAGACGATCGTTTCGGCCTCCTTTGGGCCTCGTCAGTGAGGTGCAGCCATATCCCTCTAAGCACATTGGGCAAGGAGTCCACGTCTGGTTTCCACCATCACCCTTAGGGAGACTATCCCCAGGGTCATATTTACATATGCAAAACAGAATGAGAAGCAGTCTGCCAGGAACGAACAGCAGCATCAATGGCTTGTTCTATGGCCCGGTTGCCACCTGGTAGTAGCTTCTTTCTGCCCAATTGTGCTTTTCACAGTGAAAAACTTTCCTGTAGTATATCAGTCTGATCCCGCCGACATGGTCAGTCCAGCTCCGAAATACCAGGCAAGTCTCCTCTGAACAAGGAACATGACAACCCCAGACGATCGTTTCGGCCTCCTTTGGGCCTCGTTAGTGAGGTGCAGCCATATACCTCTAAGCACATTGGGCAAGGGGTCCACGTCTGGTTTCCCCCATCACCCTTAGGGAGACTATCCCCAGGGTCATATTTACATATGCAAAACAGAATGAGAAGCAGTCTGCCAGGAACGAACAGCAGCATCAATGGCTTGTTCTATGGCCCGGTTTCCACCTGGTAGTAGCTTCTTTCTGCCCAATTGTGCTTTTCACAGAGAAAAACTTTCCTGTAGTATATCAGTCTGATCCCACCGACATGGTCAGTCCAGCCCCGAAATACCAGGCAATTCTCCTCTGAACAAGGAACATGACAACCCTAGACGATCGTTTCTGCCTCCTTTGGGCCTCGTCAGTGAGGTGCAGCCATATCCCTCTAAGCACATTGGGCAAGGAGTCCACGTCTGGTTTCCAAACATCACCCTTAGGGAGACTATCCCCAGGGTCATATTTACATATGCAAAACAGAATGAGAAGCAGTCTGCCAGGAACGAACAGCAGCATCAATGGCTTGTTCTATGGCCCGGTTGCCACCTGGTAGTAGCTTCTTTCTGCCCAATTGTGCTTTTCACAGAGAAAAACTTTCCTGTAGTATATCAGTCTGATCCCGCCGACATGGTCAGTCCAGCCCCGAAATACCAGGCAATTCTCCTCTGAACAAGGAACATGACAACCCCAGACGATTGTTTCTTCCTCCTTTGGGCCTCGTCAGTGAGGTGCAGCCATATCCCTCATATAAACACATTCATACAGTATATACACATACATACAGTATATACACATATAAACACATACATACAGTATATAGGTATATACACATATAAACACATACATACAGTATATATGTATATACACATATAAACACATACATACAGTATATAGGTATATACACATATAAACACATACATACAGTATATATGTATATACACATATAAACACATACATACAGTATATAGGTATATACACATATAAACACATACATACAGTATATAGGTATATACACATATAAACACATACATACAGTATATAGGTATATACACATATAAACACATACATACAGTATATAGGTATATACACATATAAACACATACATACAGTATATAGGTATATACACATATAAACACATAGATACAGCATATATACATATAAACACATACATACAGTATATACACATATAAACACATACATACAGTATATATGTATACACATATAAACACATACATACAGTATATATGTATACACATATAAACACATACATACAGTATATACACATATAAACACATACATACAGTATATACACATATAAACACATACATACACTATATATGTATATATTCATATAAATATATTTTTTTAATTTGCTGCACGACTTACCCCCTCTGCTGCACTAGGTGCTTTTCCGTGTCTCAAGGCTTGAGAACGAGGCTCCTATTGGAGCCTATGGAAGCTAGCTCTAAAATGTGCAAGGCTTCCAAGCAATATGAATATGAGGATCCATTTGCAATGCGTTTATCTTGTAATACCAGCGCAGATTTGCGTGAGCTGGTATGACTGAGTGGAGTGCAAATAACGTGCTTGTCAAAGTGCAATTTTGCACTCCACTCTTAAGATAGACATTTAAAAGTAATTAATAACAACAAACTTGAATAAATAATTACATATCTAGTATTTTGCAAATCTGAAATGCACTGTAAAAAATGTTGTTACACACAAATATTGGAAAGTAGATATAAAATCTAAAAGAAGATGCAACACTCAGCTAATAACCCATTAAATAGTCTCTGTCTCACCTGAGCCCTATTTGCTGAATAATTCTCCTGTAGTGTGTCAGTTTGATCCCACTTAAAGGGACAATCCAGTTCTGAAATAAGTAAGGACTTTTCTCTGTAGGCGAGATTCAGCTGTAATCGCTGATACTCTGTTTGAGAATAACTGAAAGAAAAAGGAGAGGATAAGGGACAGGTACTGAGCACTCAAAAAGTAATAATGAAAAGAACTGACAGTAGAGGTGAAAATGAGTACAACAATAAAACGTAATATTAACGTGCCATTAAAAAGTAACAAAGGTTACTGGTGTAGGTGTGGATAAAATTTAAATTTAAAGTTAAAATAGAGCAAGGGCTTGCATATCCACTAGTTAATGAAATGTATTACTGAGTAATTAATCACTACCCATATAGTAATGCAAATCAAATATTATGCTCACGGATTTCACAGACAAGCTGACTATAAAAGAGGATTGACCTCAACACATATTATTATATTGGAGGCTTAAATGTTCCATAAGGAATGATACTATCCTAAAGGGTCTGTGTTGCATGGACTTGAAATAATCATTGCATCCGTTGCTGACTTTCGTACTAGCACATTTCTACTATATGTGTATGTTGGGGCTGTCTGTTCACTGCCTTCCTGTTAGTTTTAGCTTGGTGCTGAATACTTGTTTGCACAACTTAGATCCCATTTTTAGACATCTGCCCAGGGTATACCTCTTGTATCCATTATTCAGGGTTTCTGGAAGCAGTTGGGTGTAGTTGAGCATCCTACTATTCAATCCAAATTTCTCTATAAATATTTTCTTTGCTTGGCCTTATGCATGGCTTGTGATTAACCCACTTTTATGTGCTATTTTAATACATTTTATATGCTTTGACTTGCTGCCTATTACAAGGAGTATATTGTCGATAACCTAGATATCTCTATTGTGAACTGCCCAGGATATACCTCCACAACTGTTAGTGAAGGTTCTGTGTGCAGCTGGGTGTGGTTTATTGTAATACATTCTGTTGGTTAGCTGTAATTTGATCTCAATGTATCTGTTAGTACTGGGGTACACTCTGACCGGTCAGGTTTAGTTTTATACTTTACTTTAATATTTGTAAAGATTGATCAAGAAGCTTTTTTCTCTACATCTAGCCTATATTACATACTGAGCTATCACATGTATTTATCCCCAGACTTGGGGGCTACATAGTGTTATGAGACTTGATTGCATTTGCCAATAAAGTGTTACTTTGTTAACTTTAAATTTTTGAGCTGATTATTTATTTTATTCTTTAAAAAGAGTGCTGAAATCCCTGTCTTTTATGGAAATAAGTATACTTTGTTTCCATTTTCTTAATGTATGTTTCTAGACATATTATTCTATCTTAGTGCAATGCTGGAGCGGTATAGACCTGCCAAACTGACAATATTGCCCTTAATTAGTACATGATGCAAATCATAATTAAACCATATGTAATCTGATAAAGTATGGTGATTTCACAGACGAATAGCTGAGCCCAAACAGCGCCTGATGTGCATTTCGCCAAGCAGGCTTTCTCAAAGGCTAACCCAATTAGCGGGAGCCTCACTGTCTAAATTAGATTTAAAAAACAATCCGTAGGCGAGAATTTTCATGCCCCTATGGGAACCAATCAATAATGTCCTCCTATCATTGGATAGGCATGTGTCACAAGACCGTAGCGTAATATGACAGGGGGGAGGTGTGTAGCGCTGCCGAACAATAGCAAGCAAATTAACATTGTTTGACATCACCGAAAACCCCCTGCACGCAACATAATTGGTTAATGATTTATTTACAGACCAAATGTCGTCATACAATGCGATAGATTAGTTATTTCAAAATGATACTTTGTAAACATATTAAGTTATTCGTTTATTTGCTGACAATACTAATCATATCTAGCTGTGAACATTCACATATTCCTTAGTAACACGTTCTTCATTTGTTTACTGATAGTACTCATCCTATTTGGCTATGATAGCAAAAATATATTTATGTTGCTTAGAAGAGTTCTAAAAATACGTATCTAAAAGATGTACTATTATCATGAGATGGTATACAGGGATGTGAAAATTGACTATTGTCAATCTTGGTGAAGAAGTGAGAATGAATAAAAGATGCTGATAATACCATTACTAGTAGTGAAGTGTAGTAAATCACACAACATCTGTATGGAAAGGTAGTACAAAATATTGTCATGTATTAACAACCAAATGCAAGTATAATGATCCATCTCATCTAATAGATAGACAAATATTGGGGCATCTGTAAATGTCCCAAAAAAAGCAAGGGATAAAAAAGCACACGAAAAGTTATGTTGAAACAATCCAATTTCTTTATTTGACTGTCCCACTTCACATTCAGTGTTCAATCTGTTCCTCCGGGCTGCAGTAGTTAGAGGAACTTCTTACAATTTAAAATACAAATTCAAAACAAAAGCAGTACATAAAGCTATCAAAATATCTCAATCCCTATGCATACGTATGCAGACTAAAGAAATACAAGACTATAGGATAACATATGTGAAAATCATGCACACAATGTCTAAATGCAAGACACTACTATATTATCCTAAAATGTCAGACTCACAGCATACCATATTGAAAATGAACAAAAACAACTTAACAGTCCATTTTCCCACTGTTGGTGTATATATGAAAGCCATATACTGAAAATACACAGTATGTGTCGGTAGGTAATAGACCGCAACAGGATCTGCTGCACACTAGGTCAAAAAAACGATCCACAACATGTATAATTTTAAGACAGTACTTATCTTCCAAAGTATAGTTGCGATGGTGCTTTTCCTTGCTGATCCGTGATTCCTCGGCGTGTGACGTAATCCCCGATGGGGGTGGTCAACTCGTCACTTCAACTCCAATTGGTTCCTAGTACCAATAGTAGTCTCAATCCAGCACTTAATAAAGCCTATACTGCTGTCTTTGAAAGTATCCTAATAAACAGAACAAGCCTGGGAGTTGTGAATCTACGCTGAAACAATAGCGCATGGATGTTGTATCTGTGAACTGATTTTAGGAATCGACTTTTGGGGCCTGAGGACAGCTTATAAAAGTGGTGCTTTATTTCCCAAGTACTTTTACTTGTCAACAAGAAAGCTTGATACCTATCGTGGATGTCCTGACAAGGAGATATAGAGTTGCGGTTGGTCTATTCTCCTTTGGTTTCTCCTGGACCAATGGATACAGATTCAGGTACTAGGAACCAATTGGAGTTGCAGTGACGAGTTGACCACCCCCATCGGGGATTACGTCACACGCCGAGGAATCACGGATCAGCAAGGAAAAGCACCATCGCAACTATACTTTGGAAGATAAGTACTGTCTTAAAATTATACAAGTTGTGGATCGGTTTTTTGACCTAGTGTGCAGCAGATCCTGTTGCGGTCTATTACCTACCGACACATACTGTGTATTTTCAGTATATGGCTTTCATATATACACCAACAGTGGGAAAATGGACTGTTAAGTTGTTTTTGTTCATTTTCAATATGGTATGCTGTGAGTCTGACATTTTAGGATAATATAGTAGTGTCTTGCATTTAGACATTGTGTGCATGATTTTCACATATGTTATCCTATATTCTTGTATTTCTTTAGTCTGCATACGTATGCATAGGGATTGAGATATTTTGATAGCTTTATGTACTGCTTTTGTTTTGAATTTGTATTTTAAATTGTAAGAAGTTCCTCTAACTACTGCAGCCCGGAGGAACAGATTGAACACTGAATGTGAAGTGGGACAGTCAAATAAAGAAATTGGATTGTTTCAACATAACTTTTCGTGTGCTTTTTTATCCCTTGCTTTTTTTGGGACATTTACAGATGCCCCAATATTTGTCTATCTTTTTTGTTGTTTAAATTTATTATTCAAGGGTAGCACCGAATACTAAATATACATCAATATTTTCT
Source organism: Bombina bombina (assembly GCF_027579735.1). NCBI lineage: Eukaryota > Metazoa > Chordata > Amphibia > Anura > Bombinatoridae > Bombina > Bombina bombina. The sequence continues at coordinate 305,847,504 of NC_069506.1, forward strand.
ACTCTCTCTATTTTTTAAATTTCATCTCATCTAATACATCACATAAATGAGCCATATCCATCTTGTTCATTCAGTCCCATTGGTGTTAGTGTGTTCAACCAAAATATCCATCTATATTCGGCTTGTAATAACATTGTTTCAATGTTCCCACCTCTAATACCAGGCTTAATGACTTGTAAAACAGACACCTTCAAATAAGGTTTAGTTCCATGTTTACTAAAATAATGCCGAGCCACAGGTGTAAGATTTTTGTTTTTATTTTTGTCAATAATGCAGTTTTAACTACTGTTAATATGTTCACCCAAACTGGTGCCTAGTTCACGTGTCTTTATCCATATATATCTTATGCCACAAACGCACAGAAGACAAAAGACAACATTTTTGGTTCTGCAATTTGCAAACCCAATCATTCTTTTGATGCTACCAGTTAGAGTGACAAATTCTCTCTCATTATGAATATACTGTAGCTGCAAAAACTACAAGAGCAACACATGTTTGTCCCACATATATTCTTGGTGCTCTGGTTCTTTCTAGTAAAATTACTTTTAACTAATTTGTTTCCAATAGTAGGTGCTCTCCTCCAACTGGTATTAATTTTGTCTCCAATGATTTGGGATAAATCTTGATCAGATTTCAATACTACAATGACGATTTAGTATATTGCTAATACATTGGTGATCAGCATTGAAGGTTGTAACAAATCTGATTTCATTGTTAGTAGTCTTAGGTTTCTTTTTAGGAATCAGTAATTGATCTCTTGGGGTTCTTTTGGCTCTCTGGTATGCCCTACGGATTACCCTACGGGCATACCCTCTTGCCATCAGTCGTGACTTAAGTTCTTTGGCCCTTTCATTAAAAACCGTGAAATCAGTGCAATTTCTTCTAAGCCTAAGGAATTCTCCTGTCGGGATGGCTTTTTTAGACTGGATTGTATGGCAACTATCATATTGTAAAATAGAGTTAGTTGCTGTTTCTTTCCTGTAAAGATCAGTTTTTAATAAATTCTCATAATTTTTTATAGATGATCACATCTAAAAATTCCACTCTATCTTTACTTGAATGATAAGTGAGTTTAAGATTCATTTCATTATTATTCAAAATGGCTATAAATTCCTTGAATAAGTCTGCGCTACCAGTCCATATAATGAACAGATCGTCTATATATCTACACCATAAGTTGATATACGTCATATATGGGGACAAATTTTCATGGAATACATGTTTCCTTTCCCACCAGCCGAGATAAATATTGGCATAGGTGGGTGCGCATGATGACTCTATTATTGTGCCTTTGGTTTGAAGGTAAAAGTTGTCATTAAAAACAAAGTAGTTATGTTTTAGAACAAAATTCAGCAGACTCAAAACAAATTCATTTTGATCTGATTTTTCAGTGGATTGCATACTAAGAAAATATTTAACCGCTTCACATCCAAAATTATGTTTAATTGATGTATATAATGATTCTACATCACATGTGATAAGTATTGCATCTTGTTCCACTGATAACTCATTGATTTTACTAAGAATATCCATCGTATCTCTGGTGAACGATGGTAAAGACCAGAGTATGTCCTGTAGATATAGATCAAGAAATCTTCTGGCCTGTTCACATAAACTATTGATACTAGACACAATGGGTCTTCCAGGTGGTTTAGTCTTATTCTTATGGACTTTAGGAAGGAGATATAGGGTAGCCACTTTGGGGCTTTAACTTGAAGAAAGTGACATTCCTTTTGGCTAATTATGTCATTAGGTTTGGCACTATCAATCAATTTGTTATATTCACTCAAAAACTGAGTGATGGGATTGGAAAATAAGTTTGTATAATATTTCTTATCATTCAATTGTCTTTTGGCTTCTAAGATATAATCCTCTTTATTCCAGTTCACAATGTTGCCCCCCTTATCCGAAGGTTTTACCAGTACATCCTCCTATGAGTTAATTTCCTTGAGAGCATCAGCTTCACCTTTACTGATATTAGATGCTTTCATCTCTCTGATCTTCAGAAAATCCTTCATAACCATTCTGAGGAATACCTCAATTTGAGAAACCTTGTTAAGGGGAGGCATGCATTGGGATTTGAGTTTAATCTTTTTATCCAGAAAAAAAAATGTTCTACCTCAGGAGAATCATGTTCCTCACTCTCATTCTACAATTCAACAAGGGTATCTAGAGTGCGTAAATCCTCAGTCGCACTGTCATCATGTGTGCTATAGATTTTCTTAAGGGCTAGTTTTCTGCAGAATGAGTGAAGGTCCTTTATTAATTCAAATTTATCAAGGTGAGGGGTCGGAGAAAAGGACAAACCTTTGGATAAGATCAATTCATGTATATGAGTAAGGGTTCTCTTAGAGAGATGAATTACTTGAAGTTTGTCAGTAGACCTTTCTACCATTTGGGTCTTTGGCCCAATCTTCCCTTCTCCTGTACCCATTGTCTGTCCTGTAACCCCATCTGGATCGATCCCTTAGGGTCTTGTTTTCCCTCTTGAAACTTGTGTTGGTCTTTCATATCTATTTCAAGATGGTCTGTACTTCTGCCTAAAAACTATTTCCACTCTGTTGGTTAGTGCTAATCTCAGAATCACTGTCTTCTACCGCTGATGACTCGCAGTCAGATTGATGAGTATTTTTGGATGGTGAGAGACTATTTGCCGGTCTTGATCTGGGTTGTTTGTCATCCCATGTAAAAATCTTGCCTTTTTCGAAATCTTTTAAGTCACGACTCATTTTGGAACATTTTGTTTGAATTATTTCTTTCTCCCTATTATCAAGTTCGTCTCGCATTTCTTTATAAGCTTGTTTGAATTTTTCTAGGTTCTCAAATTTTTGTAATTTAACATTATAAGTAGTAAGAAGTGAATACAGCGCCAACAAGAGGCCAAGGGATAAATATACTCACAGAGAGATAAAAGAAGATTATTTAATGAACCATGTTAAAAAGCACCAGTAATAAAAGACAATTTATAAAAAATGTAAAAAGCACATATAAATAAAATTACAAATACAGGAATATCTTACAGAAGCGGCTCAAAGAGCCAAAGCTGATAATTACAATAAAAACAGAGGTAATAACAGGTGATCAGTGTGAGTGGTACACCAGAATAAGAGTGTATACTAATAAAACAGAATTAGCCTAAGTACAACTATAACAAGTGCATCAAGCAAAAAACTAATAAACAATAGTACAAACAATAGTGTTCAAAAATAGTGTTTCAAAAATAGAAAAATGCACTGCAGTGCAAAAAAAAAGGGGGGTAGCAAAATAATTGTATAGATACGATCAAATAGTGAGTGAGTGCAAATGGATATAAAAATGCTAGCTACTTAATCTAGTGAGGTTAAGATATAATTAAATAAAATACACAATATGCAATAACATAAAAAATAAAATATAATCCAAAAAAGTGTTCAAAAAGTTGATCAACAAATGTTAGTGAAGAACAAAAATAAGTCAATCAAAACTAAAAAATGGAAAAAATGGGTGATGAAAAGCAAGGTGAAAGTGAGGAAATTGATTCCTTCCAATGTTAGTTACTTTAACAGATCCAAATTCCTGAGTGTGGTAGCTGAAATAGCTGATTGGACCCTAGCACCTGATCCACATTTGTTGATCAACTTTTTGAACACTTTTTTGGATTATATTTTATTTTTTATGTTATTGCATATTGTGTATTTTATTTTTTATGTTATTGCATATTGTGTATTTTATTTAATTATATCTTAACCTCACTGGATTAAGTAGCTAGCATTTTTATATCCATTTGCACTCACTCACTATTTGATCGTATCTATACAATTATTTTGCTACCCCCCTTTTTTTTGCACTGCAGTGCATTTTTCTATTTTTGAAACACTATTTTTAAACACTATTGTTTGTACTATTGTTTATTATTTTTTTGCTTGATGCACTTGTTATAGTTGTACTTAGGCTAATTCTGTTTTATTAGTATACACTCTTATTCTGGTGTACCACTCACACTGATCACCTGTTATTACCTCTGTTTTTATTGTAATTATAAGCTTTGGCCCTTTGAGCCGCTTCTGTAAGATATTCCTGTATTTGTAATTTTATTTATATGTGTTTTTACATTTGTTATATATAGTCTTTTATTACTGATGCTTTTTAACATGGTTCATTAAATAATCTTCTTTTATCTCTCTGTGAGTATATTTATCCCTTGGCCTCTTACTACTTGTGCATATTTTTTTGAGGTTGGTTAGGATCTCTGTTTGGATACAGCTTGGGGATTACCTTAGCGCTTGTACACTACCCCTTTTTCACTAATTTAACATTATAGTCAGTTATTTCTTTGTCCAATTCAGTCATAACTTCTGTCTCATAATCAGGCAGTATTGCTACTAGTATTTGGTAACAGTTTATCAAAGTCTGTTCCCATCTGTCTTTATATGAGTCAATGGGCGCCATGTACTAAGGCGTCAATTTTTTCGCACAGACCGTATCGAAATAACCCGCCGGCATTCGCACCATGCGGATGGCACTTCGTTACATGAATGTACTAAAAACCAAGCCGTAAAATTTCGCGTCTATTGTGTGTCGAAGACAATCAGATTATTGATAACTTTGAAGCTTCGTTCGGCGCAAAAGAGCAAAGTTAAGAAGCAGTCTGCAACCTGATTGGTTTAGTTCTTTACCCACGTGACGATCTAGGTGTCATAATCGCCAGACAAGCGGCAACGTAACGCTAGACACAGCTTGGAATGAACCGGTGGCAAAAAAGTGTAAGGCTGCCAACAGTTTTAATAGTCCGGGTATGGCTTGTGAACGCGCTGTCATTGGTTCAAGGTATTCTGCTATTTCATTGTAAAGTTGCATAATAGCTTCTCTGTCCAAACGGAATCTCTGGATAATCTCTCGATCAGAAATGCTTTCCAAACCCATACGTGGAAGGAAAACTCTAGGGACTCTAATTCTTCTACCTCTCCTTCTCTGCAAGTTGTTAACCTGTGCCTGTATAGCCCTTCTTCCTCGTAATTGAATTAATCGGAAAAGAAACATGTGTAAAACTGTCTCCATCTTCATTCACTGATTCAAAAACCAATAATGCTACAATAGTAGTCTAGTCCTTTCACTTAAGTACTTCTACCTGGCGTCAGGTTGATACCCCCTATAGTTTTCTATTGTATTCGCTACCTAAATGGTCGCAAAGCAAATCACGCGAAGTTACAGTGAAAGTTGGAGCGGGCGGATTAGTTGTAACATTCATAATTTCCGAATACAGCGAATTTACGTGCGATCGAACATGTAGTAAGTGGAAAAAGGCTTCGGAACGATGAGTTGAGTAAAATTACGATCGCTGATGAAAATAGTGTTTTTTTCGAGCAGATCGCAGATTGATACATACGAGAAGCAGATCGTGAGCGAATTTTGACGCGGAAATACAGACGGACGGTCACTTCGAAGCTTAGTACATGGCGCCCATTGTGGAAAGCGAAGGTAGGGAATAGACGTACTCGTAAGCCTCTTGGTATGATATGTTTTGCTAAATATTTATCATATGAGCTTTTGTTCCAGAAAGAGTGTGTATGTTTTTTAATAAGATAGCTTAAAGATTTTAGACCTTCTTTCAATTTCAGTGGCTATTAAAGTATCGTTATCACAACAGGATGCAAAAGTTTTGTCTATATCTCACATTCTTTGTTCTTGTCTATTTTTATAGTCTTGTGACAAACTAGAGGATGTCATATTAAAGTATAATGAATATATCAATCACTGTATATTTCCCAGAAATGCTGTCATTAACAGCCGAAAGAGTAATAGCAATATAATGCAGTGTGGGAGCAAAATATAATTTGAATGAAAATATCTATTGGACCCCATAAACAAAATTAAGTTAATTCAATCGGTCAGCAAGTGCCGACAACATTGTAAAATAGGTTAGAACCCCCGCAATAATAATGTGGAATGGGGGGTGCTCACTGTCCGGTAAATAACTGAAAGAAAAAGGAGAGAATAGGGGACAGGTACTCAGCACTCAAAAAGTAATAATGAAAAGAACTGACAGTAGAGGCTGTCCGAAAATGAGTACAACAATAAAACTTAATATTTATTAACATGCCATTAAAAAGTAACAAAGGCTACTGGTGCAGGTGTGGAAAAAAAATTAAATTAAAAGTGAAAATAGAGCGAGGGCTAGCATATCCACTAGTTAATGAAATGTATTATTGAGTGATTAATCACTACCCATATAGTAATTCAAATCAAATATTGGCAAATCGGTTTAGGCATGTGTATACCAAAAAATGCTCACGAATTGCACAAACCAGCTGACTATAAAAGAGGATTGACCTGCCAAACTGACGATATTGCCATTAAATAGTACACAATACAATTCATAATTAAACCATATGTAATCTGATAAAGTAAAGTGAATTCACAGCGCATTTCGACAAGCAGGCTTTCTCAAAAGCTAACCCGATTAGCGGGAGCCTCAGTGTCTAAATAAGATTTGACAACCAATCCCGGGGCGAGAATTTCCACGCTCTTATGGGAACCAATCAATAATGTCCTCCTATCATTGGATAGGCATGTGTCACAAGACCGTAGCGTAATATGACAGGGGGGAGGTGTGTAGTGCTGCCAAACAATAGCAAGCAAATTAATATTGATTGACATTACCGAAAAAAACCTGCACGCAACGTAATTGGTTTTTGATTTCTGTACAGACCAAATGTCGTCATACAATGCGATAGATTAGTTATTTCATAATGATACTGTGTAAACATATTAAGTTATTTGTTTATTTCCTAACAATACTAATCATATCTAGCTGTGAACATTCACATATTCCTTAGTAACACGTTCTTCATTTGTTTACTGATAGTACTCATCCTATTTGGCTATGATAACAAAAGTATATTTATGTCGCTTAAAAGAGTTCTAAAATAATACATATCTGAAAGATATCCTATTATCATGAGATGGTATACAGGGATGTGAAAATTGAATATTGTTAATCTTGGTGAAGAAGTGAGAATGAATAAAATATGTTGATAATACCATTACTAGTATTGAAGTGTAGTAAATCACACAACATCTGTATGGAAAGGTAGTACAAAATATTGTCATGTATTAACAACCAAATGCAGGTACAATGATCCGTCTCATCTAATACATCACAAAAATGAACCGTATCCATATTGTTCATTCAGTCCCATTGGTGTTAGTGTGTTCAACCAACATATCCATCTGCATCCGGCTTGTAATAACATAGTTTCAATGTTCCCACCTCTAATACCAGGTTTAATGACTTGTAAAACAGACACCTTCAAATCAGGTTTAATTCCTTGTTTACTAAAATAATGTCTAGCCACAGGTGTAAGATTTTTGTTTTTATTTTTGTCAATTATGCAGTTTTTAATACTGTTAATATGTTCACCCAACCTGGTGCGTTGTTCACGTGTCGTTATCCTTATATATCTTTTGCCACAAACGCACAGAAGACAGTAGACAGCATTTTTGGTTCTGCAATTTGCAAACCCAAACATTCTTTTGATGCTACCAGTTAGAGTGACAAATTCTCTCTCATTATGAATATATCTGCAAAAACTGCAAGAGCCACACGTGTATGTCCCACATATATTCTTGGTGCTCTGGTTCTTTCTAGTAAATGACTTTTAACTAATTTGTTTCCAATAGTAGGTGCTCTCCTCCAACTGTTATTAATTTTGTCTCCAATGATTTGGGATAAGTCTTGATCAGATTTCAATATACTACAATGACGATTTAGTATATTGCTTATACATTGGTGATCAGTTTTGAAGGTCGTAACAAATCTGATTTAATTGTTAGGAGTCTTAGGTTTCTTTTTAGGAATCAGTAATTGATCTCTTGGGGTTCTTTTTGCTCTCTGGTATGCCCTACGGATTACCCTACGGGTATAACCTCTTGCCTTCAGTATGACTTAAGTTCTTTGGCCCTTTCAATAAAAAACATAAAATCAGTGCAATTTCTTCTAATCCTAATGAATTCTCCTGTCGGGATGGCTTTTTTAGTCTGAATTGTATGGCAACTATCATATTGTAAAATAGAGTTAGTTGCTGTTTTTTTCCTGTAAAGATCAGTTTTTAATAAATTCTAATCATTTTTATAGATGATCAAATCTAAAAATTCCACTCTCTCTTTACTTGAATGATAAGTGAGTTTACGATTAATTATATGGAATACATGTTCCCTTTCCCACCAGCCAAGATACATATTGGCATAGGTGGGTGCGCATGATGACCCCATTTCGGTTCCTTTGGTTTGAAGGTAAAAGTTGTCATTAAAAACAAAGTAGTTATGTTTTAGAACAAAATTCAGCAGACTCAAAATAAAGTCATTTCGATCTGATTTCTCAGTGGATTGCATACTAAGGCCTAGATTTGGAGTTCGGCGGTAGCCGTCAAAACCAGCGTTAGAGGCTCCTAACGCTGGTTTTGGGCGCCCGCTGGTATTTGGAGTCAGTGATTAAAGGGTCTAACGCTCACTTTACAGCCGCAACTTTTCCATACCGCAGATCCCCCTACGCCATTTGCGTAGCCTATATTTTCAATGGGATCTTTCTAACGCTGGTATTTAGAGTCGTTTCTGAAGTGAGCGTTAGAGCTCTAACGACAAGATTCCAGCCGCCTGAAAATAGCAGGAGTTAAGAGCTTTCTGGCTAACGCCGGTTTATAAAGCTCTTAACTACTGTACCCTAAAGTACACTAACACCCATAAACTACCTATGTACCCCTAAACCGAGGTCCCCCCACACCGCCGCCACTCGATTAAAATTTTTAACCCCTAATCTGCCGACCGCCACCTACGTTATATTTATGTACCCCTAATCTGCTGCCCCTAACCCCGCCGACCCCTGTATTATATTTATTCACCCCTAACCTGCCCCCCACAACGTCGCCGCCAGCTACTTACAATAATTAACCCCTAATCTTCCGACCGCAAATCGCCGCCACCTACGTTATCCCTATGTACCCCTAATCTGCTGCCCCTAACATCGCCGACCCCTATATTATATTTATTAACCCCTAATCTGCCCCCCTCAACGTCGCCGACACCTGCCTACACTTATTAACCCCTAATCTGCCGAGCGGACCTGAGCGCTACTATAATAAAGTTATTAACCCCTAATCCGCCTCACTAACCCTATCATAAATAGTATTAACCCCTAATCTGCCCTCCCTAACATCGCCGACACCTACCTTCAATTATTAACCCCTAAACTTCCGATCGGAGCTCACCGCTATTCTAATAAATGGATTAACCCCTAAAGCTAAGTCTAACCCTAACACTAACACCACCCTAAGTTAAATATAATTTTTATCTAACGAAATAAATTAACTCTTATTAAATAACTTATTCCTATTTAAAGCTAAATACTTACCTGTAAAATAAATCCTAATATAGCTACAATATAAATTATAATTATAGTATAGCTATTTTAGGATTAATATTTATTTTACAGGCAACTTTGTAATTATTTTAACCAGGTACAATAGCTATTAAATAGTTAAGAACTATTTAATAGTTACCTAGTTAAAATAATAACAAATTTACCTGTAAAAGAAATCCTAACCTAAGATATAATTAAACCTAACACTACCCTATCAATAAAATAATTAAATAAACTACCTACAATTACCTACAATTAACCTAACACTACACTATCAATAAATTAATTAAACACAATTGCTACAAATAAATACAATTAAATAAACTAGCTAAAGTACAAAAAATAAAAAAGAACTAAGTTACAGAAAATAAAAAAATATTTACAAACATAAGAAAAATATTACAACAATTTTAAACTAATTACACCTACTCTAAGCCCCCTAATAAAATAACAAAGCCCCCCAAAATAAAAAATTCCCTACCCTATTCTAAATTAAAAAAGTTACAAGCTCTTTTACCTTACCAGCCCTGAACAGGGCCCTTTGCGGGGCATGCCCCAAGAATTTCAGCTCTTTTGCCTGTAAAAAAAAACATACAATACCCCCCCCCAACATTACAACCCACCACCCACATACCCCTAATCTAACCCAAACCCCCCTTAAATAAACCTAACACTAATCCCCTGAAGATCTTCCTACCTTGTCTTCACCATCCAGGTATCACCGATCCGTCCTGGCTCCAAGATCTTCATCCAACCCAAGCGGGGGTTGGCGATCCATAATCCGGTGCTCCAAAGTCTTCCTCCTATCCGGCAAGAAGAGGACATCCGGACCGGCAAACATCTTCTCCAAGCGGCATCTTCGATCTTCTTCCATCCGGTGCGGAGCGGGTCCATCTTGAAGCAGGCGACGCGGATCCATCCTCTTCTTCCGATGTCTCCCGACTAATGACGGTTCCTTTAAGGGACGTCATCCAAGATGGTGTCCCTCGAATTCCGATTGGCTGATAGGATTCTATCAGCCAATCGGAATTAAGGTAGGAATTTTCTGATTGGCTGATGGAATCAGCCAATCAGAATCAAGTTCAATCCGATTGGCTGATCCAATCAGCCAATCAGATTGAGCTCGCATTCTATTGGCTGTTCCGATCAGCCAATAGAATGCGAGCTCAATCTGATTGGCTGATGGGATCGGCCAATCGGATTGAACTTGATTCTGATTGGCTGATTCCATCAGCCAATCAGAAAATTCCTACCTTAATTCCGATTGGCTGATAGAATCCTATCAGCCAATCGGAATTCGAGGGACGCCATCTTGGATGACGTCCCTTAAAGGAACCGTCATTAGTCGGGAGACATCGGAAGAAGAGGATGGATCCGCGTCGCCTGCTTCAAGATGGACCCGCTCCGCACCGGATGGAAGAAGATCGAAGATGCCGCTTGGAGAAGATGTTTGCCGGTCCGGATGTCCTCTTCTTGCCGGATAGGAGGAAGACTTTGGAGCACCGGATTATGGATCGCCAACCCCCGCTTGGGTTGGATGAAGATCTTGGAGCCAGGACGGATCGGTGATACCTGGATGGTGAAGACAAGGTAGGAAGATCTTCAGGGGATTAGTGTTAGGTTTATTTAAGGGGGGTTTGGGTTAGATTAGGGGTATGTGGGTGGTGGGTTGTAATGTTGGGGGGGGGTATTGTATGTTTTTTTTTACAGGCAAAAGAGCTGAAATTCTTGGGACATGCCCCGCAAAGGGCCCTGTTCAGGGCTGGTAAGGTAAAAGAGCTTGTAACTTTTTTAATTTAGAATAGGGTAGGGAATTTTTTATTTTGGGGGGCTTTGTTATTTTATTAGGGGGCTTAGAGTAGGTGTAATTAGTTTAAAATTGTTGTAATATTTTTCTTATGTTTGTAAATATTTTTTTATTTTCTGTAACTTAGTTCTTTTTTATTTTTTGTACTTTAGCTAGTTTATTTAATTGTATTTATTTGTAGCAATTGTGTTTAATTAATTTATTGATAGTGTAGTGTTAGGTTAATTGTAGGTAATTGTAGGTAGTTTATTTAATTATTTTATTGATAGGGTAGTGTTAGGTTTAATTATATCTTAGGTTAGGATTTCTTTTACAGGTAAATTTGTTATTATTTTAACTAGGTAACTATTAAATAGTTCTTAACTATTTAATAGCTATTGTACCTGGTTAAAATAATTACAAAGTTGCCTGTAAAATAAATATTAATCCTAAAATAGCTATAATATAATTATAATTTATATTGTAGCTATATTAGGATTTATTTTACAGGTAAGTATTTAGCTTTAAATAGGAATAAGTTATTTAATAAGAGTTAATTTATTTCGTTAGATAAATATTATATTTAACTTAGGGGGGTGTTAGTGTTAGGGTTAGACTTAGCTTTAGGGGTTAATCCATTTATTAGAATAGCGGTGAGCTCCGATCGGAAGTTTAGGGGTTAATAATTGAAGGTAGGTGTCGGCGATGTTAGGGAGGGCAGATTAGGGGTTAATACTATTTATGATAGGGTTAGTGAGGCGGATTAGGGGTTAATAACTTTATTATAGTAGCGCTCAGGTCCGCTCGGCAGATTAGGGGTTAATAAGTGTAGGTAGGTGTCGGCGACGTTGTGGGGGGCAGATTAGGGGTTAAGGCCGGCCGCGTCCGTAAGCAACTCTGGTATCGAGAGTTGCATTTGCGGTAAAAATGCTCTACGCTCCTTTTTTGGAGCCTAACGCAGCATTTGTTTTAACTCTAGATACCAGAGTTAAATTTATGGTGCGGCCAGAAAAAAGCCCGCGGAGCGTTAACAGCCCTTTTACCGCCGAACTCCAAATCTAGGCCTAAGAAAATATTTAACCGCTTCACATCCAAAATTATGTTTAATTGATGTATATAATGATTCTATGTCCCATGTTATAAGTATTGCATCTTGTTCCACTGATAACTCATTGATTTTACTAAGAATATCCATCGTATCTCTGGTGAACGATGGTAGAGATATATAGGGATAATGACACATGAACTACACACCAGGTTGGGTGAACATATTAACAGTATTAAAAACTGCATAATTGACAAAAATAAAAACAAAAATCTTACACCTGTGGCTAGGCATTATTTTAGTAAACATGGAGCTAAACCTGATTTGAAGGTATCTGTTTTACAAGTCATTAAACCTGGTATTAGAGGTGGGAACATTGAAACTATGTTATTACAAGCCGAATGTAGATGGATATTGAACACACTAACACCAATGGGACTGAATGAATAAAATGGGTACTGCTCATTTCTCTTGCAAGGTGTATCCAGTCCACGGCTTCATCCTTTACTTGTGGGATATTCTCATTCCCTACAGGAAGTGGCAAAGAGAGCACACAGCAGAGCTGTCCATATAGCTCCCCCTCTAGCTCCACCCCCCAGTCATTCTCTTTGCCGGCTCTAAGCACTAGGGTCTCTCTATGGGAGGGTAAAGTGAATGTGGTATTAGATTTGTAGTTTTATATCTTCAATCAAGAGTTTGTTATTTTTAAATGGTACCGGTTTGTACTATTTACTCTCTAGCAGAAAAGTGATGAAGAATTCTGCTGAGAGGAAAATTATTTTAGCATGTTGTAACTAAAATCCACTGCTGTTCCCACACAGGACTGAGGAGTACCAGAAAACTTCAGTTGGGGGGAACAGTTTGCAGGCTTGACTGCAATGAGGTGACTGGTTTAAGGCGTTGGAGGAGTCGCTCCAGACGGAGACCTCATATGACGAAATTATGGATAGAATTAAAGCTCTAAAGCTAGCTAATTCTTTTATCACAGAGTTTGTTATTTTTAAATGGTACCGGTTTGTACTATTTACTCTCTAGCAGAAAAGTGATGAAGAATTCTGCTGAGAGGAAAATGATTTTAGCATGTTGTAACTAAAATCCACTGCTGTTCCCAGACAGGACTGAGGAGTACCAGAAAACTTCAGTTGGGGGGAACAGTTTGCAGGCTTGACTGCAATGAGGTATGTTCAGTCATTTATTTCTAGACAAGACTGAGATAATGCTAGAAGACTGACAAGTTCCCCCCTATTTTTAAGAAAATGTTCCCCATAACTGCCCCAGGCGGGACTCGTGGCAGACGGTCCCTAAGGTAGAGGGGGCTGTTTCTTCACTTGCTAAGCGCACAACCATACCAATTGAAGACAGTTGTGCTTTTAAAGATCCTATGGATAAAAAATTAGAAGGTTTACTTAAGAACATTTTTGTTCAACAAGGTTTCCTTCTCCAACCTATTGCCTGCATTATTCCTGTAACTACTGCAGCAGCTTTCTGGTTTGAGGCGTTGGAGGAGTCGCTCCAGACGGAGACCTCATATGACGAAATTATGGATAGAATTAAAGCTCTAAAGCTAGCTAATTCTTTTATCACAGAGTTTGTTATTTTTAAATGGTACCAGTTTGTACTATTTACTCTCTAGCAGAAAAGTGATGAAGAATTCTGCTGAGAGGAAAATGATTTTAGCATGTTGTAACTAAAATCCACTGCTGTTCCCACACAGGACTGAGGAGTACCAGAAAACTTCAGTTGGGGGGAAAAGTTTGCAGGCATGACTGCAATGAGGTGACTGGTTTGAGGCGTTGGAGGAGTCGCTCCAGACGGAGACCTCATATGACAAAATTATGGATAGAATTAAAGCTCTAAAGCTAGCTAATTCTTTTATCACAGAGTTTGTTATTTTTAAATGGTACCGGTTTGTACTATTTACTCTCTAGCAGAAAAGTGATGAAGAATTCTGCTGAGAGGAAAATGATTTTAGCATGTTGTAACTAAAATCCACTGCTGTTCCCACACAGGACTGAGGAGTACCAGAAAACTTCAGTTGGGGGGAACAGTTTGCAGGCTTGACTGCAATGAGGTGACTGGTTTGAGGCGTTGGAGGAGTCGCTCCAGACGGAGACCTCATATGACGAAATTATGGATAGAATTAAAGCTCTAAAGCTAGCTAATTCTTTTATCACAGAGTTTGTTATTTTTAAATGGTACCGGTTTGTACTATTTACTCTCTAGCAGAAAAGTGATGAAGAATTCTGCTGAGAGGAAAATGATTTTAGCATGTTGTAACTAAAATCCACTGCTGTTCCCACACAGGACCGAGGAGTACCAGAATACTTCAGTTGGGGGGAACAGTTTGCAGGCTTGACTGCAATGAGGTATGTTCAGTCATTTATTTCTAGACAAGACTGATATAATGCTAGAAGACTGACAAGATCCCCATGTGGGGAGGGTAAGCTATGTTCTGAGACTTAGTATAGAATTGAATGCTTACATGAGAGGGCTAAATAGGCTGGTTGACACTAATGCTGGGCAATCGATTATTTATTTAAGAAATACTCGTTGGAGACACCTTTTTAAGCACTTTGGAGTGTTTTACTGGGGTTATTATCCACATGGCATAAATTTATTCACTTAGAAGTGATTTTTGTAGGCCTCACAACTCCGGAGTGGAGTGGGAGGGGCCTAATTTCGCGCCTCAGATGCGCAGTTAGAATTGAAAGTCTGTTTCATGACGCTTCAAGGGGTTCCGTTTGGACCTTTACATTCCATAGATATTACGTTGTTATCTTGGAAAGTTTTGTTTTTAGTAGCTATCTCTTCTGTTCGAAGAGTTTCAGAATTATCTGCCTTACAGTGTGATTCACCTTACCTGGTGTTCCACGCAGATAAGGTAGTTTTGCGTACCAAGCCTGGTTTTCTTCCTAAAGTTGTTTCTAACAAGAATATTAACCAGGAAATAGTTGTTCCTTCTCTGTGTCCTAATCCTTCTTCGAAGAAGGAACGTCTGTTACACAATCTTGATGTAGTTCGTGCTTTAAAGTTCTATTTACAAGCAACTAAGGATTTCAGACAAACATCTTCCTTGTTTGTTATCTATTCTGGTAAGAGGAGAGGTCAGAAAGCGACTGCTACCTCTCTTTCATTTTGGCTGAAAAGCATCATCCGTTTGGCCTATGAGACTGCTGGCCAGCAGCCTCCTGAAAGAATTACTGCTCATTCTACCATAGCAGTGGCTTCCACATGGGCTTTCAAAAGACTTGGTCTTCACTGCATACTTTTGCCAAATTTTATAAATTCAATACTTTTGCTTCTTCGGAGGCTATTTTTGGGAGAAAGGTTTTGCAAGCAGTGGTGCCTTCTGTTTAAGGTACCTGTCTTGTTCCCTCCATTCATCCGTGTCCTAAAGATTTTGTATTGGTATCCCACAAGTAAAGGATGAAGCCGTGGACTGGATACACCTTGCAAGAGAAAACAGAATTTATGCTTACCTGATAAATTACTTTCTCTTGCGGTGTATCCAGTCCACGGCCCGCCCTGGCATTTAAGTCAGGTAAAAACATTTTTGTTTAAACTACAGTCACCACTGCACCCTATGGTTTCTCCTTTTTCTTCCTAACCTTTGGTCGAATGACTGGGGGGTGGAGCTAGACGGGGAGCTATATGGACAGCTCTGCTGTGTGCTCTCTTTGCCACTTCCTGTAGGGAATGAGAATATCCCACAAGTAAAGGATGAAGCCGTGGACTGGATACACCGCAAGAGAAAGTAATTTATCAGGTAAGCATAAATTCTGTTTTTTGTGATGTTTTAGATGAGACGGATCATTGTACCTGCATTTGGTTGTTAATACATGACAATATTTTGTACTATTTTTCCATACAGATGTTGTGTGATTTACTACACTTCACTACTAGTAATGGTATTATCAGCATCTTTTATTCATTCTCACTTCTTCACCAAGATTAACAATAGTCAATTTTCACATCCCTGTATACTATCTCATGATAATAGGATATCTTTCAGATACATATTTTTTTAGAACTCTTCTAAGCGACATAAATATAGTTTTGTTATTCTATAATACATTTTATGGCTTATATTACCTTAGTGATATACTAATGCCATAGTTCTCATTTTGAAACTCTATGTGCCTGATACCATTAATTAAGAAATAGTTAATAATCTATACAAATCATCTATCCTTTTCTTTATCCACTCAAGGACTAAAACAACGTTATGATCAGTTTCAGAATTTGACTAGCGGCTATCCTGCTTACTCCGTTTATCACACTCCAATGATTTATAATATGATAATTATGCTAATATGTGGTTCTTTCTAGAGACCTTTTAAAAAAAATGTATCATTAGTATTGCTACACATTTCTCTTTTGGGTTATATTACGAAATAATCATGTCATTCATGCCCATTGATTGATAAGAATGGTACGATTCATTATATCATGTACATATTGTTCGGATTATGATGTCTGTTGTTTTCAACTATTGTATATCCTGTACCCACCCGAATATTTTCATTCTCATTACAGTATAGATCAACATGCTCTATTATGTCATATATTATCTCTACGTAGTAGGTAAATAATTAGTTGACACAATTGATGATACACCATCTACTAACCTATATGGTGATTGGTCACTAAGGAATATGTGAACGATCATAGCCAAATAGGATGAGTACTATCAGTAAACAAATGAAGAACGTGTTACTAAGGAATATGTGAATGTTCACAGCTAGATATGATTAGTATTGTCAGTAAGTAAATGAATAACTTAGCATGTTTACACAGTATCATTTTGAAATAACTAATCTATTGCATTGTATGATGACAATTGGTCTGTACATAAATAATAAACCAATTATGTTGCATGCAGGGGTTTTTCGGTGATGTCAATCAATGTTAATTTGCTTGCTATTGTTCGGCAGCGATACACACCTCCCCCCTGTCATATTACGCTACGGTCTTGTGACACGCCTATCCAATGACAGGAGGACATTATTGATTGGTTCCCATAGGGGTGTGAAAATTCTTGCCCCTGGATTGGTTGTCAAATCTTATTTAGAAAGTGAGGCTCCCGCTAATCGTGTTAGCCTTTGAGAAAGCCTGCTTGGCGAAATGCGCATCAGGCGCTGTTTGGGCTCAGCTATTCCTCCGTGAATTCACCTTACTTTATCAGATTACATATGGTTTAATGATGAATGGTATCATGTACTAATTAATGGCAATATTGTCAGTTTGGCAGGTCTATACCGCTCCAGCATTGCACTAAGATAGAATAATATGTGTTGAGGTCAATCCTCTTTTATAGTCAGCTTGTCTGTTCAATCTGTGAGCATTTTTTGGTATACACATGCCTAAACCAATTTGCCAATATTTGATTTGCTTTACTATATGGGTAGTGAATAATCACTCAGTAATACATTTCATTAACTAGTGGATATGGTAGCCCTCGCTCTACTTTCACTTTTAATTTAAATTTTATCCACACCTACACCAGTAGCCGTTGTTACTTTTTAATGGCACGTTAATAAATATTAAGTTTTATTGTTGTACTCATTTTTGGACAGCCTCTACTGTCAATTCTTTTCATTATTACTTTTTGAGTGCTCAGTACCTGTCCCTTATCCTCTCCTTTTTCTTTCAGTTATTTACCGGACAGTGAGCACCCCCCATTCCACATTATTATTGCTGGGTTTCTAACCTATTTTACAATGTTGTCGGCATTTGCTGACCTATCATTGAAATTGAATTAACTTAATTTTGTTTATGGGATCCAATAGATATTTTCATTCTAATTATATTTTGCTCCCACACTGCATTTTATTTCTGTTTGAGAATATAATAGGACTCCTTCCTCCAACACAGGGTAATTTAAAGGACCAGTAAACACAGTAAATGCATAATCAACAAATGCATGATAACAAGACAATACAATAGCATTTACTATGAATTTCAAATGAGTTATAGATTTTTTTATAACAAATTTCAAAGTTATGCATATTTCTACTCCAACTGTACCATGTGATAGCAATCAGCCAATCACAAATGCATATAGTCTGTGCATTCTTGCACATGCTCAGTAGTATCTGGTGACTCAAAAAATGTAAATATAAAAGACTGCACATTTTTTTAATGGAAGTAAATTGGAAAGTTGTTTAAAATTGCATGCTGTATCTGCATCATGAAAATTTGATTTGACCTGAGTGTACCTTTAAGGAACTTGCTTACAGAATCTAGAAAGATTAGACACATCCAGCTTGCAAGGGCCTCTAATGTGTGTTTGCTTTTAAAGTCAATTTGTAGTTCAAAATGTTTAAAGGGGCAGAATGTTTAATATATCAATTTTAGGTCTTTATTGAATCCCTAAACTACTTGAATTTATAATTATTTAATTTTGAAGCACATATTATTTACATAAAGTCAGACCCTTATCTAAGCAATGTGTTTTTTTTAAGGCTTGTCTGTTAATACAGTAAGTTAAAGGGACATTACATGGCACTACATGGTAGGGAATATTGCTGCCATCTATGCCCTTGCAAATGGATACCATTCTTGCAATACTGCTGCCATATATAGTGCTCCCAACACGTGCACACTCGTAAGTATACCATAAGAACAAAGAAAATTTGATAATAGAAGTAAAATGAAAGTTGTTTAAAATCACATGCTCTATCTGAATCATGAAAGAAAATGTGTGTTTCCTGTCCCTTTAAACTGCTGGGTACAACTACAGTATTAGGGTAACAACCCGCCAAGCTATTCTTTTTCCTCCTGTTCTTGCAGATGTCTCTTATTGTATCGTCTTACAATTATTAGTTAATGAAGCTCAGCATCTTCACACTGGGTGCCACCATCTTGTACATTTGTTATGTAAGTTTTAAACTGTGCATAAAACTCAGAAATATAACACTTCTGCCCTTTATTATGTGAGCTAAACTAAAGTGCCACGTACAGCTGTAAAAATGCTGGTAATTAAACAGATTTGTAAAAGTGCACTGCTTCTGTCACAGGTTGCAACAATACACGAGCTACAAGATAGTGGCGCCCGGTATAAAGTGCAGAGAGTCTATGCTTGGACAAAGTCTAAAGCTAAATATTGTTATGTATATAAATATTCAATGCTAGATTTACTAGAACATCTTCAGTTGTTTAATAACTTAAAGTGAAGAATATGCATTTTACTTTTTTTTTATCTTGGAGAGATTTAGGGGTATATTTACTAAAGTGCAGACAGACATGATACGATGTAGAGTATCATGTCTGCCGCACATCGATAAATGCCGACAGCATATGCTGTCGGCATTTATCATTGCACCAGCAGTTCTTGCCGCTAGCAGGGTGTGTCAATCAACCCGATTGGATTTAATTGGATTGATTTCTGTCAGCCGCCTCAGAGCAGGTGGACAGGTTATGGAGCAGCGGTTTTTATACCGCTGCTTCATAACTTCTGTTTCCGGTGAGTTTGAAGACCCCATAAAGTGCCCAAAAACATTTTGAATTATATGCATATTATAAAAGGGTCAACCGAGGTAAAAGAGTGTGAGGAAAAAAAAGTGGGAAAAAAAGGCTTACAAGTATTTTAATACAATTTCCAAAAATCTGCAAAATTACTTACACTTTAATGTTGCCAAGTGTAGCCTGCTCCATGCCCCTTATCAGTGTCCTACTCCAAACCTTTTAGTATCATGTAACAAAATGTGCATGGGAGGGTAATTACCTATGCAAGTAATGGGAGGTTGAGGAGGGACAGCAGGTACTTGTATTGTTACTTGCCAGGAAGCTTGCTCGTTTCCATGGGTATAATGCCACATGCTTTGTGAAAGCTTCAGCATTATACTGTGCACTGATTTAGTCACATGTCGTGTGGCACTGCCCCCTACTGTGCACATGCACAAGTGAATTCTGCTGAAGCTATGGCCTGGATAGCACCTTCCATATATGGAAGTTTCCAGAGGGGAGCTTGCTGCAAACAAAACTATACCTAATTTAAAGGTGTTAAAACAGAAACCATTTTGCAGGTAAGCTTTGGCTGCATTATATCTTTAGAAACGTATGTTATTTCATACTGTTTTATGTCCCTTTAAGGATCATGATATCTGAATGATAAAAAGAATGTATTTCAGACAATGATTATGCTATCTGCTATTGTTTTTAACACATACACATTACAGGTAGCCCTCAGTTTACGCCCGGGTTAGGTTCCAGAAGGAATGGTTGTAAATCAAAACCGTTGTAAATTGAAACCCAGTTTATAATGTAAGTCAATGGGAAGTGAGGGTTAGGTTCCAGGCCCCTCTCAAAATTGCCATAAGTAACAGCATTATAAACAGTATCAATTAATCACACAACACAGAATATATAATAAAACTAAGTTAAATGAACAATAAAATTTGCTAAAACAGTATTATAACCTAATGAAATAATCACACAAGACAGAAAATATAATCAAACTAAGTTTAATGAACAAAAACATTTTTTTACTTGCATTTTTCTGCAAACAGTTCTCTGCATTATTAACATGTTAGATAATATTGGGTCTGCAACTATTCTATTCATTTCAATCTGCAGTGATTAATAAGCAGTTAGGCACCCTCACCTCAAGCAGCTGGACAGGAAGATAATAGGGAAGTGGATGCTAGATCTTGTTGCTCGATAGCTCTGGTCTGCTCTGTGTACACAGATTCATTTCAGACTGTTAAGCGTGCATAACTTTGCTGCAACACAAGCGGGCAGCTCCACTTACTGGCTATTTTAATTAGTGCACTGCTTTTCAATGCATTTCAATAGCAGTCATATGACTGACAAAAAAGGTTGTTATTCTGAAACGGCGCAAATTGAACCGGCGTAAACCAAGGGCCACCTGTACTTACATTGAGGCTTTTGAGAATCAGCATTTGAATTGTACATGTGATATTCAAGTGCTATATTCAGTGAAGACATTTTCATTCTACCAAAAAATGTTCAGAAAGCATTCAGCGTTAATATAGAAAGAATAATTTGCACATTAAGGTCAATCATAATTATTTACAAAAAAATTCTGAAAAGATCTATCTACAAAAATCCTGAGACTTCAATGTTGAATTTTGTAGAAAAATTAGATAAATGTTAATAAATATTTGTTATCTTTACAAATGTGCATTACGTTTAATAAATGTGCCAAACCTTTTGCCCATGCATTAAAAGATTGAGTGTTGGCTTGTTATTATACATGAGTTTTCCCTAAATGACCAATTGACTGATATGCTGTTATATGACTAATATGACAATACACTCTTTCTTAAATATCCACAGTTATGTTGCTGCCTTTATCTATAAATATATAAAACCTTGGGGAACATTACAAAATTGTGTAAATAAAATCCAATTTAAAATAGGGGGAAAAAGTTAATGATGCTACTAAATCTGTTAATTATAATGGTGCTTAAAAGGGATTCCTATCCATCTGGGCATGCTGCCTTGTTCTATCAGGTTGTAATCAGAAACAAATAAGTTATTAGCACACTAGGATTAAACTGGTTATTTAAGAAAGGTGACTAGATAGTATTAAACATGCTCATCATAAAAAGGCTTTTGAGAGCCCTTATTTTAAATAAAACCCATTATCTGTTATGTAAACATTTATAGGAGCCTCAGATCAAAACTCCTTTGCAGTAAAATGCTTAGAAATCATGTATGGGGTTCCATAAGGGAATTTGCAAGATGGAACTACCGTCTTACCTTGGCTTTAACATACCTGGAGATGATCTTTTGGAATAAATTGTGAATGAGCCTAGAAAGGACATTATAGTGGACTTTTTTCTTTGTTTCAAAAAGGTATTTAAAAAATGTATTTATATTTTAATGAACATTTGTTCCTGTCCTGAATAAACCAGTGTACTCTTATCCCAGTATCCAACAGAATTTAGATGGATGGGTCCATCCTGAAGGGGTTGAAAGGTCCAATTTGTTGTTGATATTTAGTTGATCACTTGTGAATAGGTGGATTGAGGTAGCCAAAGTCAATGTTGTCCATTATTTATACAAAGTATGGGTGATTTATCCGATAGACGATAAAGGGCTAGATTACAATTGGATTGCTAACAGTTTCACACAAACGAAAAAGGGTTTATCGCTGGTGTTTGCGCAAATCAGGTTTTTCACATTGGACATTCAAAAGTAAAAGTCTGTTTCCTGTAGGATTTTTCATACAGTGTTTACCAATCAGAGTGCAAGACAACTAGATTTCCCAAGTGTATGTAATTTAGGCAACTTAAGCCAAGTTTGCTTGGCAAATTAGTTGACTTACAATTAGTGCAATTTTGTGTTGTGTTATGCACCCCTGGTCATTCAGTTTGTCCCATAAGACGTCCTTATTGGATTCTAATGTTGCTGTTACATTTCGCTACAAATCAAATTACAAGTGGTTTTATAACATAACATTTTGGGGTGTAAAATGTTGACCATCAAACTAAATATCAAATGATTACATGATTGATCTTAACAGTTTTGAATTAATTAATTTTTATTTAAAGCTCTCATGGTTCAGCAATCATATGTTAGTGTTTTAATCACATGTTCATAGTCAGCGAGCTAGTTTAAGTTCCAGAAACACATGAGTAATTATTTGACCATAAATATGTGTGCACAAGAATATTTTACTATAGTTCTCTTATTTTAATTAAAGAATCAGATAGTTCCTCATTGCGAATTAATTTTTCATATACACAGTTTCTTTACATTATTGTTTTGAATATTATGACTTTTCTGGCAAATGTGTTCAAAATTATTAAGAGTGCAGGGGAACTTGTAAGGAATTTCAGCTTAGACAATCTATTCCTAGCTATTTGTAAAATTCTCATCCCTTTACTTCTCTCTCTACTCTGCATAAGGTACTGGTCAGGTAAATACGCACAACCTTACAGCTGGCACCTTAGAAGTTTTGTGGTGCATATCAACCCCAGCTGCACCCTAGAACTACTAAAGCTTTTTTGGCTAGATTTATCAAATGTCGGGCTGACATGATCCGCTTTAGCCGATCATATCCGCCCAACATCAATAAATGCAGACAACATACACTGTCGGCATTTATCATTGCACAATCGTTTCATGTGAAATGCTTGTGCAATGCCACCCCCAGCACATTTGCAGCCAATTGGCCGCTAGCAGGGGGTGTTAATCATCCCAATCATATCCAATTGGGATGATTGCTGTCTGCCACTTCAGAGGTGGTGGCAGAGTTAATAAGCAGCGGTCTTACGATCGCTGCTTCTTAACTTTTGTTTCCGGCAAGCCTGAAACTTCGGGAGTAGATTGCAGAATCCACTGCTTGTTAAATCCACCCCTATATGTTTTATCATTCAAATGCATTTTTTTTTTTTTTCACTCATCTCTACTAACAATTTTCCCTTAGACAATAACATGAATATAACAAGGACCACATTGATTAAGTAATATACAACGTGGAGGTGATTACGTTTTTCCTCAATGTTTTTATCTATTTACAAAATTAAAGCTGTCTCGGTATTGCACTGCGATTGCAGTATGGATTATCCATCAATGCATTTTTTCTATAACTGTAGCTGTGGGCCACCATTACTCAGAAACACTATAAACAGTATTGTTCCTTACTCAACATGGTAAGATTCCTTTTAGCAGACGTCTAACAATCTAGAATATTAGTCTCTATGCACCCGAATTGCATCGGATGCTTGATTAAGTGTGCACTTCTCAGCTGCTGAGTTATATGTTTAACTTGTGCCGTGTTTGTAATATTATGTTATTTATAAGTACAGCTGCGTAGTGATTTCCATCATAAAAGTGTCTGATTTTAATTTTGTGTTATTTGTTAGTATGGTTTGCTGCTTTTATTGTATCACACGGCACCTAGCAGAGCGTTGCTCTTCAAGCATTCTCTGTAGGTGCATTTGGCAGTAAAAATGTATAATCAGTGTAGCTTAAGGCCCAGGCAGCTTCTAAACACTGAGCTGTAAGCGCAGCCTGATAATAAGGTATTAATTGTTTGTGCTGGGAAGTCAGGGGTAAATAAACAGCCTGAGGAATCAATAAGCAGCAAGGTCAGAGATGGACTTATTTACTGCTTCAGCAGCTGCTGCTTGCATCCAAATAATAGATGTATGAAGTATTAAAACGTATAATGTACCGAGCGAATGTTGTACAGAGTCTATTATATGTGTGTCAAAATAACCATTCAAATAAACCTCTAGATTCCATACACAGATGTTGCATCTGAGACTGGGGAACTTGGTACCGGAATTCTAATCTTAATAAACGGGGCTTAGGGATACAAAATGGATATCAATATAAAAGTAACTTAGCACGAATTACAGGTCCGTAAAAGTGCAATAAGAAAATCCTTCTAATGCAAAAAGGTTAAACACATAGTTAAGGTCAGCTCCGTAGGGGAATTTTTGATACTGAGCTGAACACTTGGCGATAAGCCAAGCAGCAGTGGCATATGTGCATAGCCATTAATCATCATCTCTGTTCACCTCTTGAATAGAAGAGCATTGCCACTCCTGAGTGGATTTAACCATCAGCCCTTTTCAAAATTAACTGTAGGTGCAAATCAGTGTGGCGTGTGCATGAAATATACAGTCATCCGTTATTCATGATGCTGCGTAACAGCAGCAATAGCACCCGCATGTTGTCACATACACAAGAATTCAAAAGAAGTGCAAACTGTGGCAATTTTACACATCTGGTAGACATTACTTTGAAATGTTATGCAAAACCCTAAGGATTCCAACACCTAATCGCATTGTCTATGATCTATATTTGCTTGCTAGCAAACCTTTAGTGTAAGCAATGGTGCAACGACAGCTGAGGCAGTGGTGCAAACAGAGAATGTATTTACATGTGTTTTATATCATCTATTCTTCATCAGACCCCTGGGCAACAGCAACTACAGGTAACTGTGACATAAAAGGGAACAGTTTCCTTTTTTTTAGAAATGTAAATTATTTTAACTACAGAAATCCCCTTATGGGGATAGCTGCACCTGTCCTATAAGGGGATTTAAACACAGTACTAGAAGCAAAAAGCATGAGATGTTGTATATCGTACCCAGAGTTATCAGGTGCATTGGAAACACAGTGGCCTCTATTTAACAAAGTCTGTCGGACCTGATACGACAGTGCGGATCAAGTCCGCCAGACCTGGCTGAATGCGGAGAGCAATACGCTCTTTGTATTCAGCATTGCACCAGCAGCTCACAAGAGCTGCTGGTGCAACGTCGCCCCCTGCACACTTGCGGCCAATGGTCTACCAGCTGGGAGCTGTCAATCAACCCGATCGTACTCGATCGGGTTAATTTCCGGCGATGTCTGTCCGCCTGCTCAGAGCAGTCTTTGTGACCGCTGCTTCATAACTGCTGTTTCTGGCGAGTCTGATAATATGTAATAATTCTTAGAAGGCTAAGTGAGAAGTCTTGTCTACATGTGCTAATTGACTGTACAATAATCTTTCAATCAGAAAAAAAAAGATTTTGGGTTTCACTTCCCTTTAACAAAATTTGTAACTGTTATTATACTGTATATATATATATATAATGCACACACACACATACACACAGACATATATATTTAAATTGCAAACACACATATATACAGTATACATATATGTATAATGCACACACACACACACATACACACATATATATATATTTATAATGCACACACACACACACACATATATATATATATATATATATATATAATGCACACACACACACATATATATATATATAATGCACACACACACACACACATATATATATATATAATGCACACACACACACATACACACAGACATACAGGGAGTGCAGAATTATTAGGCAAATGAGTATTTTGACCACATCATCCTCTTTATGCATGTTGTCTTACTCCAAGCTGTATAGGCTCGAAAGCCTACTACCAATTAAGCATATTAGGTGATGTGCATCTCTGTAATGAGAAGGGGTGTGGTCTAATGACATCAACACCCTATATCAGGTGTGCATAATTATTAGGCAACTTCCTTTCCTTTGGCAAAATGGGTCAAAAGAAGGACTTGACAGGCTCAGAAAAGTCAAAAATAGTGAGATATCTTGCAGAGGGATGCAGCACTCTTAAAATTGCAAAGCTTCTGAAGCGTGATCATCGAACAATCAAGCGTTTCATTCAAAATAGTCAACAGGGTCGCAAGAAGCGTGTGGAAAAACCAAGGCGCAAAATGACTGCCCATGAACTGAGAAAAGTCAAGCGTGCAGCTGCCAAGATGCCACTTGCCACCAGTTTGGCCATATTTCAGAGCTGCAACATCACTGGAGTGCCCAAATGCACAAGGTGTGCAATACTCAGAGACATGGCCAAGGTAAGAAAGGCTGAAAGACGACCACCACTGAACAAGACACACAAGCTGAAACGTCAAGACTGGGCCAAGAAATATCTCAAGACTGATTTTTCTAAGGTTTTATGGACTGATGAAATGAGAGTGAGTCTTGATGGGCCAGATGGATGGGCCCGTGGCTGGATTGGTAAAGGGCAGAGAGCTCCAGTCCGACTCAGACGCCAGCAATGTGGAGGTGGAGTACTGGTTTGGGCTGGTATCATCAAAGATGAGCTTGTGGGGCCTTTTCGGGTTGAGGATGGAGTCAAGCTCAACTCCGAGTCCTACTGCCAGTTTCTGGAAGACACCTTCTTCAAGCAGTGGTACAGGAAGAAGTCTGCATCCTTCAAGAAAAACATGATTTTCATGCAGGACAATGCTCCATCACACGCGTCCAAGTACTCCACAGCGTGGCTGGCAAGAAAGGGTATAAAAGAAGAAAATCTAATGACATGGCCTCCTTGTTCACCTGATCTGAACCCCATTGAGAACCTGTGGTCCATCATCAAATGTGAGATTTACAAGGAGGGAAAACAGTACACCTCTCTGAACAGTGTCTGGGAGGCTGTGGTTGCTGCTGCACGCAATGTTGATGGTGAACAGATCAAAACACTGACAGAATCCATGGATGGCAGGCTTTTGAGTGTCCTTGCAAAGAAAGGTGGCTATATTGGTCACTGATTTGTTTTTGTTTTGTTTTTGAATGTCAGAAATGTATATTTGTGAATGTTGAGATGTTATATTGGTTTCACTGGTAAAAATAAATAATTGAAATGGGTATATATTTGTTTTTTGTTAAGTTGCCTAATAATTATGCACAGTAATAGTCACCTGCACACACAGATATCCCCCTAAAATAGCTATAACTAAAAACAAACTAAAAACTACTTCCAAAACTATTCAGCTTTGATATTAATGAGTTTTTGGGTTCATTGAGAACATGGTTGTTGTTCAATAATAAAATTAATCCTCAAAAATACAACTTGCCTAATAATTCTGCACTCCCTGTATATATTTATAATGCACACACACACACACACACACACACACATATATATATATTTATAATGCACACACACACACATACACACAGACATATATATTTAAATTGCAAACACGAATACATATATATAGATATGTATTTATAATACACACACATATATACAGTATACATATATGTATAATGCACACACACACACACACATATATATATATATATAATGCACACACACACACACACATATATATATATATAATGCACACACAGACACACACACATATATATATATATATAATGCACACACACACACACACACATATATATATATATAATGCACACACACACACACATATATATATATATATATATATATATAATGCACACACACACACACACACACATATATATATATATATAATGCACACACACACATACACACAGACATATATATTTAAATTGCACACACGAATATATATATATATAGATATGTATTTATAATACACACACATATATACAGTATACATATATGTATAATGCACACACACACACACACACATACACATATATATATATATATTTATAATGCACACACACACACACATATATATATTTATAATGCACACACACACACACATATACATATATATACTGTATATATATATATTTATAATACACATATATATATATATATATATATATAGATATATATACTGTATATATATTTATAATGCACACACACACACACATATATATATATATATATATATATATATATTTATAATGCACACACACACATATATATATATATATATATATATATATATACTGTATATATATTTATAATGCACACACACACACACACACACATATATATATATATATACTGTATATATATTTATAATGCGCACACACACACAGACACAAACATATATATATATATATTAAACCCGTCACTAATTCACATCACTACACACAATTAAAAGAGAGTAACTTTCATGTGCTCAGCCCCATAGTCAGGAATAGGGTTATAAACCTGATTGCATGTTCCCGTCAGCTAATCAATACTCTTATTGCAATATTTTTTTTTCTTTCATTATTCACTTAGAGGATACCATTTTAAATTGTTTTCCAATTTACTGATATTATCAAATTTGCTTTGTTCACATGTTATTCTTTGTTGAAGTGATATGTAGGTAGGAAACATGCACATGCCTAAAGCCCTACATGACAGGAAATAGTGCTACCATTTAGTGTTCTTGCTAATGTATAACATTGCTGCAAAACTGCTGCCATATAGAGCTCCAGACATGTGAACACTCCCAAGCTTACATCCATGCTTTTAAACAAAGGATAACAAGATTATTAGGAAAAAGTGATAATCAAAGTAACTTGTTGATTAAATTGCCATCCTCTGTCTAAATTATGCAATAAAAAATTGGGGGTTTGTCCCTTTAAGTTTACTCATATGCACAATATATTACTCATATGCATTATATATTACTCATATACATGATATATTACTCATATACATGATATATTACTCATATACATTATATATTACTCATATACATGATATATTATTCATATACGTGATATATTACTCATATACATGATATATTACTCATATACATGATATATTACTCATATGCATGATATATTACTCATATGCATGCTATATTACTCATATACATGATATATTACTCATATGCATGATATATTACTCATATACATGCTATATTACTCATATTCATGATATATTACTCATATACGTGATATATTACTCATATGCATGATATATTACTCATATGCATTATATATAACTCATATACATGATATATTACTCATATGCATTATATATAACTCATATACATGATATATTACTCATATACATGATATATTACTCATAAACATTATATATTATTCATATACATGATATATTACTCATATACATGATATATTACTCATATGCATGATATATTACTCATATACATGATATATTACTCATATACGTGATATATTACTCATATGCATGATATATTACTCATATACATGATATATTACTCATATACATGATATATTACTCATATACGTGATATATTACTCATATGCATGATATATTACTCATATACATGATATATTACTCATATACATGATATATTACTCATATGCATGATATATTACTCATATACATGATATATTACTCATATACATGATATATTACTCATATGCATGATATATTACTCATATACATGATATATTACTCATATACGTGATATATTACTCATATGCATGATATATTACTCATATACATGATATATCACTCATATGCATGATATATTATTCATATACATGATTTATTACTCATATACATGATAAATTACTCATATGCATGATATATTACTCATATACATGATATATTACTCATATACATGATATATTACTCATATACATGATATATTACTCATATACGTGATATATTACTCATATGCATGATATATTACTCATATGCATTATATATAACTCATATACATGATATATTACTCATATGCATTATATATAACTCATATACATGATATATTACTCATATACATGATATATTACTCATAAACATTATATATTATTCATATACATGATATATTACTCATATACATGATATATATTACTCATATGCATTATATATAACTCATATACATGATATATTACTCATATACATGATATATTACTCATAAACATTATATATTATTCATATACATGATATATTACTCATATACATGATATATTACTCATATGCATTATATATAACTCATATACATGATATATTACTCATATACATGATATATTACTCATAAACATTATATATTATTCATATACATGATATATTACTCATATACATGATATATTACTCATTTACATTATATATTACTCATATACATTATATATTACTCATATACATGATATATTACTCATATACATGATATATTACGCATTTACATTATATATTACTCATATACATGATATATTACTCATAAACATGATATATTACTCATTTACATTATATATTACTCATATACATGATATATTACTCATATACATGATATATCACTCATATGCATGATATATTACTCATATACATGATATATTACTCATATACATGATATATCACTCATATGCATGATATATTACTCATATACATGATATATTACTCATATGCATGCTATATTACTCATATGCATGCTATATTACTCATATACATGATAGAATACTCATATGCATGATATATCACTCATATACATGATATATTACTTATATACATGCTATATTACTCATATACATGCTATATTACTCATATACATGCTATATTACTCATATGCATGCTATATTACTCATATACATGCTATATTACTCATATGCATGCTATATTAATCCTATACATGCTATATTACTCATATACATGATATATTACTCATATGCATGCTATATTACTCATATGCATTATATATTTCTCATATACATGATATATTACTCATATGCATGATATACATGATATATTACTCATATACATGATATATTACTCATATGCATGATATATTACTCATATACTGTACATGATATATTACTCATATACATGATATATTACTCATATGCATGATATACATGATATATTACTCATATACATGATATATTACTCATATGCATGATATATTACTCATATACTGTACATGATATATTACTCATATGCATGATATATCACTCATATACATGATATATTATTCATATGCATGATATATTATTCATATGCATGCTATGTTACTTATATGCATGATATAATACTCAAATACATGATATATTACTCATATGCATGAAATATTACTCATATACATTATATATTACTCATATACATGATATAGTACTCATATGCATGCTATATTACTCATATACATTATATATTACTCATATTCATGATATATTACTCAAATGCATGACATATTACTCATATGCATGATATATTAATCATATACATGATAAATTACTCATATGCATGATATATTACTCATATGCACGATATATCACTCATATATATAGATACCCCTCAAAGGAAAGCACTCTCCGGTTAGTTTTTTAAACAATCTTTTTTACTGCATAAAAGAAACAGTTACATATAAACGTTTTTGGGCTACCGCCCGTCCTCAGACATATATAATATAAGAACTTACCACCCTTATATGTGCTCACCAAGACCCAAGTGATCCGCTCTGCTGCATCCGGAAGTTCCGTAGTCTACAATCGGTGAAACTGCGCATGCGCTGCCCGGGCTACGGACCCCCATCTGGGCCAACGAAAAAAGCTAAATATTAAAACAACAAATCACTTAGACACAATACGTTAGCATATCAATATACAGTACAATACAATACTCGATAGGATTAGTGTTCACATGCAAATACCATGCTATTCAACCATGGTGATTCCTAACATTATTAGCTTAAGCACTATGGCAATAAAAGCCAAATAATAGCACCAAACCTGTTACCATTAATAATAGTCACTGATCACCAAATTACACATAACCAATTATGGGTTAATATTATAACACCCTACAGCATAAATAAAAGATAACTACTAATTATAGGTATCCGTATGCTAGAACTGAAATAATGAAATTAAAGGGCACACTGACTACCAAGTGTCATGACTACCTGTGGACACAAAAAATCTTAATCATAAACAAGAATTCAGGATCATATAACTGATATAGTAAATCTCATAGGTAGCAGTGTAGGTCAAAGTTAGTATTTAAACCTTTAGGAACCAGAGTATCTAAGGTATAAATCCATTTAGACTCCCTTTGCAAAAGCATGTTTGCTCTGTTACCACCCCTGATGGGAGCTGGGACATGGTCAATGATAATATACCTTAGATCAGATACATTATGCGAATGTGATACAAAATACCTAGCCACCGGCTGCTAAGCACTTCCAGTACGAAGTGCAATACGTATAGCTGACCGTTGGTTGGCTATTCTTGTCCTCAAGTCATCTTGGGTTTTACCAATGTAGAATTTCCCACAAGGACAGTGTAGCATATATACTATGTGTGTAGTGGTGCATGTGACCCTGTAATTAATATAGTATTGCTTATTACTCCAAGGATGTACAAAGTATTTACTTTGTGATAAGCCATTGCAGGCCACACACCCACTACACCTATAGCACCCGTTTCTTTCAGAACCTAACCAGGTTTTGTGGGTATAGCTAGGTTTGTGATCTATCCGTAATAACTGATCACGAAGGGATCTCCCTCTCCTATAGCCAACCATGGGACTATCATAATTACCAAATGGTAATTCTTCATCATATTTGAAAATGTCCCAGGCCTTGTTAAGAATCGTAGGTAATGTCATTTTGTCAGGGATAAACTCATTTGAGAATATCAATCTTTTCTTTGTGAATACTCTCGATTTCTTTATCAAAGCCTGCTCCTGGGTCATAATCAAAGATTCTTCAAATGATTCCCGTAAGTGTTTACGATTGTACCCTCTTTGATGAACTTTCAGATGCATTTCTTCCAATTGTTGTTCCTTTAGACTTGAATCAGTATTATTTCTTACAACCCTTTTGAACTGGGATTTGGGTAGAGCTTTTTTCAGACTTGGGTGATGGCAGCTTGTTGCTTCCAACAAGGAATTACAATCCATTGGCTTGTGATATAGTGTGGTGATCAACCGTTTATCAACCTTTAGGATCCTTAAGTCCAGAAAATCAATAGTTATTTTATCGCAGTTCATTTTGAATTTCAAATTTTGATTTTGTGTGTTTAGTAATAAAAACCACTGTTCAAGTTCAAGCATTGATCCCCTCCAAATTAGGATGAGGTCATCGATGTAGTGTTTGAATAAGATCAACCTGGGGTCTTTGAATAATGTTGTGTCATCTTCCTCAAAGCATGCCATATACAGGTTGGCGTGGATGGGGCCACATTTGACCCCATCGCCGTCCCTGCAATTTGTAAATAGTAGCTGTTCTTGAATTTGAAATAATTATATTTCAAGCAATACTCAGTTAATTTCAAGATGACATCTATAGGAGGGCCAACATATGGGTCCCTTAATAGTTTTCTCCTGATGGCAGCCAAACCCTCTTCGTGGGGAATGACAGTATATAAACTGGTAACATCCAGGGTTACCAGAATGTCAAATAACCACACTATATCACAAGCCAACGTATCTTAATTCCTTGTTGGAAGCAACAAGCTGCCATCACCCAAGTCTGAAAAAAGCTCTACCCAAATCCCAGTTCAAGATGGTTGTAAGAAATAATACTGATTCAAGTCTAAAGGAACAACAATTGGAAGAAATGCATCTGAAAGTTCATCAAAGAATGTACAATCGTAAAAACTTACGGGAATCATTTGAAGAATCTTTGATTATGACCCAGGAGCAGGCTTTGATAAAGAAATCGAGAGTATTCACAAAGAAAAGATTGATATTCTCAACTGAGTTTACCCTTGACAAAATTACATTACCTACGATTCTTAACAAGAACT
Organism: Bombina bombina; assembly: GCF_027579735.1. Lineage (NCBI taxonomy): Eukaryota > Metazoa > Chordata > Amphibia > Anura > Bombinatoridae > Bombina > Bombina bombina. The sequence goes on from NC_069506.1 coordinate 305,881,645, forward strand.
GGGACATTATCAAATTTGATGAAGAATTACCGTTTGGTAATTATGATGGTCCCATGGTTGGCTATAGGAGAGGGAGATCCCTTTGTGATCAGTTATTACGGATAGATCACAAACCTAGCTATACCCACAAAACCTGGTTAGGTTCTGAAAGAAACGGATGCTATAGGTGTAGTGGGTGTGTGACCTGTAATGGCTTATCACAAAGTAAATACTTTGTACATCCTTGGAGTAATAAGCAATACTATATTAATTACAGGGTCACATGCATCACTACACACAATATATGCTACACTGTCCTTGTGGGAAATTCTACATAGGTAAAACCCAAGATTCTCATAATGTATCTGATCTAAGGTATATTATCATTGACCATGTCCCAGCATCCATCAGGGGTGGTAACAGAGCAAACATGCTTTTGCAAAGGGAGTCTAAATGGATTTATACCTTAGATACTCTGGTTCCTAAAGGTTTAAATACTAACTTTGACCTACACTGCTACCTATGAGATTTACTCTATCAGTTATATGATCCTGAATTCTTGTTTATGATTAAGATTTTTTGTGTCCACAGGTAGTCATGACACTTGGTAGTCAGTGTGCCCTTTAATTTCATTATTTCAGTTCTAGCATACGGATACCTATAATTAGTAGTTATCTTTTATAACACATTTATTCTGCAAAATATGTTTATTTATGCTGTAGGGTGTTATAATATTAACCCATAATTGGTTATGTGTAATTTGGTGATCAGTGACTATTATTAATGGTAACAGGTTTGGTGCTATTATTTGGCTTTTATTGCCGTAGTGCTTAAGCTAATAATGTTAGGAATCACCATGGTTGAATAGCATGGTATTTGCATGTGAACACTAATCCTATTGAGTATTGTATTTTACTGTATATTGATATGCTAACGTTTTGTGTCTAAGTGATTTGTTGTTTTAATATTTTGCTTTTTTCGTTGGCCCAGATGGGGGTACGTAGCCCGGGCAGCGCATGCACAGTTGCGCCGATTGTGGACTACGGAACTTCCGGAAGCGGCAGAGCGGATCACTTGGGTCTTTGTGAGTACATATAAGGGTGGTAAGTTTTTATATTATATGTGACTGAGGATGGGCGGTAGCCCGAAAACGTTTATATGTAACTGTTTCTTTTATGCAGTAAAAAAGATTGTTTAAAAAACTGAACGGATAGTGCTTTCCTTTGAGGGGTATCTGTACATGCTATTTTTGGAAGGCACCCCGGTGGCTGCAGCGTTGTGTGAGTGCTTGGTTCTCTTGGATTGCCTTACTCATATATATGATATATTGCTCATATGCATGATATATTACTCATAAACATGATATATTACTCATATACATGCTAGATTACTCATATACTTGATATATTACTCATATACATGCTATATTACTCATATACATAATATATTACTCATATGAATAATATATTACTCATATACATGATATATTACTCATATACATGCTATATTACTCATATGCATGATATATAACTCATATATGTGATATATTACTCATATACATGCTATATTACTCATATTCATGATATGTTACTTATATACATTATATATTACTCATTTGCATGATATATTACTCATATACATGATATATTACTCATATACATTATATATTACTCATATACATGATATATTACTCATATACATGATATATTACTTATATACATTATATATTACTCATATGCATGATATATTACTCATATACATGATATATTACTCATATACATGATATATTACTTATATACATTATATATTACTCATATGCATGATATATTACTCATATACATGATATATTACTCATATACATTATATATTACTCATATGCATGATATATTACTCATGTACATGATATATTACTCATAAACATGATATATTACTCATATAATGCTATATTACTCATATACATGATATATTATTCATAAACATGATATATTACTCATATACATGCTATATTACTCATATACATGATATATTACTCATATACATGCTATATTACTCATATACATAATATATTACTCATATACATGATATATTACTCATATACATGCTATATTACTCATATGCATGATATATAACTCATATACGTGATATATTACTCATATACATGCTATATTACTCATATTCATGATATATTACTTATATACATTATATATTACTCATATGCATGATATATTACTCATATGCATGATATATTACTCATATACATGATATATTACTCATATGCATGATATATTACTCATATACATGATGTATTACTCATATACATTATATATTACTCATATACATGCTATATTACTCATATACATGATATATTACTCATATACATGATATATTACTCATATGCATGATATATTACTCATATACATGCTATATTACTCATATTCATGATATATTACTCATATATATGCTATATTACTCATATACATGATATATTACTCATATACATGATATATTACTCATATACATGATATATTACTCATATGCATGATATATTACTTATATACATGATTTATTACTCATATACATTATATATTACTCATATACATGCTATATTACTCATATACATGATATATTACTCATATACATGAAAAAAACAATCTTCTATCTGCTTCTATAGCATTTTGAATAGAGGGGGAATGTTCCCTCTACAATATATATATTTTGCAGATGAGATTGCTGCCTTTTATACAGGGAGTGCAGAATTATTAGGCAAATTAGTATTTTGACCACATCATCCTCTTTATGCATGTTGTCTTACTCCAAGCTGTATAGGCTCGAAAGCCTACTACCAATTAAGCATATTAGGTGATGTGCATCTCCGTAATGAGAAGGGGTGTGGTCTAATGACATCAACACCCTATATCAGGTGTGCATAATTATTAGACAACTTCCTTTCCTTTGGCAAAATGGGTCAAAAGAAGGACTTGACAGGCTCAGAAAAGTCAAAAATAGTGAGATATCTTGCAGAGGGATGCAGCACTCTTAAAATTGCAAAGCTTCTGAAGCGTGATCATCGAACAATCAAGCGTTTCATTCAAAATAGTCAACAGGGTCGCAAGAAGCGTGTGGAAAAACGAAGGCGCAAAATAACTGCCCATGAACTGAGAAAAGTCAAGCGTGCAGCTGCCAAGATGCCACTTGCCACCAGTTTGGCCATATTTCAGAGCTGCAACATCACTGGAGTGCCCAAAAGCACAAGGTGTGCAATACTCAGAGACATGGCCAAGGTAAGAAAGGCTGAAAGACAACCACCACTGAACAAGACACACAAGCTGAAACGTCAAGACTGGGCCAAGAAATACCTCAAGACTGATTTTTCTAAGGTTTTATGGACTGATGAAATGAGAGTGAGTCTTGATGGGCCAGATGGATGGGCCCGTGGCTGGATTGGTAAAGGGCAGAGAGCTCCAGTCCGACTCAGACGCCAGCAAGGTGGAGTACTGGTTTGGGCTGGTATAATCAAAGATGAGCTTGTGGGGCCTTTTCGGGTTGAGGATGGAGTCAAGCTCAACTCCCAGTCCTACTGCCAGTTTCTGGAAGACACCTTCTTCAAGCAGTGGTGCAGGAAGAAGTCTGCATCCTTCAAGAAAAACATGATTTTCATGCAGGACAATGCTCCATCACACGCGTCCAAGTACTTCACAGCGTGGCTGGCAAGAAAGGGTATAAAAGAAGAAAATCTAATGACATGGCCTCCTTGTTCACCTGATCTGAACCCCATTGAGAACCTGTGGTCCATCATCAAATGTGAGATTTACAAGGAGGAAAAACAGTACTCCTCTCTGAACAGTGTCTGGGAGGCTGTGGTTGCTGCTGCACGCAATGTTGTTGGTGAACAGATCAAAACACTGACAGAATCCATGGATGGCAGGCTTTTGAGTGTCCTTGCAAAGAAAGGTGGCTATATTGGTCACTGATTTGTTTTTGTTTTGTTTTTGAATGTCAGAAATGTATATTTGTGAATGTTGAGATATTATATTGGTTTCACTGGTAAAAATAAATAATTGAAATGGGTATATATTTGTTTTTTGTTAAGTTGCCTAATAATTATGCACAGTAATAGTCACCTGCACACACAGATATCCCCCTAAAATAGCTATAACTAAAAACAAACTAAAAACTACTTCCAAAACTATTCAGCTTTGATATTAATGAGTTTTTTGGGTTCATTGAGAACATGGTTGTTGTTCAATAATAAAATTAATCCTCAAAAATACAACTTGCCTAATAATTCTGCACTCCCTGTATATGTTAGATCATATTTACCCAAATTGTGTTCAAAAAAGGGTTTGATAATAATTTCACAGAACTTTGTAAATGTTTTTACAACCATGTTTATATGGACACATTCAAGTTAGGTATCAGAAATCTTGTGTATCATTTTATGACTGTTATTTTGTGTAGAGAGTCACATAAAGTAGGATCTGGTAGATGCAGACAAGGTTTGTAACATCACCAGAGTAAAATGAGAAACGTGTCTCACTCGGCTGCTTGTAAGATGACATGAGACAGTGTGTACATAAAACAGCACAACGTACCGTGAGAAAGAGTGCGTACAAGGAAGCGGAGACTGATGCTAGCCTAGAGGGATACATAAAGCTTCTTCCATGCAACAGAAGCACTTGCAGAAGAAATACTGTTAAAGCCATGAAGATATTTATGCTCTGGCTGAATTCAGTAGGAGCTTAAAAAAAATATTCAGTGTGAAAAATCTCTGTGATTTCTGTTATTTTATAGATTTAAAGGGATGTTCTAGTCAAAAATAAACTTTCATGATTCAGATACAGCATGCAATTTTAAACAACTTTCTAATTTACAGTGGTATGTAAACAGTGTATATACCCCATCACTCTTCTGTTGAACAGCTCTGCCAAACCAGCAACTCCCCCAGCAGTCCATCGGCGCAACTGCGCATGCGCGATGGATACCTATGGAAGCCCGAGTAGGCCAACTGGAAAATCAAAAAATAAAAAAATGGCCGTAAAATATTACGGTACTCAAATGTATAAGTACAATTGCAATATTCACAAGTCCTGCACTAGACCTTACAATGGCAATTAGCCACAGTTATTTCATCTCAAGTCTTACACCATACACATTACTTATACGGCCTATTCATTATCTATGTCTACTTACTTGCATAACCTGTAGTGAAAAAGGGTGTGTGTACAAGCGCAAAGGTAATCCCCAAGCTGTATCCAAACAGAGATCCTAACCAACCTCCAAAAAATATGCACAAGTAGTAAGAAGTGAATACAGCGCCAACAAGAGGCCAAGGGATAAATATACTCACAGAGAGATAAAAGAAGATTATTTAATGAACCATGTTAAAAAGCATCAGTAATAAAAGACTATATATAAAAAATGTAAAAAGCACATATAAATAAAATTACAAATACAGGAATATCTTACAGAAGCGGCTCAAAGGGCCAAAGCTGATAATTACAATAAAAACAGAGGTAATAACAGGTGATCAGTGTGAGTGGTACACCAGAATAAGAGTGTATACTAATAAAACAGAATTAGCCTAAGTACAACTGTAGCAAGTGCATCAAGCAAAAAACTAATAAACAATAATACAAACAATAGTGTTCAAAATTAGTGTTACAAAAATAGTGTTCCAAAAAATAGAAAAATGCACTGCAGTGCAAAAAAAGGGGGGTAGCAAAATAATTGTATAGATACAATCAAATAGTGAGTGAGTGCAAATGGATATAAAAATGCTAGCTACTTAATCCAGTGAGGTTAAGATATAATTAAATAAAATACACAATATGCAATAACATAAAAAATAAAATACACAATATGCAATAACATAAAAAATAAAATATAAAATATAATCCAAAAAAGTATTCAAAAAGTTGATCAACAAATGTTAGTGAAGAACAAAAATAAGTCAATCAAAACAAAAAAATGGAAAAAATGGGTGATGAAAAGCAAGGTGAAAGTGAGGAAATTGATTCCTTCCAATGTTAGTTACTTTAACAGATCCAAATTCCTGAGTGTGGTTGCTGAAGTAGCTGATTGGATCCTATCACCTGTCAGCTGCTCCTATAGTATCCTAAAAAGTGTCCCTGTAAAAAAAGAAATTCACAACATAGTGTATCCAATATGAGAATGAAGTAAAGATTAAAGTAATGCTTACCAATATGTCAACGCGTGTCTGCCCTCAAAAAAGGGCCTTTCTCAAGACTTTTTAACATGGTTCATTAAATAATCTTAAATAATCTTCTTTTATCTCTCTGTGAGTATATTTATCCCTTGGCCTCTTGTTGGCGCTGTATTCACTTATTACTTGCATAACCTACCTGAGGACATATGTAGTATCGCTCACAGTGTTAACTAATACATATTGCTTTGTAGATCAGCTAATGTATTGATATGTTCAAAGGAATTGTGTATTCAATCTGATGAAAGAAGCTTCCTATATATTTCAAGTTATCAACATGGGGTTAACTGGGTATGTCTGTAAAGCCTATAAGGACATTACCGCTATATCTACAATCAGTTGGTACAGGGTGCCTATACATATTGTTAACCTCTATGTCCTATCTTGTAGACCCTACTTATATAATAGTTATCAGGGACAATATTTCTCTCCTAGCCACATTAGGCTATCATATCTAGTTAAACCATCTTGTATATATGGTAAATTTGACAATGCATGTCAAATTGGGTGTTTAGTCCCTTTTTTTATTTTTTATAAAGCCATGTACATCAAGTACATAGCTTAATAAAAAAAAAGCCCAGTTAAGCGTATGCTGTCGGCATTCAGCAATGTCGGGCGGACATGATCCGCTACAGTCGACCATGTCCGTCCGACAAACAATAAATCGGCCCCTATGTATATAAAAGTATCAAAAGTAATAGAAATGATATAAAACTACTTTAGGTTACTTGTGTAAGCTGTATTATGACATGTAAATATTGTCTAAATGATATGGTTGTTTACACTTGGTTCCCCATCGTCTCTCAACTGTCCCATTTTCAAGATACAAATATTCAAAAATCGAAACTATTCCGAAATTCAAACATTTTCTGGTCCCAAGAAGTTTGGATAAAGTTTTTTTTACCTGTGTATGTATAATACTTTATGTTATTATGTTTTACATGGGTTTTAATGTACATTTCTTGTAGTCCTAACACTTTGCTTTTAGTCTCGCTAAAAAAATACTCACAATCACCTAGATTACAAGTTTTGCGTTAGTCTTTTAACGCTGAAAAAATGGTAATTTCAGGGTTAAAACAGCACCGCAGCCACTACAAGTCTTGTCAGTATAGCTGTACCGCAAGCATTATAGCCTGTAACGCAACGTCAGTCCCACACTCGTAAAAATGACGTTTTTTCATGGGACTTCGATAGTGCAGCCATTTCGAGTTTTGCGGCAAGGCTAAAAAGCTTGCGTTCCAGCCTATACCTTATACCGACACGATTTCACAATCTAAAAGCAGTTTTTATGATTTTTACACTACAAAACTGTTACATAAAACTACACACAAAGTACACTAAACACCCATAAACTACCTATTAACCCCTAAACCGAGGCCCTCCGGCATCACAAACACTATAATAAACGTATTAACCCCTAATCTGCCACTCCTGACATTGCCACCACTAATAAAATGTATTAACCCCTATTCTGCCGCTCCCCGACATCGCCACCACTATACTAAAGTTATTAACCCCTAATCTGCTGTCCTCCCACATCGCCGCCACTATACTAAAGTTATTAACCCCTAATTCCGCCGCCACTATAATAAACCTATTAACCCCTAAACCGAAAGCCCCACAACAAAATATACTAAATAAACCTATTAACCCCTAAACCTAAAGCCCTCCACAATGCAATATACTAAATTAAACTAGTAACCACTAAACCTAACGCCCCTCTAACTTTATATTAAAATTACAATTTCCCTATCTTTTTTTTTTTTTAATTTCTTTTTATTGATACTTTTTCTTTTCTCTTGATGAGATAATAAAAAAAAAATACAATGTACAAAAAAACCAATTATACAACAATCAAGAATACAGTTCAAAAGCAAAATTCAAAAATATTTTCATTATTTCTCCTTCTCTCGTTTCCTTCCGAACTGCAACAGTTATAAATTTCACAGTTCCTTTTGTTAAACTTAAACAATAATTCCATTTATTTCATAGGAAGAAAATATGAAATCTTAAGTCTGCAGAGCTGGTGCGGGGGGGGGGATCTAATCCATCTATCTAGCTCGTCCAACTAGTAGCAAAATTGCCATTAAGAATGTTTAATTGGAAGAAAATAGATTGCTTGAATGGAAAAACCATTTGTTTTTGTACTCCCGTTGGCATTATTTGAATAACTCTGGTGCATTTGGCAAAAAAAAATTCTATCTGTTTTTCGTTCCAGATCTGTATATTATATTGGTCCATTATTATTTGTGTTTCTATACGCTTGGAAAACTCGGCCATACTAGGGGCTGCAGAGGCTTTCCATTTTTCTAAAATTAATATCCGCCCAATCATAATAGCAGTGTTAATTAAGTAAGTATTCTTATACTTTTCCCCGGGACTAACTAGAAAAATGATCTGTTGGGATTTTAATAATATCTGTGTGTCCAGAAATTTATTAAGCCAGAAATTAATTTTGGACCAGAACTGCCTGATCTTTGGACACCACCAGAAACAGTGGAGTAGATCCGCCCTATCTGAGCTACATCTAGGACATAAATTACTAGTTGTATACCACCCTGCAATTTTTGTAGGGGTAATATAGATCATATTAATCAATTTAAATTGTGATTCTTTACAGGCATTAGAAGTTTTTTTTTTTTTTTTACCAATGAAAAGCTTGCTTGAATATTTTCCAAAGTCACCTCAGGGAACAATCTATTCCATTTAGCTAATATTGCACTCATAAGTTGATGTCCCGTATGGCAAATCAGGGTACTGTAAAAATTAGTAATTGCAAAATTACCTTTCGAATAAGCTTTAATATTATCTGCTAGATTTCCTAATTCCCAATCTGGGCTATATTTAATTTCAATCGTCTGTAAAAAATGTCGAAGTTGCAGGTATGCAAAAAATTCAGATTGGGAATTCCGAATTCTCTAGTAATCTGGCAAAAGGGTTTGATATGGCCAGATAGAGTGTCCACTATTTGAACAAGGTATATTAATCCTTGATTATTCCATTTTAAGAAGGTTGATCGTCCCAAACCTGCAATGAATTCTGGATTCCCAATAATCGTTAGATAATTCGATACATATGGTATTACATTGATCTGTGAGCATGTTCTATGCCAAGCTCGAATAATATTAGAAAAGGTTATCATATTGCTGATGTTAGCTGGTAATTTGGATGGGCAGCAGTGTAAAATCGCATTTAAGGTAAATGGCGAGACCAGGTCCGATTCTATTTCTAATGAGGTCAGATATTCTTTTTTTGGTGATCCAATCTACTGCATATTTAAACAGGGAAACCCAATTGTAATATTGAATATTTGGAAATGCCATCCCAGCCATACTTTTACAAATGGCCAGTTTCTGCATAGATATTCGAGGCCTTTTACCATGCCATATAAAAAAGGAACAAACCCGGTTGAACAAACTTAGATCTCTCCGGGATAATAAAAGCGGAAGATTTTGTAACAAATATAATAGTTTAGGAAATAAAACAATTTTAATTAAAGCCACGCGTGCGGAGAGAGATAGAGGCAAATTCATACACTGTTCTAATTTTTTTTTCCCATATTCAAAGAATTCAGGAAAATTTAATGCGTACCAATGCGCAGGATCTGCACTAAAAACAATACCTAAATATTTAATACTCGTGACTTCTTTGAAAGGGTGGCTTCTTATACTATATGGGGTCCTCCTAATCCATAGTAACTCTGATTTTGAAGTGTTTATTTTATATCCTGAAATGGAACTGTAAACCTCTATGATACGTATTAATTGAGGGATACTCTGTACTGTGTTATTAAGAAAGATAAGCAAGTCATCTGCATACAGAAGGAGATTCAGAATATTCTTCCCCAGACATATCCCTTTAAGTTCCTGTCTTAGTAGAATCGCTAGTGGTTCCAGGGATAAATTAAACAAGATTGGCGAGAGAGGACACCCTTGTCTAGTACCTCTGTTTAGCTTAAATCTCTCAGTAATTTCATTATTAATAATCAGAGAAGAACAAGGATTCTTATAGATATTATGAATAAATTGTTGGAATTGTCCTATAAGGCCAAATTTTGTCAGCGAGGTAAATAAATGATCCCAGGTAATCGAGTCGAATGCCTTTTCGGCATCGACTGTAAGGATTGCTGAGTCATTTCTTAAATGGGTTCCTTTTGAATAGGCTTTATTCCGGTACCAATCCAGCAGGATTGTAACTTTCCGCAAGCTTTTCATTGAACTATGGCCTGTCATGAATCCTACTTGGTCACTATGAATTAATGGGTCAAGATATTTCTGCAATCTCTTCGCTAAGATAGTTGTTATTAACTTATAATCTACATTAAGTAGAGATATGGGACGATAGGAGGAGGGATTTTCAGCATCTTTATCTTTTTTAAGAATCAGGGCTATATTTGAAGCTGCAAAATTACTGGAGCACTTTTTTTTCATTCTGATAATATTCGTTGAACAACTTAAGTAAAATTGGACTTATTTGTTCTTGGAGCATTTTATAAAATTCAGAAGGAAGGAAATCAGGCCCTGGAGCTTTACTTAATTTAGAGATTTTAATACTTGCTTTAATTTCATCCATAGAAATAGGTTGATTAAGATTATTTAATTGCTCCAGAGATAGTTTTGGAATTTTAATGCTCTGCCAAAATATTTCTTTATTTCCAAGATGTATCTCTCTTTCTGCATATAGGTCCTGATAAAACAGATGGAAAACTTTTTTTATGTCCGCATTGTTAGTGAATCTTTGCTTATTAGATTGGACTGCCATTATCCTGTTATTTGAGTTTTTCTTAGTGAGTCGTGCAAGATATTTCGCTGAATGCCCTGAGAAACCCCCATATAGTGCTTTCTGTCTCAGTTCTCTGCTTGCTGTTTGTTGCTTTAAAAATAAATCTCTCTCTGATTTAGCCTTAATATACTTATCCCAATTTTGTTCACTTACAGATGAAATATATGCCCTAAAACTATTCTTCAAAGCATTGGCTAATTGATGCTCCCTCTGCTTATTCTTACGTTTCCATTTGCACATATATGCTTTTATTTCCCCTCTAAAAAAACATTTAGCAGTCTCCCAAAAGATTTCTGTTTTATTTATATATGTTTTGTTAAAATTCTAAAACTCCGTCCATTTGGACTGTAACCAATTTTTAAATTTAATATTATGGAGCAAATGTTTAGGAAAGAAAAATTTAGAAAAGTTGTTTAGTTCCTTCTTGAGATTAGCTTTAATAACTAAAGTTAATATAGCATGGTCCGAGATGACTATATCTGCAATGTCTGTTACTATATTTAATCCACATATTTTGTCTGAAACCAAAAACAGATCAATTCTCAAGAATGTTTTATGACTTTTCGACTCGCAGGTGTACATTCTGAGATCCGGGTTTTGTAGGCGCCAGATATCTTTGAGAGCCAGAGAATTACAAAAATTCCGAAGCAATCTATTTTCACAAGTTTTTTTACATTGCTGTCCTTTATCAAGTCTATCAAGCTTAGAGTCAGGAACCATGTTGAAGTCCCCCGCTATAATTATGTTTTCCTTGGAAAATTTTAAAAGTTTTCCACGGAGGTTATCCCAGAATTCCCAGTCAATAAAGTTGGGACCATATACGTTACATAAAATAAAGACTGAGTTGTTCATTTCTATTTTTATTATTTGAAATCTGCCATCGCTATCTTTCTCATCATGCACAACCTTATAAGTCAAGTTCTTGTTAATTAGAATTGCAACCCCTCTCTTTCTTTGGGTGCATGAAGTAGCAATCACTTCGCCGACCCATTGAATTTTTAACTTGGCTAATTCTGGGGCTTTAAGATGGGTCTCTTGCAAGCAAAGGATATCAGGTTTTAACTTCCCGGCCTGTCTAATGATAGATTTTCTTTTACTGGGGGAAGTTATCCCTCCCACATTCCAAGACAGGATTTTTATGTCAGAACCAGCCATATTTTATAAAAAAAAATGCAAAATACACACCAAACAAAACAAAACAGGGCAAAAAAAAAAAAAAAAGCCCCACACCAGGCACTTCCTATAAAATATGAATGTATGTTCTTAACTTCAAGAACATGCATATACCAAAGAAGGGGAAAAAAAGCCAAACACAAACAGAGCAAGACATTTAAATACAATATCTTTTAAACATAGTAATACTAAAACAGCAGATTAATTAATCTTATTTTCTGTTAAAAAACTTTGCGCTTCCTTAGGGTCTTTTAACATCTTAATTTCACCATTTATCATCACTGCAATTTTTGCTGGATACAACAGCCTGGCATTATAATTAGCTTGTATAAGTTTCGAGCAAAATGGGGACATTTCCCTGCGTTTACCTAAAGTTTCTATAGAAAAATCGCACGCTCAATCCTTATTGGACTATTGTTTGGGCAATTTAATATCTCAGGAAGCCTAGTAGAGGCAAAAGCAATTAAATCTTGATATTTATCAGATTCTGGTAATCCAATTATCCTAAAATTATTACGGCGGGCACGATCCTCTATTTCTTCAATTCTGGCCTGCAGCTCATCTAACTTGGTTTGATGTGCTATCGTAAGTTGGTCTTGGCTATTAACCCTATCTTCTATGTAAGAGATCCTGTTTTCTGCTTCTTCAAGCCTAGTATGGAACTGTCTTACCTCATTTGTTAGTGTGGTCATTTCTGTCTTTAGTGAATCAAACTGTGGATTAATAATTCCAGCTATTTGGCTGATAAGGGTAGGTGAGTCAGGATTTATAGATGTGTTAGGCATGACTTCATGTGAGATACTAGTGTCATATTGTCTAGTGGTTTTTTTTTTTCTCCTTTGTGCTTAGGAGGCATTATCAGGGAATTCGCTTTAGTGTGTGATACAAATCTTTCCATGTGGTATAATGGTGTGAAAAAAAAAAGGTGTAAAAAAGAAGAAGAAAAAAAAGAAGGGGAGTGCTCAAGTGTTTCAACACTTGTCCTTTCCAAATTGCTGCTAAAAGGAATTTTTTTTTTCCACACTTATTGTTGTTATGAGTACTGGCTTGGCACTACAACATTAAGTACACAAATACTAACTTTCAAAAGATCCAGAATCAGTGAATAGTATATTAACAAGAAAGTTCTTCTATTATTATGAGCATAGGCATAACTTAAACCCCCTTTATCCTTTAGAGGATACTTTCCTTAATGGTTAACCTACTACACCTATTGCACCTTTCTGTGGCCTTACTGAACCAAGAGACAGAGTCCATTGACTGCTTGCTATTAGCTATCTTCCCAGGGTATTCACTAATACTCTAGTATTTATAATCTTCACATTACTTATAGGTAACAACAACAGAAAATATACTAGAAGACAGCACATTGAGTTGGGCAGATAATACTTGGTTTCTATTAATCAAGAGTCTTTTCCTTTAATGTAATGTTCCTGAAAAATAAAACGTTCCCAGTGTTTATAGGTTTTGATCTTCTTTCCTTTACACGTCAAGCAAAATGTTATAATTATAAAGCATCTTCTTTCAGCTTTAAGTAATCTAGGTTATCACCACAACTTAAAGAAAACAGTATAGTCTTCTAAACTTCCACTTGCCGAGTTCACATGTATCCAAATGTCTGTACTTTTAACACAGTTGAAAATGTGTTTGGAGAGAAAAAAAAAGAAAATTTGAGGCCCCAGTCACAGACACAGCATGAATATCAGTCTATAGGGTATGGGCAGGGTCAGAGTCATACAAGCATTTCAGGTGCCTTTTTAAATGTTATTAGCCAGTACAATGTATACTTGCGGTTAAGACCTCCAGTATTGTACACTTCTAGGCCTGTTTGCTGCTCTCCACGGTCGTTCACCTATTACTGCACCGGACACCTCCAGGTAGCAATCGGGACTTCCAGGCAGCAGCTTCAATATCGGCACCTTCCTTTTGATTCCGTTGCCAGCGACTTATGCACCCCTTGCGCGCGCTTGTGTTAGCTCTTAGACGCGCCGTCAACCAGGACCAGGACCAGGTAAGAAGGAGGCTCTAGCCGGCAGAGCAAATTCGGCCTTTAAGGGACTTCCACAGTGCTAGCTCCACATCCGGGCTCAGGGATTCCACCCCACCAGGATAGCAGTCTCCACGAGCAACGGCAAGGCAAGCACCGGTCGGTAGCGATGTATCACTGCGTCACTAACACTTGCGCACAGAGCGGCGTCCTCGCACGCCAGCTCCTCCCAACAGGAAGTCCGTCAATGCTCTTAAATGCTCTTAAATTAAATTAAAACTTACCTGTCAAATTTAAAAAACTAACGGCTATATTGCGAGTTGTGTGTTAGGCTTAAAAAGCAGCGTTGGCTGGTCCTAACGCTGCTTTTTAATGCCCGCTGGTATTACGAGTCTTGCAGGTACAGGTGTACTGCTCACTTTTTTGGCCAGACTTGGAAATACCGCAAATCCACTTACGTAAATTGTGTATCCTATTTTTTCAATGGGACTTGCATAGCGCCGGTATTAGGAGTCTGCCAAAAAGTGAGCGGTAGACCCTCTCCTGTCAAGACTGGTACCACATATTAAAGTCAGTAGTTAAGAGTTTTACACTACAACGCCGTAGCATAAAACTCTTAACTAAAGTGCTAAAAAGTACACTAACACCCATAAACTACCTATTAACCCCTAAACCGAGGCCCTCCCGCATCGCAAACACTATAATACATTTTTTAACCCCTAATCTGCCGAATCGGACATCGCCACCACTATAATAAATATATTAACTCCTAAACCGCCGCACTCCCGCCTCGCAAACATTAGTTAAATATTATTAACCCCTAATCTGCCGTCCCTAACATCGCTGACACCTACCTACATTTATTAACCCCTAATCTGCCACCCCAACGTCGCCGCCACAATAGTAAAGTTATTAACCCCTAAATCTAAGTCTAACCCTAACACCCCGGAACTTAAATATAATTTAAATAAATCGAAATAAAAATTCCTATCATTACCTAAATTATTCCTATTTAAAACTAAATACCTATAAAATAAACCCTAAGCTAGCTACAATATAACTAATAGTTACATTGTATCTAGCTTAGGGTTTATTTTTATTTTACAGGCAAGTTTGTATTTATTTTAACTAGGTAGAAAAGTTACTAAATAGTTATTAACTATTTAATAAATACCTAGCAAAATAAAGACTAATTGACCTGTAAATAAAACCTAACCTAAGTTACACTAACACCTAACACTACACTATAATTAAATTATTTCCCTAAATTAAATACTGTGCGGTGTTAACGAGCAGTTTATGCTCACCGATCACTTAAAGACATCGCTGGTATTACGGGTTTTTACAAACCAGACAAGAAGTGAGCGTTGAGCAAAATTTTGCTCATTACCGCACTCCAATTCCAGCGCTGCTTACGTTAGCGGTGAGCTGGTGTAACGTGTTTGTGCACTATTTACCTATAGGAATCAATGGGGAGAACCGGATGAAAAAAAGTCTAACATCTGCAAAAAAGCAGCGTAAAACTCCTTAACGCAGCCCCATTGATTCCTATGGGGAAAAACATTTTATGTCTACACCTAACACCCTAACATGAACCCCGAGTCTAAACACCCCTAATATTACACTTATTAACCCCTAATCTGCCACTCCCGACATCGCCTAACCCCTAATCTGCCACTCCGGACACCGCCGCCACCTACATTATACTTAAGAACCCGTAATCTGCTGCCCCCAACATCTCCGAAACCTACATTATATTTATTAACCCCTACTCTGCCGCCCCCAATGTCGCCGCCACCTACCTACACTTATTAACCCCTAATCTGCTGCCCCAGTGTCGCTGCCACTATAATAAACATATTAACCCCTAAACCGCCGCACTCCCGCATCGCAAACATTAGTTAAAAATTATTAACCCCTAATCTGCCGGCCCTTACATCGCCACCACCTAACTACATTTATTAACCCCTATTATGCCCCCCCAGCGTTGCTGCCACAAAGTTATTAACCCCTAAACCTAAATCTAACCCTAAACCTAACACCCCCTAACTTAAATATAATTAAAAGAAATCAAAATAAATATTCCTATCATTAACTAAATTATTCCTATTTAAAACTAAATACTTACCTGTAAAATGAACCCTAAGATAGCTACAATATAACTAATAGTTACATTGTATCTATCTTAGGGTTTATTTTTATTTTACAGGCAAGTTTGTATTTATTTTAACTAGGTAGAATAGTTACTAAATAGCTATTAAATATTTAATAGCTACCTAGCTAAAATAAATACAAAAGTACCTGTAAAATAAAACCTAACCTAAGTTACACTAACACCTAACACTACACTATAATAAAATTAATTCCCTAAATTAAATACAATTAAATAAAATTAGCTAAAGTACAAAAAAAACCACACTAAATTACAGAAAATAATTACAACAAATTACAAAATTTTTAAACTAATTACACCTAATCTAATCCCATTAACAAAATAAAAAAGCTCCCCCAAAATAAAAAAGCCCTATCCTACACTAAATTACAAATAGCTCTTAAAAGGGCCTTTTGCAGGGCATTGCCCCAAAGTAATCAGATCTTCTACCTTTAAAAAAAATTACAAATCCCCCCAACATTAAAACCCACCACCAACACAACCAACCCTACTCTAAAACCCACCCACTACCCCCTTAAAAAACCTAACACTAACCTCTTGAAGATCACCTTACCGGGAGAAGTCTTCATCCAACCCAGGGCGAAGTGGTCCTCCAGACGGGCAGAAGTCTTCATCCAGACGGCATCTTCTATCTTCATCCATCTGGCGCGGAGCGGGTCCATTTTCAAGACATCCGACGCGGAGCATGCTCTTCTGACGACGGCTAACACTGAATGAAGGTTCCTTTAAATGACATCATCCAAGATGGCGTCCCTTCAATTCTGATTGGCTGATAGAATTCTATCAGCCAATCGGAATTAAGGTTGAAAAAATCCTATTGGCTGAAGCAATCAGCCAATAGAATTGAAGTTCAATCCTATTGGCTGATCCAATCAGCCAATATGATTGAGCTGGCATTCCATTGGCTGTTCCAATCAGACAATAGAATGCCAGCTCAATCCTATTGGCTGATTGCATCTGCAAGACTCGTAATACCAGCGGGCGTTAAAAAACACCGTTAGGACCTCTTAACGCTGCTTTTTTTACCCTAATGCACAACTCGTAATCTAGCCATATGTAATTGCAAAAAATAAAAAGACTAAATTACAAAAAAATAGCAAACACTAAATTATGAAAAATAACAAACGCAATGATCAAAAATAAAAAAGAATTACACCTAATCTAATAGCTCTATAAAAATAAAAAAAACGCCCCCCCCCAAAAAAAAAAAACCTAGCCTACAATAAACTACCAATAGCCCTTAAAAGGGCCTTTTGTAGGGCATTGCCGTAAGTTAAATAGCTCTTTTACCTAAAAAATAAGACCCCCCAACAGTAAAACCCATCACCCAACCAACCCCCCAAAATAAAAAAAGCCTAACTGTAACAAAAACCTAAGCTACCCACTGCCATGAAAAGGGCATTTGTATGGGCATTACCCTTAAAAGGGCATTTAGCTTGTTTAGGAATAGCCCAAACCCTTAACTAAAAAAAAAAAACCCCCCCAAAAACCCAACTAACCCCCGAAGATCTACTTACAGTTTTTGAAGTCCTGCTTGAACGATCTTCATCCAGGCGGCGAAGTCCTCATCCAGGCAGCGAGAAGTCTTCATCCAGGCGGCCTCTTCTATCTTCATCCAGGAGGCAAGGTCCTCACATCCAAGTGGCAAGAAGTCTTCATCCAGACTGCCTCTTCTGTCTTCAACCAGGCGGCATCTTCTATCTTCATTCCGGCGGCACGGAGGGGGTCCATCCTGAAGACATCCGCCGTGGAGCATCCTCTTCAAACGCGATTAAAAATGGTGTCCCTTGCATTCCTATTGGCTGATTTGATTTTGGAAATTCAAATCAGCCAATAGGATGAGAGCTACTGAAATCCTATTGGTTGTTCAAATCAGCCAATAGGATGAGAGCTATTGAAATTCTATTGGCTATTTGGTTTGGTTTGTTTTGTAGCAAAAGAGCTTTTAACTTTAGGATGGTGCCCTATTATTATTCTAGATTAGGCTTTTTTATTTTGGGGTGTTTTTTTTTAAAGGGTATTAGAATAGGAATAATTTTTATTGTTTAAGATCATTTTGTTTGTTATTTTTTGTAATGGTAGTTTTATTTTTTTAATTGTAGTGTTTTTTATTTTTTGTAATGGTAGATGTTAGTGTAAGGCAGCTTAGGTTTTATTTCACAGGTAAGATTGTATTTATTTTAACTAGGTAGTTAGTAAATAGTTAATAACTATTTACTAACTAGTCTACCTAGTTAAAATAAATACAAACTTACCTGTGAAATAAAAATAAAACCTAAACTAACTTCAATATAACTATTAGTTATATTGTAGCTAGCTTAGGTTTTATTTCATAGGTAAGTATGTATTTAGTTTTAAATAGGTGTTATTTAGTTAATAATTGTAACTTTAATTTAGCTCTATTTTAATTATGTTAAAGTTAGGGGGTGTTAGGGTTAGGGTTACGTTAGGTTTAGGGGTTAATAGTTTAATTTAGGTTGTTTTGTGATGTGGGGGGCTGGCGGTTTAAGGGTTAATAGGTTTATTTAGTGGTAGTGATGTGGGAGGCCAGGGGTTTGGGGGTTAATAACTTTATTTAGTGGTGGCGATGTCGGGGAGTGGCGGAATAGGGGTTAATATATTTATTATAGTGTGAGCAATATTGGGATACATGGGAATAGGGGTTACAATTTTTAGTATAGTGGTGGCAATATCAGGAGCGGCAGATTAGGGGTTAAAAAGATTTATTTAGGTGGCGGCGATATCAGTAGCAGCAGATTTGGGGTGTTTAGACTTAGGGTTTATGTTAGGGTGTTAGGTTTAAACATAACTTTTTTTTCCCCGTAGACATCAATGGGGCTGCATTATTGAGCTTTTCATTCCGTGCTTCAGGTGATTTTTTTTTCTGACACCTTCTCCCTATTGATGTCTTTGGGGAAAGCATGCACAAGCACGTCAAAACAGAGCTTGAATTGTGTGTGGTATAGAGCGTAAAACCACCATATCGCACGCACAAGCTGGCTGTTTGAAAACTTGTAATGGCAGCGCTATTGAGGGTTAAATAACGCAACTTTTGTTGCGTTAGTTAATTTCCCTATAGCCCGCATAACTTGTAATCTATCTGAATATGAGCAGCGTTTATAGCAGTCGCACTGTCCTTTGAAAGTATAGGGTGCGCTAATGAAATGTTGCTGCCCTAAACATTGACTGCTTATTCTGTTTTACCATTCACTTGTAATACCAAATTGCATGCTATTGTAAGTGTGGGCCTGCAATATTGCTGGTGCATGTTGCACTAACAATAGCGCTCAACTTGGAATCCAGGCCATTATTTAACCCCTTAATGACAACTGACGTACCAGGTACGTCCTGCAAAAACTGACAGTTAGTGACAATGGACGTACCTGGTACGTCAGTTGTCTAAGAGAGTGCTGGAAGCGATCACAATCGCTTCCAGCAGCTCTCAGGGTATTGCAGTGATGCCTCGATATTGAGGCATCCTGCAATACCCTTTAAAAAGCATCCGATGCAGAGAGAGCCACTCTGTGGCCCTCTCTGCACCGGTAGCGATGGTGCCGTTGGTGGGTGGTCGCTTACAAGGGAGGCGGGTGGGCGGCCCATCGCTCCCCGGCATCCGGTTCCTTCAAGTGCTTTGTGCACGCCGGATGCTGGGAGCGTGCGGAGGGGGGTCCTGCAGGCGCGCACGCGTGCATGTGTGTGTGCGCGCGCGCGGGCAGCAACCACTGCCACCAATGACTAATGAGAAGAGAGAGGGGGGCAGAAAACGTTTGTTTTTTTTTTAAATAATAGGATCTGCTAGGGTAAGGGGATGGGGTTAGGTGGGGGGGCAGCTACACTACAGAAAACCGCTGTTTAAGAAAATAAAAACAAAAAAAATCAACCTTTCTTTTTTGGGGAAAACTGGGTACTGGCAGACAGCTGCCAGTACCCAAGATGGTGGCAAATAGGTAGGTTGGGAGGGTTAGAGAGCTGTTTGGGGGGGATCAGGGAGGTTGGGGGCTAAGGCAGGGGTCCATCACAGATGAGTAATTAAAAAAAAAAAAAAAAAAACACCTTTTATTTTAGTACTGGCAGACTTTCTGCCAGTACTTAAGATGGCGGGGACAATTGTGGGGTGGGGGAGGGAAGAGAGCTGTTTGGGAGGGATCAGGGGGTGGGATGTGTCAGGTGGGAGGCTGATCGCTACACTAAAGCTAAAATTAACCCTGCAAGCTCTCTACAGGCTACCTAATTAACCCCTTAACTGCTGGGCATAATTCAAGTGTGGTGCACAGCAGCATTTAGTGGCCTCCTAATTGTCAAAAAGCAACGCCAAAGCCATATATGTCTGCTATTTCTGAACAAAGGAGATCCCAGAGAAGCATTTACAACCATTTGTGACATAATTGCACAAGCTGTTTGTAAATAATTTCAGTGAGAAACCTAAAATTGTGAAAAATTTAACTTTTTTTTTTATTTGCTCGCATTTGGCGGTGAAATGGTGGCATGAAATGTACCAAAATGGGCCTATATCAATACTTTGGGTTGTCTACTACACTACACTAAAGCTAAAATTAACCCTTCAAGGTCTCTACAAGCTCCCTAATTAACCCCTTCACTGCTGGGCATAATACACGTGTGGTGCACAGCGGCATTTAGTGGCCTTCTAATTACCAAAAAGCAATGCCAAAGCCATATATGTCTGCTATTTCTGAACAAAGAGGATCCCAGAAAAGCATTTACAACCATTTGTGCCATAATTGCGCAAACTGTTTGTAAATAATTTCAGTGAGAAACCTAAAGTTTGTGACAAAATTTGTGAAAAAGTGAACGATTTTTTTTAATTTGCTCGCATTTGGCAGTGAAATGGTGGCATGAAATATACCAAAATGGGCATAAATCAATACTTTGGGTTGTCTTCTAAAAAAAAATATATACATGTCAAGGGATATTCAGAGTTTCCGGACAGATATCAGTGTTCCAATGTAACTAGCGCTAATTTTGAAAAAAAGTGGTTTGGAAATAGCAAAGTGCTACTTGTACTTATTGCCCTATAATTTGCAAAAAAAAGCAAAGATCATGTAAACATTGGGTATTTCTAAACTCAGGACAAAATTTAGAAACTATTTAGCATGGGTGTTTTTTGGTGGTCGTAGATGTGTAACAGATTTTTGGGGTCAAAGTTAGAAAAAGTGTGTTTTTTTCAATTTTTTCCTCATATTTTATAATTTTTTTATAGTAAATTATAAGATATGATGAAAATAATGGTATCTTTAGAAAGTCCATTTAATGGTGAGAAAAACGGTATATAATATGTGTGGGTACAGTAAATGAGTAAGAGGAAAATTACAGCTAAACACAAACACTGCAGAAATGTAAAAATAGCCATTGTCATTAAGGGTAAGAAAATTGAAAAATGGTCCGGTCATTAAGGGGTTAAATATATATAGAAATATCACACAGAGAAAGTCCAGCACTCACTTACAAGCTCTCAGCTTAGATAAATGGCCAGATGCTTTAACTAACCTTTCTATTTTTGCTTTAAATCTTGGCTGAGAGCTTGTGAGTGCTGGACTTCCTCTCTGTGTTGTATTAATTTGTTTTGTAATGTTCCCTGTGGTTCTTGCCCCCAAACCTGTCTGGGGTTAACTGCATGTGACTCGAGAGACAGAACAGCTTCATGTGAGTGCCAGTGAGCACCCAGGGCTGAGCATGTTGCAGGGTCATGGGATGTGCACCCAACCCAGTCTGAGAGTGCAGTCCCCTTCCGTGTTTTATTTATATATATATATATACATATATATATATATATATATATATATATATATATTACATTTGTCTAAATGGATGCTTCTGTGCTGAATTAAACTACAACACCAATTCCGAAAAAGTTGGAAAAGTATGGAAAATGCAAAAAAACTGAAAAAAAGAGTAATTTGAAAATTCAATTCACCCTGTACTACATTATTAACACATTATTTGATGTTTTACTTTGTGAATTAAATGTATTTTTGAAAATATGCACTCATTTCAAATCTGATTACTGCAACATACCCCAAAAAAGTTGGGACAGTTGACTGTTTACACTGTGTAACATCACCTTTTCTTTGGGCACTGAAGACACCAGTTGGTTAAGTTTAGCAAGCAGAATTTTCCTCCATTCATCCATTATGCATGTCTTTAGCTGCGCAACTATACGGGACCTTCATTGCCTTATTTTGCGCTTCATAATGCGCTACACATTCTCATTCAGAGACTGATCAGGACTGCAGACAGGCCATGCTAGCACCCAGCCTCTCTGCTTACGCAACCATGCGCTTGAAATCCATGCAGAATGTGGATTGGCGTTGTCCTACTGGAAAACGCAGAGACGTCCCTGGGAAAGACAACATCTGGATGGCAGCATATGTTGCTCCAAAATGTATACATATCTTTCTGCATTAATGGTGCCCTCATAGATGTGCAAGTTACCCATGCCATGGGCACTGAACACCCCCCCCCCATACTATGACAGATGCTGGCTTTTGGACCTGACTGTGATAACAGCTTGGATGGTCCTTTTCCTCTTTGGCCCAGAAAACATGACAGCTTTTTTTTTCCAAAAACTATTAAAATGTTGTCTCATCGGACCATAAAACACGATTCCACTGTGCTACTGTCCATCTCAGATGAGACCGAGCCCAGAGAAGTCAGCGGCACTTCTGAAGAGTGTTGATGTATGGCTTCTGCATTGCATAGTAAAGCCTTAAAGGGACAGACAACTCCAACATTTGTATTGTTTAAAAAGATAGATAATCCCTTTATCATCCATTCCCCAGTTTTGCATAACCAACTTGGTTAAATTAATATACTTTTAACCTCTATGTCTACATTGTATCTAGGATTATTTTGACAGCCCCTTGATCACATGACTTTTTATTTATTTATTATTTATTGACTTGCATTTTAGCCAATTAGTTCAGTGTCCTCCACAACCCATGGATGTGAGCACTATGTTATCTATATGGCCCACACGAACTAGTAGTCTCCTGTTGTGAAAATAAAATAAAAGTATGTGATAAAAGACTATCTGTAGTGGCTTAGAACAAGTTAGAAATTTAGAAGTTTAAATGTTATACAGTATATTAATATAACAATGTTGTTTGTGCAAAGCTGGGGAATGGGTTGTATCTATCATTATCTAGGCATTATCTATCTTTTAAACAATAACAATTTTGGTGTTGACTGTCCCTTTAACTTGCATATGTGAGTGCAGAGGAGAATGGTGTTGACGGACAAAGGTTTACCAAAGTATTCCCAAGCCCGTGTCATGATATCCATTACAGACTCATGACAGTTTTTGAGACAGTAACGTCTGAGGGATCGGAGATCATGCGCATTCAGAAGTGGTTTTCAGGCTTCCCTTTACGCACCAAGCTTTGACTGAATTCCTTGAATCTTTTAATTATATTGCACACTGTAGAAGGTGAAATGCTTAACATCCTACTGAGTTGTCTTTAGGAAATACAAGCAATGAGAAAAAAGTGAATACCGGAGCCAGGATGCCAGTGCAAAGGTAGATTTATTCAGGTAGGAAACTGTAAGACAGGGAAGCTCCTACTATCTGATGCGTTTCACGCATAGGCACATTCCCTAAATGTCTTTGGGGAATGTTGTTCTGAAAGTGTTGGATTATTCGCTGACACATCTGTTGGCAGGTTGGCGAGCCTCAACCCATCCTTGCTCTTGAAGGACTAGGCCTTTTTTGGAGGTTCCTTATATATACTCTGATTACACGATTTCCTCACCTGTTTCACCTTCTTCTTACAACTTGTCACATCGCTATTAGTCCTCAATTGCCCCTGTCCCAACCTTTTTTGAGTGTGTTGCAGTTATCATTTTCAAAAATATATTAAATTCACAAAGTAAAACTTCAAATAATGTGTTAATAATGTGCTTTCAATATAGTACAGGGTTCATTGAATTTTGAAATGACTTTTTGTTTGTTTTTTTCCTTTTTCCATACTGTCTCAACTTCTTCAGAATTGGGGTTGTGCAAGTTTTATTTACTTGCAGGGGCTTGTCTTGGTTCACCAATAGAGGTTTGGGTGTTGTCCATATCAGCCAATGGCAATAAATAATGGGAAGTGTAGAGAGTATATTGCTGTGTGAAACAATTGTACCTCTTTATATTTAGATGATAGCAGTATCCTGACCTCTTCTCTTTCCTGAGAATCAGTGTCCTTCCTCCTGAAGATCGGCTGTGATGACAGTGTGAGTATTGACGGCTTTCTTAGGGTTGCTGGTAGTATTACCACAGCAGGGATTGGGTTGGATAAGCTAGGCTTAGTTGGTCTGTTTATGTAATTTTTATCTATTCCCATGTGCTAAGCGGTTTATATAAACTGTTGGTGTTGGGGCCACTTATGGCTTGGAGTATAGTTACTCACTTGAGACAGGAGGATCTGGCTGATTTTGATGACAGGTAGGTTAATCAGAGTGATGGTCAGGCTGCTGGAAGGGGGGGGGGGTCTAATGGTCTGGGGTGCCTCTCCTATGTGAATAAGACCAAACAAAATCCAGAAAGTTTTTGTCTTGAGT
The DNA here is from genome assembly GCF_027579735.1 of Bombina bombina. Lineage (NCBI taxonomy): Eukaryota > Metazoa > Chordata > Amphibia > Anura > Bombinatoridae > Bombina > Bombina bombina. The sequence goes on from NC_069506.1 coordinate 305,906,521, forward strand.
GTAGCGTATCTCTGTTTCAGCTTTATTATTCATATAGAACATATCATTTTAATATCTTTCCACTTTACCTCTATTAGCAAATGTGCTTTATGAACTTGGTATCCTTTGTTGAAGGAGCTACAATGCACTACTGGGAGATAGCTGAACGCATTGGGTGAGCCAATGACAAGAGACAAACAAGTGCAGCCACCAATCAGCAGCTAGCCAAGAGAGTAAAACAAATTAGATGACAGAAGTAAATTAAAATGTTTTATTTTTAATTGCATGGTCTATCTTGTCATGAGAATTACATTTTGACTTTACTGTCTCAATGAATTTGCTTTCTCCCTTTCTTCAACAAAAATAATCCATGTGTTTCTGTGTTTGTTTTTTTGTGATGAGTTTAAAATCTCTGCATTTACAACTTGATTTGAAATATATTCCTTGTTTCTGAATGTTCTTCCACATTACAAACCCATGATCATAATATTAGTAACAATGCTAGACGATAAACAGGATGTGATTTTTTTGTTGCATGAAAATTATGGCCTTGAATCTAATCAAAGCTTTTGTAATGCAGGGATGTCAAAGCTCAGGGCTCAGTTGTAAAACAGTTTGGGAAAATGAAAACAGCTGCTATTTTTTTTATTTTATTTTTTACAACAGAGATATTTGTGCTACATTTTTGTTAGATTCATTTGTAAACAAATAAGTAAATGAAAATAGAAATAATATATTATGTGTTTGATTTATTATGCAGAACTGTAGATATTTTATATTAAAAAGAAACTATGAGGAAATAAAGTTTTCATTTTAAGAAGATAATTATGCTTTATATGAATAACAAGTAAAGGGGATTTTAACCCTATAATCTAAATGTTTTAAGACGTCTGCTTCATGGATTCACTTCTTATTTTTGCTAGAATGGATATTTCATGGGTGACTTTAAGGTATTTACTGTCTACAGAAGGACTGGAAACCAGCCATGTGCTAGAAGGGGCAAATACCCCACCTAAAATGTAACTCTTTATATCCAGGTATCAACACCACTATTTATAACATGATCTAATAAGTGTATTACTTACAGCAGATAATGAGCTAAACCTCACAACTAGAGTTTGTTTTTTTATATCAAGATGAGCATTTTCTCTTGAGTTTAATTTGTACATTATAGATTGAAAGGATGTAAAGCTTGTTTATCTGGTTAAAAGCAACATGAGTATGTAAACAATTAAAGTGGCCATTGACTGTTAAGACAAAATTCATGTAAATACACATCCACTTGGTATTAAAGGATCATTAAAGGGACATGAACCACAATTTTTTTCTTTCTTGATTTAGAAAGAGCAGGCAATTGTAAACAACGTTCTCATTTCCTTGTATTATCTAATTTGCTTCATTCTCGTGATATCCTTTGATGAAAAGTATATCTAGATAGGTGCAGTAGCTGCTGATTGGTGGCTGTGCATAGATGCCTCATGTGATTGGCTCACCCGTGTGAATTGATATTTCTTAAACAAAGGATATCTAAAGAATGAAGCAAATTAGATAATAGAAGTAAATTGGAAGGTGGTTTAAAATTGTATTCTCTATTTGAATCATGAAAGAAAAAATTTGGGTTTAGTGTCCCTTTAAGTTCTATGCACAAATATGTAGGAGACCTGGGTAATTACCAGGAAGCCACAGTAACAACCAGTCCCACCTCCCAGGCTATCGCCCTTGATACCATCTAATCCTTATTAGCCTCCCCCCTACAACAACATTCAGCTATGCTACACAATCCACCACTACAAACACCTCTCACTACAATATTTCAACAACAGGAACTCACCATCTACACAAACTCAATAACTTTAACTTCTCAGCTTGTTCTTCCATTAGTAGAACCTTCTCCTTCTACATGACCTCCCCAATTGCAAATGCACCATCTAATTCCCCTCGCAAAATGTAGCCTACTTTACTAACAACAATGCTCGTAATAAAATAACGAACAAAAGCTCAGAAGGGAAATGTATCCCTGAACTGTTCTCAGTACAAAAAAATGCCTGAATGTTTACCCTACTATGGATTGGACCAGGATTAGAAAAAACAATTAAATTACAATTAGGGTAATAGTACAATCAGGGCCAGTGCTAGGATTTTTGGTTACACAGGAAAAGACCCCCCTGCCCCTGCTATTACTGTTTCTTCACAAAATGTTCTAGTGATGTGTTAAGCAGTTATAGATAACTATTTTTTCATGATAGAGATAATAGATTTATGATATCACATCAAATTCCTGATTGTTACTCTGATTTATTATAACTATAATAGCTGTGATGGTTTCTGCATGACATAATGGACCAAAGTGGTGGCTCTGCCAACCATAGCAAATCAGTGGTGGCTCTGCATAATGAATCAAACAGTGATGACAATATATAAAACACACAAACTCTTGCAAGCCTGAACTACAAGTTCTCTGAAGCTGTGAATGCATCTTGATTTTCTTATAAGTATACATTTCAAGCAGTACAATAGATCCCATTAGTTTGTAGTGGAGTACTGCCAAATGTTGGCCAGGGGACCAATACACGTATTTTGGATGGGCCACTATATAGTGATGATAAAAACATTTATACACTAATAAACACAACACTCTGCACTATATAATAATACAATGCCTCTATACACTAATACGCATGCTGCCCTGTATAATATATGCACAGTACCTATACACTGATAACATATATGTTGCACTGTATAATAATGTTAAAGGTTCATACACTAAAGTAACAAAACAGGTTGCTCTGTATAATAACGATGGATGCTGAAATATTGAAACCTAGGTTACACTGCAGGGATCTGAACGTGAGTTACTGCACATGTGCAAACAGGTTAGCCTTGGAATTTATTACTAGATTTCAACCTGCCGGCACCCATGATTAGAGGGATGGGTGAATAACCTCAATACCATAATTATAAAATGTATTTACTGTTTAATGTCCCTCAAGGGCAGACACCATGAAAAGCCTCTTGAGTGTTGTTTATCATATCTCTTCTGTTTTGGCCAATAAGGGACAAGCATAATCTCCTGCATAAAATAAGCAATCATTGTGCAGCATGTTGTGGTGTCAGGGATCTAAATTCCATTCAATGTACTCCAGCCTCTATGGGTTCCATGGAAGAGCTACAGTATTCACATTTAAATTACAGCAAAAGCAGGACATAAAAATAATGAAAGAGTTTTGGATTTGGAAACAAAACAAAGATGTTTCCCTTGAAGCGAGTTTCATGATCAATTACATTTTTTTCTACAAAACCAATGAAACAATCAGATATAAAATGTAACATTCAAAAGCAATCTGTAAAATTCTAATATTCAAATGTAACATTCAGTTATATATACTCAAAAAAGTATTAGATATTTTGGTCAACAGTATCAAAGGGGGATATTTATCAAAGATCTGGAAGAGCTGCTGGTGCAACATCGCCCCCTGCAGATTCGCGGCCAATTGGTAACCAGCAGGGGGTGTCAATCAACCCAATCATATTCGATCGTGTTGAAATGCAGCGATGTCTGTCCGCCTGCTCAGAGCAGGCGGACAGGTTATAGAGCAGCGGTCTTTAGACCGCTGCTTCACAACTGCTGTTTCTGGCGAGCCTGCAGGCTCGCCAGAAACACAACCCCTCAAACTCCATCCGGAGCTTGATAAATGGGCCCCAATATGTCTTCATACTCCTCAAAGGTATTAAAATTTCACTCAAGGACACCAAGGTGTCAATCATATGAACATTTGATTGTAAAAAGAAATTGGTTAAAGGGACAGTCTAGTCAAAATTAAACTTTCATGATTCAGATAAAGCATGCAATTTTAAACAACTTTCCAATTTACTTTTATCATCAAATTTGCTTTGTTCTCTTGTTATTCATTCTTGAAAGATAAACCTATGTAGGTTCATATGCTCATTTCTGTGATGAGAGCAGGAAGTGACGTCACCAGATTGGGGGCGGGGCTTAGATCAGTTTGTCTGTGTCGCAGTTAGTTAGGGAGATCAATGCTACCAGATGTTTCCATGCTCTACAATAAAATAGAGTTGTACCATCCTTGCTGTGTCCTGCATGTGTCCTGCATCTCATGACATGGTGTCAGAAGTTCTTGCCTGCGCTTCTGTTCCTGATCGTTGACGATGTCAAAGTTTACCCCACCTGAGCCTTTTGACTTCTCTCAGCCTGCAGCTTGGCCCACATGGCGTCAGCGGTTTCAGCACTTCAGGATTGCTTCCAAGCTGGACAAGGAGAGTGGTGAAGTACAAGTTAATTCTATTTTATACTCTATCGGGAAAGATGTGGAGACAGTGTTCAATGCTTTTACTTTCCAAGAAGGGGAAGAATTTGACTTTGAAATAGTTATAAATAAACTCAGTGCCCACTTTGTGCCCAAAAGAAATGTGATTCATGAGAGGGCTTGTTTTCACAAACGTGCTCAGTGTGTGGGAGAATCTGTGGAGTCATTTGTGTGCAGCCTGTATGAACTAGCTGAATTCTGTGAGTTTGTTGTTGCTAAAGAAGAGCAAATCAGAGACAGAATAGTTATTGGAATTGCAGATGCTGAAGTCTCACTGAAGCTGCAGTTAGAGTCTGATTTAACATTAGATGGGGCTATTAGGATGGCCCGCCAGAGTGAACTGGTGAAAAAGCAAAGTGCTGATCTGAGGTCTGAGGGTATTGTGGATGAGGCGCAGCAGTTCAGAAGAGCTGCCAGTGAAAGGCACAGTGTGGGGGTAGACCTAGGGCAACAGATAGGCCCAGAAGTGGATGGGCGCAGCATGCCTGATGCACACGGTGCAACCGTGCCCATGATCAGAGTGTCATATGCCCTGCTAAAGACAAAAGATGTAGAAAATGTAACAGGATGGGCCATTTTGAAGTGGTGTGTAAGACTGAATATATTAAGGAGATGCAGGTGGATAGCGACCAGGAGGGTCAAGAAGTTTCCTTTGTGGGGTCTGTTGTTAAACGGCCGGTTCTGTTGTTAAACGGCCAGAAGATGATTGGAGGGTTACCCTTACAGTAATGGGAGCCAAAGTTGCCTTTAAGATTGACACAGGAGCAGACATCACTGTAATGTCTCTTGCCTCAACAGCCCCAGCTGGCAAAAGTTACAACAAAAGTCCATAGTCCTGGTTGCCGTATTGATTGTGCAGGGAAATTTCTTGCCAGCTGCGAGTACAAGCAAAGGAAATTTACCATGTGGGTGCATGTGATCAGAGGTCAGTGTGTTAAAAACTTATTGAGCAGAAAATCAGCCTGTGGTTTGGGCCTAGTGGCCAGAGTGAATGAGATCACAGAAGATATGTTTGGCAAATTGGGCCTACTGCATTGCAACCCAGTCCGTATATCACTTAAAGGTGACGCAGTCCCATACAGCATTACCACTCCCCGTAGAATTCTGTTCCCGCTCATGCCTCAAGTGGAGAAGGAGCTTCTGTGTATGAAGAATATGGGGGTTATTAAAGAGGTTGTTGAAGCAACTGACTGGTGTGCCCCCATTGTGCCCATTGCGAAGAAGAACGGGAAGGTACGCATCTGCGTATACTTGAAAAGGCTGAATGAGAGAGAGATATGTGCTGCCAACACTTGAAGACATAGCTCCGAATTTGGGGGAAGCAAAGTTCTTCTCTACATTGGATGCTTCTAGCGGCTTCTGGCAGATACCTCTAGATCTAAAGTGCAGCAAACTGACTACCTTCATTACACCAGTAGGTCAGTTTTGTTTTTGCAGATTCCCCTTCGGGATACCGTCTGCTCCTGAAATCTTCCAAAGAGAAATGAGTTCTCTCCTAAGAGACCACATGGGCACGGCAGTCGTCATGAATGACATCTTAGTGTATGGGTCTACGCTGGAGGAACAATATCAGCAATTGAGCTGTGTGCTGCAGACTATCAGAGAGTCTGGGCTGAAGCTAAACAAAGAGAAATGCCATTTTGGAAAAGCTAAGTTATGACTTATCATAAACCGCTAGTCCCTCTAATCAATTCCTATGATATTGACAAAACACCCCTAAGATGCCAGAGACTTCTAATGAGGCTGCTCAGATTCAACGTTCAGGCATTGCATGTGCCGGGGAAACAACTGGTTGTGGCAGATACACTGTCCAGGCTCCCGCTGGCTGCTGCTGAAGAGTCTTCAACTGAATCAGATGTAAAAGTGTATGTAGATTCAGTTCTGGTCTCCAAATCCATTTCTTCAGGGAAGCTAGAACAAATAAAGAAAGTGACATATTTAGATACAGACCTTCAAGAAGTTATAAAGTACATAAAAGAAGGTTGGCCCGAGAGTCGGGCAGCCTGGATGTCTTTAAGTTCTTACCAGTCAGAAATGTCGAAGCTCACGTAGCTGGATGGGTTGGTGCTGTTCCAGGACCTCATTGTTATTCCTGTTAGCATGCGGCAGGAGATGTTAAACAGGATTCACGATGGCCACTTAGGCATTACAAAGTGCAGAGAAAGGGCAGCTACGGCTGTATAGTGGTTGTATGTATTGCAAGCCATGTGTCTAAATGTGCCTTTTGCCGGGAATGCCGGCCTACTCAGAGAAGGGAGCCCTTGATTTCTACTCCACTGCCTGCAGGCCCGTGGCAGAAAATAGCTGCTGATTTGTGCGAACTGCACGGGAAAAAGTTCTTAGTCATGATCGACTACTATTCCAGGTATTTGGAAATTGCACCTTTGAATGAAATTACAAGTCAAGACGTTATCACTCGTCTCAAGAGCTTGTTCGCCCGGTGGGGCATACCAATGGAGCTGGTGAGTGATAACAGAATGCAGTTCGCTTCCACAGAGTTCAGTTCTTTCAGCAGGGAATATGATTTTATACATTCCACGTCAAGTCCACATTAACTGCAATCCAACGGAATGGCTGAAAGGGCAGTTCAAATAACAAAATTAATTTTAAAGCAATCTTAGCAATACCTGGCCCTCTTGTCCTATAGGGCGACTCCCATTCAAGCCACGGGGTTTAGCCCGGCACAGCTGATGCTAGGATGCCAGATTCGCACCACCTTACCCTCTGTGGGTATCTTCCAGCCTACTAACTCTATTCCTTGAGACGAAGTCCTTAGGAGGGATGAAGAGGCAAAAAGGGGCTATCGATTCTTCTACCCAAGGCAGACATTCTGTGAGGCCCTTGCAGGGGCTGAATGCGGGGCAAAGTGTCAGAATTAATCTGGATGATGAGAAGAAATGGAAGACGCCTGCTACGGTAATTGGGCGCTCTCCAGAACCAAGGTCTTATGTAGTCCTTACTGATGGAGGGACAGTTACACGCCGTAACAGAAAACATCTTCAGCCAGTACCTGAGAGTTTGGAACTGGATGCCTCAGTACCACCGCCGGTGGGATCCCCTGTTTTAAAAGGGGTGCCTTCTCCTCAGCAAGATCACAGTGAGGATATGTCTTTGCCTCCAGCGAACTCTGAATCACCTTCTTCTGTATCAGAGGACAGTTCATGTAGAGTTACATCAAGCGGAAGAGTGGTGAAACTTCTGACCCGATATCGGGATTAACTTTAGTTAGAACAGTGACCGGAAGTATGGGCAGAATAATCCCATGGTCACTGTGGACTAGGGTAGTCTACCCTGATGTTCAAGTCAGGATGTAATTCATGTTGTTTATATTTTCTGTAACTTATTTGTTATATTCTATACAAAATTGTTGTTGTATACCTTGTTATTTGTTATATTCAAATGAAAAAAAAAATGTATGCTTTGTCCTTTGAAAAGGGGGAAGATGTGATGAGAGCAGGAAGTGACGTCACCAAATTGGGGGCGGGGCTTAGGTTCATTTGTCTGTGTTGCAGTTAGATAGGGAGATCAATGCTACCAGATGTATGTTTCCATGCTCTACAATAAAATAGAGTTGTACCATTCTTGCTGTGTCCTGCATGTGTCCTGCATCTCATGACAAGGGAGTAGTCTGCAGAGGCTTAGATACAAGGTATTTAGAGAGGTAAAAAGTGTATTAATATAACAGTGTTGGTTAAGCAAAACTGGTGAATGGGCAATAAATGGAATATCTATCTTTATAAACAATAACAATTCTGGAGTAGACTGTCCCTTTAAGTGAAGCAGTCTAAAAATGTATAGCAGTCTGAATAGCAGCAAAAATGATGAAAAATAGTCTCTTGGTAGAAAAATCTCTGACATATTTTGTGTTGAAAGTGCACACAAGAAACAATATTATGTTTTATTATTCTGGGTTAAAATCTAAATTTTACTAAACCTCACAATCCAGTCCTTCCAACATGGAACAGAAGTGTAATAAAAAAAGAGGCAAAAAAACAGTCTTGATATGGAAATCAGTAAATTTAATTACACAGAAATAAAACCAAATAAGATATTATTATATTGTTAAAATATAAGAATTATAAGGATTATGTCATTAAAACTGATACCAGTGTCAAAAATGCTGTCCTAATAATTGTCCGTTACATGAAAGGGTTAACTGTACATCGTAACTCAACTTACGTTTTCTGGGAATTGTCTCAATCACATAATAAACGTTTGCTTCTCAAAGCTTTATAACACCATCTCAGTTTATCCAGTAATATTTGTTGCATAGGATATCTAGGTAGGTAGCGTGCACGTCTGGAGCACTGTATAGCAGCAGGTACGGCCACCTTGTAGTGTGCTTGCAAATGTATAACATTGCTAAAAATCGAAAGAGAGAGAACAGCACTTGTGTAAAATTGCCGCCAGGGAGTGTTTCAGACACATGCATGCTCCTAAGCCTATATATCTGCTTTTCAGCCAAGGGTATTAAAAGAACAAAGTAAATTTGATAATAAAAATATATTTTTTTATTTTTTTATCGTACACTCTTTCTGAATTATAAATCATGTATCTTTAAAGGACCAGTATACACATTAATGTAAATGAAAAAGTTACCCATGAAAACAATGTTTTGTCAAGCTGAAGTTTTTTTACTATTATTGAAACCACCGTTAAAGGACCTTAAAAATAAAATACAGTAGAATTGCATAAACAACAAGGGCAGAATAAAAAGACAACGCAATAGCTCTTACTCTGAATTTATAATGAGCAGTAGATTCTTCTCTGACAAATGTAAACATTTACTTCAAATTGGTGCCCACTGTATCATGTGACAGCAATCAGCCAATCACAATCTCATATATACATATACATATATATATATATATATATATATATATATATATATATATATAGAATAAGAAAAAGGCTTGCACTTGCTGGATTTGTGACTTTAATTAGCACGTCAAAAAATGTGTGATGTTTCGGGGATCAATCACCCCTTCATAAGACCAAACGAAAAGTGAACAAACAACATTGTTTAAACCCCTCCCCCAAATCAGAATAGGACTGCCCCATTTAGATCATGTGATATATACATTTTTCAACTATAGCCTATCACATTACCAACATAACATTTCTACAATCAAAATATCACTTCTCATAAATGACATTAATTAATAGTGGCAAAACTGTGTTCAAACTAAAATGCAAAGAAAATATTTAACTATATAGCTATATAAAGGGGCTGAATCAGTGCACTGCTATAAAAATGGTGACAAATACCCATCCACTAACTATTGAAATAAAACTGCAGTAGAGTGATTCTGATACATTAATAATGGCTGAATAACATTTTTACCAAATTTATACCATCTGATACATAGTGATCTCATCAACCATAGATAATAATATATAACCCAAGTTATGCACCATAACAATATTAGTGGTACTTACATATCTCAGCTAAATCTTTTTCGTAGCCATTGCACCTACCGAAACCGCCAAACGATTGCATCGTGGGTGTGGCCAAAAACAGACCCTGAATGCTAAACGTCATTGGACCTCCCCCTTAGGGAATGAGCGATGCAGCATCCACGGGCAGACTCTGTAACAGCAATGGAAAAGACAGACATTATAGCTATTGATGTCAAAAATTAAACCTTAAACATTATTCTATCTCAAAAGTAGCCCAATATGGTGATTGAGGATTACAGGATCGTGGATCACATAAACATGTCCTTGATGATGCTTGAGATTGCAACCACCAACCCATCAGCATTGTATACATGGATGACGTTTGCCATGTGTGTGGGAGGATTGTAGCAACCAATCATTAGCCTTGTTTACATGGCTGACGTTTCCCATGTGAGAGAAAGGAATAGGTCTGCACATCATGGGTCACAGTTAAACCTTTGAACAAAAGTGTGTAATACACATATAAATAGGAATGGTCCTGGAAAATATGAAAAATATACGGATTACAAAAAAATATAAAAATAAAAAGAATAACAAAATATATTTAAATAAGTGTGCCACATACTCACTGTATATACCCCATGCCTATAGGAGACTAAATAAAACTATAATAAAATGAAGAACCCCACTCTTCTATAAACTGTGAGGGGACAAACACAAATTAAGTGTACACATGGTGTCCATCCTCAACGGTTGTAAAAGTGGGGGAACTAATTGAATTGAATACATACTATTATAAGATACAACGATCAAAATGTTCACCACTTCACACATCCACAATACGGCCGTCGGTAGGCACAAAATTTGTACCTCCAGCACAATCCCATGGTCGTGATCCTCAAGTGGATCCTGACATAATAGGCATAAGTATAAATAGATAAAAAATATGTAAAAAGTTAGAACATTAGATCAAAGGTGACTAATTCAAGGTGACTAATTCAAGGTCCCTCCCTTCACCCCCTTTATTTAACAATGCCAATGTTGTTACTATTGGAACGATACAATAACCATGAATTACAGAAAGTATTGCCAATCCAACTGATGATTCATGCCATGAGGGTGTAGTGTTCTTAATTTGAAGATCCACTTTGATTCAACTTGAATTAAACTCTGGTTCCTGTCACCTCCTTGCTTGGGGGGTGGCACATGATCAATCAGAATGAACCTGAGATCACTAACTGTATGTTCAACTGCATGAAATGTTTGGCTACTGGTTGATTAGATGTTTGTTTTTTAATAGCCTCATGGATAGAGTGTCTATGATTCGCCATCCTTGTACGGATAGTACAGTATACTCTTCCATTTTTACTTTTTACCTTAGTTTTGAGCTTGTAAGTGAGTGCTGGACTTTCTCTGTGTGTTATATTTAACTGTTTGTTTTGTAATTTTCCCTTTTGGGAATTGCACTTAGACCTGTCTGGGTTAACTGCCTATGACTCTGTGGAGAGTGCAGCATCCTGAGAGTGCTATTGTGCACCCAGGGCTGTGCTTGTTACAGGTTCATGGGATGTGTACCCGGTCCGGCCTGAGAGTGCTGTCCCCTTCCGTGTTTTGTATATGTCTGGGGAGATTACATAATAAAGTGTATCATAAAAATATGTCCTCTAGGGGGAGGAGCTAGCTGCCAGAACAAGTAGACGTGCTTTTGAAGAGCTCCCGAGGCTCTCTGGAAAATAATAGACTTATTCAAAGTTTAATCTATGAGTTACTGCATAAAAACTTGTTCCTTGCGATCCCTACTACAGAGAATATTGTTGGGAATGGATTAAGAAGCCCTCCGGGTGAATATTACAGCTATGTTTCCTGAATGAAGCAGGCCAGATGCAGAGCCGGGTGACAGTTTCTCCTACCATTGAAAGCTGATCTGAGATTGCCCCCATCCCCTCTCCTGATCCCCTGATCAACCCAGACATACTACTCTGAGCTGTGTAATTAGAATACTGGCCAAAAACACCTATACAGAATCAGAAACTCAGATAATCGCCATTTGCTACTGGATGCAGGCAACCAAGATGGTGACTACCGCGTGGGAAGTGAAAATTCTTGGGCTCCTCGATGTACACTTCCATGAGCTGAAACAAATGATAGCTACAACCCTGTAAAATATATCCGCTAGGAGATTGCCCAGTTGACCATATGGGAAGCGGCGAGATGCTTTGGTGGGAGACACGATGGATTCTGTGGAGCTTGTTGTTGGCGTCAGTAGCGGTACAGGCCCTAATGGGGCGGAACATGTTGACTATTAAACACATTACTACTATGAAGGACGGGGCACTGTCCATACTTCAAAAAGAGGGGATCCAGAAAAATGCACAAATTGACTCCGCAGCTTACAACACCAGCTTGGTCTGGCCCTGTGACTCTCACGCAGCTTTGCCTATGGATGGCTCATACAAACCACCTCAGAGCTGGACAATGGCCCCTATTTATGAAAGGTCTTGCGGACCTGATCCGATAGTGCAGATAAGGTCCGCAAGACCTCGCTAAATGCGGAGAGCAATACGCTCTCCGCATTTAACATTGCACCAGCAGCTCACAAGAGCTGCTGGTGCAACGCAGCCCCCTGCTGACTCGCGGACAATCGGCCGCCAGCAGGGAGGTGTCAATCAACCCGATCGTATTTGATCGGGTTGATTTCCGGCGATTCCTGTCCGCCTGCTCAGAGCAGGCGGACAGGGTTATCGAGCAGCGGTCTTTAGACCGCTGCTTCATAACTTGTGTTTCTGGAGAGTCTGAAGACTCGCCAGAAACACAGCCCTTCAAGCTCCATATGGAGCTTGATAAATATGGGCCATTGTCCCCGCAAGAAGCTATGGGAGATCTGGAATTGCCCCTTCAGTTCCACTGGATCAAGAGGGCCTATTCCGTCACAGTCTTCTACCGGAGCCAAATACTGGCGAGACAGATTGACCTGAGCTTACCAAGGATTCACACGCAGCCTTTGAAAACCTGACCAAGAAACCTCTGATCGTTTATGTTTGCAGAGGGGTAAACTGGATGGTTCCTACTCTCGCTAGATTATGTGTGGGGTAAATTGCGCAGATGTCCAGCGGAGGATTGCCACTAAGACTTTATACATCTTAACTTACACTTCTCGACTATAGACAACTGTTATAATAAGTATATATACAAGTTTATGTTAGATAACTTTTGTTACTCTGTTCAAGTGGTTTTATTGTTTCTCACAACATATTTAGTATATTACACACTTGGTGGCTCTATATATAGTTGCTAATAATCATGTGGGTCCACATATAGGTCCCGCATAAGGAGGGCATATTCCTAGGATATCCTAGGAACAGTTTTGCACCACATGTCACCTAACCGACTTCCTGAATTGCATTACATAGTTCACACTTTCAGGGTTCTCCTATCGTACTTGAATATGCTTTTGTGGCTGATATTGACAGATTTGACAATAGCTAGCTTATATATATGTCACTGCTTAACATGCTGAATTGTTGTACGTTGCTACCTATTAATCCTGGGATGTGCACAACTCCCTTAGATTATAAAGTATATATTATATGTGTTTGCATATTTATATTAGGGGACTGGAATGAAGCACAGGATACCTCTAAAGTTTCATGCAATCCAAAAGCATTATCACACCAGACCTTTGTTTACATTTAGGGTATATAGCTTATTTTTATAATACAAAAGTGGGTTTTATTACTTATACTCTAGACATATAGACCCTAGTTAATGTGTTAGACTACATCTGCCTAGTTTATGCCAAATTGTTTCATGTTTGTGGGGTGCTGTTGGTGGCCAAAACGGTGTCCTGTGGATGTGTTTCAAGACAGTAGATGTTGATTGGAGTAGCCGTGTTAGTCCAGAGATTTAGATATCAAAATAACAAGAGTATTGCATTGAGCAATGATACTTTTTTATTGGACTAACTATACATTTATAAGTTGACAAGCTTTCGGAAGAGTTCCTTCCTTTATCAAGTCTAAAGCAATACACTTTCTTTATACTTTTTTTTATACTTTTGTATTGCTTTAGACTTGATAAAGGAAGGAACTCTTCTGAAAGCTTGTCAACTTATAAATGTATAGTTAGTCCAATAAAAAAGTATCATTGCTCAATGCAGTAGATAAAAGAAGTGAGCGCCTAAAAGGCAGAGGTGAGTATGTACATGAAACAATTTAATTTATATATTTGCATACAATATTAAAAACCATGGATCCATGAATACATGACAAATATGTAACAACAGAATATGAAAAATTAAAAAATATAAAATGAGAAATAAAAAATATAAAATATAAATATATATAATAACAGGTGGTGTCTCTGATTAAAATTGTATTGGATGTAGAAAACAGTGGACTGTCCAGTAATATATGCCAATAGTCAGGTTATCCAAATTATAAATCAAGTGTAAATGTCCAGAAATAGCTTGATGTGTCCAAGTGAATAGTCTAGGTGAAGGTGATGTTCTTTGTGTTGAAAAACTTTTAACAATGAACTCTCCAAAATAAAAAAAATATATCCAAACTTTAAAATACAAAAATACAAAAAAAATGAGAAATGCCAAAAATGCCAAAATAGCAATAGATGCAAAATATGTGATAGAAAGTTGAATACAGTGATCAAAAAATGTGATCAAAAAATGTCAAGAAAATGTGTATGAATAAAAGTAATTCCTGAGTGGTAACTTTCCTTATACTCCCATTGTTTATAATGATATACCTAAAAAAGAATTTCCTGTGAAAAGAAACAAAAAACAATACTGTAGACAGTTTGTAAACTGCTTATTTAAGATATCAGAAATTATCTCACCAATTATCTGTTGACGCGTTTCGTCCTGGAAGTTACATAATTTTTAATCACCTCCACTTAAGGTAACAATACTTCCCTGAAGAGATACTTTAAACAATCTTAGGTCTTAGCTTATGTTAGTCATGCCTAACACCAACTAACTCCTTGAAACCATGTTTCCCTTAGATCAACAAAGTCCCTAAGTGTGATAATATCTTGGGGCATGTGGGTGACTTATGTTGGCTAGTCCCTAGCGTATTTTCTTCATATGTATTTGTATAAGTTCAAGACATTTTCACTAAGAAGAAGAGGATTCTGTACCAGAGATGACAACCACTATGTTTCATTTACATATACTGATATGTTGACATGACCCTACATTTTATTGAAATCTTTGGCTCATCTAGGCTCCTAATTTTTTGTAATTTTACATACCAGATTTTTTATCTTATGTATAGATTAAAAGGGACTCGTTCATATATTTATATATCCTTTATAGCTAGGTTTATTACATGAAAAAGGTTCCATGGCTCCATTACGTTTGTTTCACGTAAAAACTCCCCCCATATTTTCTCCCAGTCTATTATGGGATTATTAACCAGCAGCTTTTTGTCTGCTATAAACTTTAATGTCTTATATGTATATCATAAATCACTTTACATTAAGTATATTAAGTCAACAGGCCCAAAAGTAAAGTGACCATATATCACTTAAGTTCTTTCACCTCCAGTAATCTAAGATATATTACATGGGTTCAAGAGTAGCCCATACACTACTTGGGAGGTTTATAAAATGATATACCATTCTAGTTTACCTTCATCGAAACCAGTTAATATGTGTGGGCCCGAGATTGGCCTAATATTAGTATTGGAGGTCTCTATAGATATATAAAAGTAGGTTTCAGTTCTACTTGCCTATCTTTTCTTGGTTTATATGTTATTATATGAATGTGTTTGCAGTGTTGTACCTGTATTGTTATACTTGACGACCATAATCTAACCAAAATGTAACTGTTCTGTATATTTTCTCATTATGGTACAAAAATTGTTCTAATATCTGTCTATATTGTATAGTGGCAAATTATATTTGTTATGCAATGTTTGCTAAAAACCTCAATAAAATAAAATTTAAATAAAAAAAAAAATATGTCCTCTAATGTAATTAATGGGCCACTCATTAACCCATGGTATATCCAAACTCTGAAAGGGGAATGTAGGTGTGTAAGATAAACATTCAGCTGGATGATCACTATTCATAAAAGTTAGCTATTCAAAAAAGTTCTTAGATTTATATATCTTCATATAGATGGAGATAGAGAAACTTAAACAGTGATGCTCACATAAAAATCTACCCAATACCAGATTAAGAGTGACTATAATCGGTTTCTCCCAAAGCATAACTTATATAAAACATGAAGCTTCTGATCAAAAGATCATCATGTAGATGTTTGAACAAAGGACAAAAGAAAAATGAGACTTGTGAGGAGCCAAAAAAAGAAAAGGGAAAAGTACTTTTTACTTATAGTCAGCGAGCAGACACAGTGTACAACCCCTCTAGTAAACTCAGTCCCACTACCATCTTCGCGGACAACTTTCTCACTGTAATAATCTGTAGATTGATCCCGGCTATGTGGCATCTCATGAATAATCAGCCAGGCCCAAGGCCACCTACCTCCATATCCAGCTGCATATTCAGACCCTAGAGACTTTAAATTAATTACTGCTCCCTTCCTATCAAGTTGAAATGTGAGCGCATAGTCGCCGTTGTGTCCAGCTGCCGGCATCCTCCATTAACCGCTAATTCTTAAGATCCGCACCCAATCAGATCCAATGGTGCAGAGCTTTCACCCCCACTGTGGCCAACGAAAGTCTCCTGCAAAAAAAACTCCCCACCGGGATAATCCTGCAAGTAAAATTCAGCTTGCCTACCAACGATTAGACCTCCCGAAGCTGTAGCTTCCTTTTCCCGATCGCCCTAGCATTGGAACATTTCGGGTCCAGCCATTTTGCTCACGGCAAACGGCGTTCCATTATGCTGGAATCAATCTCAATACCCAAAAATCTCAAAGAAGTCACCGGGCCCTCTGTTTTCTCATGGGCCACTGGAATACCAAACTAGTCATCAACCCCAAAAAATTGCTCCATCAACTGAATGCAATCCTTGCCCCCAGCTTTCCCCACGAATAGGAAGTCATCCAAATAATGGACAACTGACGACAGACCGAATACCTGCCGTACCACCCACTCAACGAAGGTACTGCTATGCTAGCACATTTAACTGTGTACTAAGTTCATCATTGCACAGTGGATAATGTGAGGCCGGGACTTCAGGATACTGAAGTTTTTTTATATATAATTATATTTTTTTATTTATATAAAGTCTATCTTACCTTTATTTCTAGGGCCCTGCAAACCTGCTGTTGGAAGTCCCTCCCAGGAGATCAAGCGGAAACTAAATTGTGTGGCAAGCAACGTATATTGAGCACTGTCAGTGTGATGTGGTAATTGGATCAAAAAGTGCAGCCCCCAAAAAATTGCCGCCCTAGGCACTGGCTTTGTTGGCCTAGGCCATAATACGCCCCTGCCTAACACACTCTAGAGAGTGCGCTAACCAGATCCTCTTCATGCCATCTTCGTGCTATCCTCTTCATGCTATTATGAGGCTTAGCGCGCTCTTCTCCTAGAACCTGCAGTAACTGTAGCTGAGCACTCTAAGCCTGCTGTTAGTGCGGTCTAGGCTCTGGTAAGAAGACGATAGGGTTAGCGCACTATCCAGAGTGCATTAGGGTAAATATTGTAGCTACAGGTGAAGTTTTCACCTGTAGCTTTGAAATATTTATGTTAGTTTTAATAAAAATGAATGTTAATGTTTAGCTAAAATTCAGTATTCATATAGTTTGAAACCAAATAATGCAGCCAATGAAATTGATGTCCCTGAATATTCGCAACAAAATTTCGTCCGAACAAAATTTTATTGGCTGCCGAAGTCTATTATATATATAGTACAATTTGGTAATGGAAGTAAATTGTAAAGTATATTAAAACTACAAGCTCTATCTGTATCATGAGAGTTTAATTTTGTCTTTAGGGGCCCCTTAAATATGGCTTTGGTAACATTATTGATCCCCATGGATCAGTTGTATATTGGCTAATAATGTTCACAACTCTATTGGTGGAGAACAGCATGCCTTTACTAGCATGAAAATAAAAATAGTTTTATACAAGAGAGGAGCATATTATTTTCATAATTACAAAAAACATTTTAAAATACTCACAATAATAGTAGGACTGAAATTTTTTCTTAAATTACATTATTTTAAGAATTGCAATATTTATACTATATGTACTGTAACTTATCCAATCATTGTGTTGTTTGTTTTTCTTGATTAAATCTTTTTTTCCCAGCTCTTTACTAAGGACGCGCATCATAAACTATTATAAAGGATGTAATCTGTAGTGCCGAACTTGCAGTACTTCATTTAATCTCATTTTTACAAGCATTACTCTGAATGAGTCTTATCACAACAAAATATAGAAAGCTGATACCAGATAAGTTATGTTCCAACAAATGTTATATATGAGTATGTGATGTATGCCGATAAACACACCGGAATTTCTAGTAGGGAAATATATCACTCAAAAAACAGGACTGGCCTCCTGAAACCTCAACCAATAAGTCCCTCAGCTAATGTCCTCTGATAATATGTTAATTGCTAATTGCTGATTCCTATCTGTTGTAGATTTGCCAGGGCATCAGACCCATGGCACGGATATAATTTTGCACACAGCTGTGCGCACACTGTTATGCTCATTAACCGTGGTTTAACCTTTAACCTCTGAGGATTTGCAAACAGCATCTGATTAGAATAAAAATGCTTATAACAATACCCAGATTGGTGGTTTCATTCATACAAAACTCATAATCCAAACGTTTTTTTTGTTCTTATAAAATTGCCTTTATAAAAGTTCTGCATTTGTTTTAGTGATTTTTTTTCTTTAACAATTTCATGACTGACCTATGCTGAATATTTCATAAAAAGTTCTTGTTCACTTCTCTATATTTACTATATATGACTTGTATCTAGTGACAATACCCCAGAACAAGTTGATTTTAAGAAAGTAAAAAAACTTTGTAGAAAAGGAAATAAAAGGTATTTCAAAATGTTACTTAACAAACTTTTTGTTTTCTTGCTTCTGGTGGCTTGGGTGGTTTACCACAGGGTTTTCAAATCTGTTTATCTATTGTTTTTCTACTGCATATGACTTGGTGAACGCTCACCATACTTTGCATGGGGCAAATAAATCCTTGGGGGGCGATTTATCAAGTATCTGTCCGACATGATCCGCTCAGCAGATTATGTCCGACAGACATCGCTGAATGCTGACAGCATACGCTGTCAGCATTCAACATTGCATAAGCAGTCCTGGTGAACTGCTTGTGCAATTCCGGCCCCTGCAGATTCGCAACCACTAGCAGAGGGTGTCAATCAACTGGATCATATGGATATATATAATAGATCACTGGATATATATAATAGATCACTGGATATATATAATAGATCACTGGATATATATAATAGATCACTGGATATATATAATAGATCACTGGATATATATATAATAGATCACTGGATATATATATATATAATAGATCACTGGATATATATAATAGATCACTGGATATATATAATAGATCACTGGATATAAGGAATCAGGGAGAACAAATGATAATTGTACATATATTCTATCCAAAAACACTCAAATACTCATAAACAGAATATAAAGAAATAATAAACTTATCTAAGATGAAGAATCCTATTAGCCAGATTCAGGGTGTAAATACTGGGTAGGATATACTGGAAAAGTCTTTAATCTCCCTTTTCTTTTTCCTCCTTCTTTGGTCTCCTTAAAGGGACACTCAAGTCAAAATGAAACTTTCATTATTCATATAGAGCATGCAATTTAAAAAAAAAATCCAATTTACTTCCATTAAAAAAAGTACACAGTCTTTTTATATTTAAACTTTTTAAGTCACCAGCTCCTACTGAGCATGTGCAAGAATTCACAGAATAAGCGTATATGCATTTGTGATTGGCTGATGGCTGTCACATGGTACGTGTATGCATTTGTGATTGGCTGATGGCTGTCACATGGTACGTGTATGCATTTGTAATTGTCTGATGGCTGGGGGAGTGAAAATAGAAATAACTTTTAAAATTGTCAGGAAAAAAAATCTACTATTGATTTGAAGTTCAGACTAAGTGCAAATGCATTGTCTTGTTATCTTGCGTTTGTTGATTATGCAAATCTACAGTAAGGACTGGTCCTTTAATGGATGCACAATCCAGATGCAGTTCCTCTCTTACTTCACAAAAAAGTGCTAGAAAATCCTAGACGAACAAAACAGAGGGCGCTTCAGTGTTATACATTAGCAAAAGCACTAGATGGCAGCACTATGTCTTGCAATGTATTGCGCAGGCATGTGCACACTACCTATCTAGATATCTCTTTAACAAAGAATAACAAGAAAATGAAGCAAATGTTATATTAGATGTAAATTTGAAACTTTAAAAAAAATATATTCTTTTTCTGAATCATGAAAATAAAAATTTAAATTTCATGTCCCTTTAAGTTCTTGTACATGCTCAGTTCATAGAAAAATATATATAAAAAATAATTAACCCTTTATTAAACATATATTCAAAACAAAACAGAATCTTAAAATTAGGATATAGGAGGAAGTGTGTATATCACCAGCAGCGGACCCACTCAACAGAGGACCCTGGTGCAAATTTTTTTTGTAGGCCCCCCCCCCCAAATGTAAGTCATCATTAAAGGGACACTGAACCCAAAAAATTTTCTTTTGTGATTCAGATAGAGCATGCAATTTTAAGCAAATTTCTAATTTACTCCTATTATCAATTTTTCTTCGTTCTTTTGCTATGTTTATTTGAGAACGAAGGCAGCTAAGCTTTTTTTTATTCAGAACTCTGGACAGCATTTTTTTATTGGTGGATGAATTTATCCACCAATCAGCAAGGACAACCCAGGTTGTTCACCAAAAATGGGCCGGCATCTGAACTTACATTCTTGCATTTCAAATAAAGATACCAAGAGAATGAAGAAAATGTGATAATAGGAGTAAATTAGAAAGTTACTTAAAATTTCATGCTCTATCTGTTTCACAAAAGAAAAAATTTGGGTCCAGTGTCCCTTTAAGCAATAGTAACAATATACATGCTGCACTGTATAATCATTTTGAGGATAGATAGAAGGACCTGCAACCAGCACTAATAAAGGCTCCCCTGCTTTGGAATGTACACATTCTACACACACCTATATATATATATATATATATATATATATATATATATATATATATATATATATATATACTGGCTGCTATGGACCCCCCAGCACTTGGGCTCTGGTGCCAATGCACCTGCTGCACCGATGGTAGTTTTGCCCTTGTATATCACAACCACTTCCATAGTTTCGTATTCAGCCCCAACATTAAATTAAAAGCATATAGGCCGGGGTACCAGAGGGGGTAATCTGTGTTTCAAAATGATCTATAATGAATGAAATCAGGGAACAGCTTACAGCACAGTCATACAGCAGGCTCACCTATGTGCTCAAAGGACTCCTCCTGCCAGCAAGCTTTGGGGGGGGTTATCCAGCCAGCCGATTTCTGTCTTAATTTCCTAATTCTATGTACATCCGCTATTGATTAACATACTCACACATCGCTCACACACCTGTATATATATTAAGCTCTTCTTATTAGAGTATATAATGCAAATTCCTATAGTAGGAGGTTTGCAGAGTTGTGTTATAAAAAAGATGATGAAAATTAAATAGATGTGTATGAAACTTAGGTTTCAATTTGTGTGTTCTCCTTTAAATAATTGTTGTTTTCAAACTAGCTTTAGACCCACCAATTTGGGTATTTCTATGTGTGAATCAAATAGATTATAATAATGGGAAAATGTGCAGTTATGTGCAATCATGTATATACAATACAATTGTTATAAAATCAATAATTGTGAAAAATAAAAAAATTAAATTTATAATTAAGAAACAATGAAGTCATGTTTTAAAAGTTCCTGAGCCTGCTCTTCTTCTGGCAGGATTGGACTTGCAAGAAGAATCTAAAAAAGATGTAAACACGAGCGCCTCATACTGCAGTTTATCCAAAATAAAGTTTCAGTGAATACAAAGTTGCTAACAAGTGACTACTCACAAGGGTGTGTGCACTAATAAAGTGCTATATGCGCAGGCTGTCACAAGGGTGTGTGCACTAATAAAGTGCTATATGCGCAGGCTGTCACAAGGGTGCGTGCACTAATAAAGTGCTATATGCGCAGGCTGTCACAAGGGTGTGTGCACTAATAAAGTGCTATATGCGCAGGCTGTCACAAGGGTGTGTGCACTAATAAAGTGCTATATGCGCAGGCTGTCACAAGGGTGCGTGCGCTAATAAAGTGCTATATGCGCAGGCTGTCACAAGGGTGCGTGCACTAATAAAGTGCTATATGCGCAGGCTGTCACAAGGGTGCGTGCACTAATAAAGTGCTATATGCGCAGGCTGTCACAAGGGTGCGTGCACTAATAAAGTGCTATATGCGCAGGCTGTCACAAGGGTGCGTGCACTAATAAAGTGCTATATGCGCAGGCTGTCACAAGGGTGCGTGCACTAATAAAGTTCTATATGCGCAGGCTGTCACAAGGGTGCGTGCACTAATGAAGTGCTATATGCGCAGGCTGTCACAAGGGTGCGTGCACTAATAAAGTGCTATATGCGCAGGCTGTCACAAGGGTGCGTGCACTAATAAAGTGCTATATGTGCAGGCTGTCACAAGGGTGTGTGCACTAAAAAAGTGCTATATGCGCAGGCTGTCACAAGGGTGCGTGCACTAATAAAGTGCTATATGCGCAGGCTGTCACAAGGGTGCATGCACTAATAAAGTGCTATATGCGCAGGCTGTCACAAGGGTGCATGCACTAATAAAGTGCAATATGCGCAGGCTGTCACAAGGGTGCATGCACTAATAAAGTGCTATATGCGCAGGCTGTCACAAGGGTGCATGCACTAATAAAGTGCAATATGCACAGGCTGTCACAAGGGTGTGTAATTCGACACTGAGCATTTAAGCTATAAATCCTTACTGAACCCTAACATAAATAACATGCTCAGTTCATGTTAATAAACCTGATTTTTTTTGTTGCTTAAAAAATTAAAAAAAGTACAAATCACAATTTTAAACCTTGAAATTTGTATGCAAATCCAATATGACCGTTTACATAAAAGTTTATAATAACAAACTGATTAAAAGTGTAAAAATACTATATAAAATAATTGCATATATTGTTTACTGCAGGAAAAGACAAACACAGCGCAACCGCGATTCACAGTAAAATAAGATACAAATTTAATTGACTTATAAAAGTTTCCACTTACAAGATAAAAAGTAACAATGTTCATCAAAAACCACCGCTGCAACTCAAGGGTTCGTTGTGAGGCGAAGACACAACACCAGCTTCTTAGGGATTGGCACTTTGTAGCCCTCACCGGTATCAAAATCCCTTATACTATGTGCAGCTGAAACTCAGTAACAGAACACTCTCCTCTACGCGTTTCATCTGTGTTAGTACAGAGTTTACGTAACAATCATCCCCAACCTCTTGAGAAAGTCTGGGATACAAAATATCACATGGGAGAGAGAAGGTAACTGGAAAACCCCTGGGTCTGATATTAAGGCTCCATTTGCATATATTCCAAGTTAAACTGAAATGTTTTCACTACAATTTAACTTGTTTTGTCTATCTTTTAGAATATATTGCTTTTCTGTTAGTTAAAATAAGCATATTGTGAATTTTGAGCAAACCTCCCCTGCATACAGCTGAAAAATCAGTGACACCAGCCTCTTTAAAATGCTGACAAATTTCACAAGACTTGTGAGAGAACTTCAGACATACCATGGGGACTACCCTTTCCAGACCAGGGAACTGCCCTGTCCCTCCCATCTTCTTAGCCTGTCAGCTTTAGTTTATACTGGAGACAAAGCAAAGTTCAATGTAACTGATAAAAGGTACACATAAATATACAAAGTATGATCCTAGGTTATTAAAGTAACACATCACCTTTCAAAGCAAAATCAGAATGTGTAAAATCACTGCTAGATCTAAATCTAAATGCATTAAAATATAAATAAAAAGTGCAAAGCTTAAAAGGAAAGTCAACTCAACATTAAACTTTCATGATTCAGATAGGGCATGCAACTTTCCTATTTGCTTTTATCATCATATGTGCTTTGTTCTCTTGGTATTCTTTGCTGAACGATAAACCTAGGTATGCTCAAACTAATTTCCAAGCTGTTGAAGGCTGCCTCTTATCTCTGTGCATTTTTATTTTTTTTCACAGTTGGACAGGGCTAGTTCATGTGTCCCATATAGATAACATTCTGCTCACTCTCGTGGAGTTATTTATGAGTTAGCACTGATTGGCTAAAATGCAAGTCTTTTAAAAGAACTGAGATAAGGAGGTCGCCTGCAGATGCTTAGGTACAAGTTAATCACAGAGGAAAAATGTGTATTAATTTAACAGTGTTGGATATGCAAAACTGGGGAATGGATAATAAATGGATGATCTATCTTTTTAAACAATAAATATTTTCAAGTAGACTGTCACTTTAAATGCAATAACACTGAAAGGGTGCAATCTGAAATGCATAGTAATATACACAAAGTGTAAGTGTAACAAATCTCATATCATGCAGTGCTATATTGCACTGGGCTTTTCTCTGCTTTACATACATATATAAGAGAGATCTCGCCATGCTGGAGAGTTCCGCCCCTTTTCTTTATAAAATTCAGTGAGTTCAGACTTTGTGAGGTCTGAACTATAATGTCTCTTCAAGATGGATAATCTTTGAATATTAGGACCATAGGCTATAATAAAAGAAAATAATTTCTTTAATAATAAAATTCTCTAATAAAATGCAGAATTTTAGTTTTATCTTAGACTGTCCCTTTAAACTATCTGAAAGAACAGCCTGGAAAGACAAAAGCGCACTGTCAGTGCTGAACCTTTCTATTGCAAGGCATCTATTTAAGAAAAATAAATGTATTATGCTATAAGTAGATAGATTTTTTTTTAACATGCATTTTTAAGTAATTTTCTGTTGAAAATAATTTATTATCCCTTAAGTAAAAGTGAATTGAGGAGGTATATTTACTATGAAATTACAGTTATTATTGTATTACATTTTATTGTGCATTCTTCTGCTCAGTGGTTTTAGTATTTTTGAGAAGCTGCATTTGTGGCAAGCTTAAAAATGGTAAAAATGGCTTTGCGTTGGTGTAATATCAGCAAAAAAATTATCGAAAAGTCCCCTTTGCACATCCTACTGGAATAGAATACAGAGAAATGTTATCACAAACCAGCTATTGATAAGGTATTGACAAAAAGGGTTTATCTAATTCTTCCTTTTTCTTTATAAGCACCTGGATTTATATTGGGAGAGTCACCAATAGAGAAGTAATTGTTTAGTTACGAAGCTGCCATTGGCTGCACATTAGAAAATGATTGTTCATCCTCAACATAGGGCAAGATTACAAGTGGCATGCTAGTTTTTTATCACTCATGAGTGCTAACTGAGCTTAAGGTAAAAAATTTGAATTGTCGGGTTAGCACTGGTATTACAAGTTGAAAGTAAAAAGTTAGCAAGCGAACAAGCAAAAGAGAGTGTGGCATATGCCAAATAATTGGAGAGTTTGGAGCAAAAGATGGTTGTCAACAGTATCAAAGGCTGCAGACAGATCAAGAAAGATTAACAGAGAGAAGTGGCCTTTCGATTTTGCTGTAAATAGGTCATCAGTAGCCTTAACGATTGCTGTCTATGTGCAGTGGGTCAAGGAGGGAGTTTAATGTGAGTACATGTGATAAGCGTGTATATACAAGCTGAGCCAGCAGTTTTGAGGCAAGGGGGAGTAGGGAAATTGGGTGGTAGTTAATTCAGGAGGTTGGATCGAGAGAAGGTTTTTAAGGATAGGTGTGACTAGTGCATTTTAAGAGATGAGGGGAATATACTGGTGCTGAGGGAAAGGTTGGAAATGTGTGTGAGGATAGAGGTAAGGGTAGGAGAGAGGCAGGGGAGTAGCTGTGAGTGGATGGGATCAAGGGGACAGGTGATGAGAGGACAATATAAGCTCAGAAACTTCTTCTTTAGTAGCAGGGACAAAAGAGCTGAATTTGTGGGTTTTGGATGATTTCCAGCTGTTGAGGGGGTTGGAGACTAGCAGCATGTTGATAGATGATTTCCTTTCTTGTGGAATCAATTTTTTTGTTGAACTCGCTGGCAAAATCATGGCTGCCTAAATCTTGAATGGAGAGAAAAGTTGTAGTAGTAGGTAGGGGGTTAGTGGAGAAGGGTATTGGAAGTGGAGAACAGACATTTTGGGTTTGGATAAAGAATAGAGACAAGAGTATAGAACTAGTTTTGCTTTGAGACGTTAAGGTCAGAATAATAAGAGTTCAAGATGAACTTGAAGTGAAGAAAGTCAGCTGAACACCAATATTTTCTATAATGTTACTCAGCAGTGTGGGAATATCTACATAGGTGGCATTTCAGAGGAGTATACCAGGGCTGAGGATGAGTGCGTGACTTCCTAGTTATGGTAGGAGGTGCCAAATTGTCAAGGACCAATTGGTCAGGGCAGGAATAAGAGAAGATGAAGGAGAGCAAAGGTTAGTGAGTGTCTGAGAGATGTTGCTGATCTAGTGATTTAATACTTCTGTGGAGTTTGGTGTGAGGGCTAGATGGAGGGAAAAGGTGCCATTTCCAAATGAGGAGATGAGGGTCAGAAAGAAGAAAATGGGAATTTATTAAGTTTGAGAGTGCATTGATAGCTGAAATTTAATGAAGGGAGTGCCCATCTTTGTGAGTGGGAGAGTCAGTATGTCACAATAGACCGAAAGAGGAAGTGAACTGGAGAAGTTATTTAATCTCAAACACTGGATTGGATAAGTCAGTTAAAGAGCTTATTGAAACTGTTTTGGAATAAAATGCAGAGTGATTTTAATAAAAAGAAAGATTAGTGTATCCCATGAAATGTTGCTTTAGCACCTATAAGAGCACAGTTAGAAAGGGATTTTGAGCCAAGTCTCAAAAAAAAAAAGGTTTATGATCTTGCAGAAAAAAATAAAATTGAATAGAATAAATAGAATAAATAGCACCCAACATTTGGGTCTTGTGTTCTTGGCAGTGGGATGTTCATAATGAATGCAGAATGGTCCTGGGCAAAGAGAGTGTGGCATATGCCAAAGAATTGGAGGGTTTGGAGCAAAATAGGGTTGTCAACAGTATCAAAGGCTGCAGACAGATCAAGAAAGATTAACAGAGAGAAGTGGCCTTTCGATTTTGCTGTAAATAGGTCATCAGTACCCTTAACGATTGCTGTCTATGTGCAAGTCTGTGTGATATAAGGTGGAGCAAAAAGTGCAAGGAATGGTAGAACAGAGTTCCTAGTCTTTGACAATCCTTAATAGTACATCAGGGGCTTGATCACATATGCGGCGTTGCCCGCAAAAGCCGGCGTCGGCTATCTTTAGACCGATGTAGCGATCATATATACGGCCCGCATACAAATGCGACACGTATATTTTACCCATCGGCTGCTATTTTTACTCCCATAAACTAACATAGAACCCGACGTCAAAAGTTCGTATCACATATTCAGCGCAAGGACTTACTCGGCGAAAATGGAGAAATTTTACTCCATTTTCACCTTGCAACACATAGGAAGGCGCAGCAAGCCTTGCTCTGAGTACAAGAGCACCGTAACTCTTTTGCTGCAAATTAAAAAATAAAAAAGTCCTAATCTAAAAAAAGAAACACCCCCCAAAAAAATAAAAACTAACACTAATCCCAAAAAATTTACTCACCGTTCCTAAAGTCCGGGCATCCATCTTGTTCCAGGTGGAGAAAAGTCTTCATCCAGGTGGATCCATCTTCATCCATCAAATCAGCCAATAGGATTTAAGCAGCTTTCATCCTATTGGCTGATTTGAAATTGTCAGCCAATAGGAATGCAAGGTACCCAAAATAAAATAGGTACATTGCATTCAATCTTCACTGTGAGGAGGACCACCACTCTGGATCCGCGCATTGGAAGACCACTCCGCACCTCTGTCAAGAAGAAAGAAAATGGTCCCGCGATAGATAAAGATGGATCCGCCTGGATGAAGACTTTTCTCTGCCTGGAACAAGATTAAATTTTTTAAGAGTTAGGTCTTTTTTATTTTGGGTGGGTGGGGGTTTTTACTGTTGGGGGTTAATTTGTATTTTTTATGTAAAAGAGCTGATTTCTTCAGGGCAATGCCCCACAAAAGGCCCTCTTAAGGGCTATTGGCAGTTTAATGTTAGATTAGGGGGTGTTTTTATTTTTGGGTGGCTTTATTGTTTTTATAGGGGTATTAGATTAGGTTTACATTTTTTTATTTGGATAATTTTGTTTATTTTTTCTGTAATCTTTTTTTTTAAAATATTAGATATTTTGTTTTAATTTAATCTTATTTTTTTTTTATTTAATGTTGGGACTTTTTTATTTTAATGTTAAATTAAGATTTTTTTTAATTTTGTAATTTGAATTTTTTTTTTACTAAGATAGTATTTTTTTATTTTATGTAATTGGGGTTAATTTAGGGGGTGTTAGGTAATGGGGTTTAGTGATTAGATTAATACTTTGCATTGTGGGGGAGGTTAATTAGGTATTTTGCATTGTGGGGTTTGGTGGATTAGGGTTAATATGGTAATTAGGTACTTTGCGTTGTGGGGGGATGGTATAATAGGGGTTAATACTTTTATTAGGTACTTTGCAATGTGGAGGATGGCAGATTAGGAGTTAATACATGTATTAGGTAGTTTGCAATGTGGGGAATGGCGTATTAGGGGTTAATACATTTATTAGGTAGTTTGCGATGTGGGGGGATGGTAGATTAGGGGTTAATACATTTATTAGGTAGTTTGCGATGTGGGGGAATGGTGAATTAGGGGTTAATACATGTATTAGGTACTTTGCGATGTGGGGGATGGCAGATTAGGGGTTGATACATTCGTTAGGTAGTTTGCAATGTGGGGGAATGGCAAATTAGGGGTTAATACATGTATTGGGTACTTTGCGATGTGGGGGATGGCAGATTAGGGGTTGATCATTTTTTTAGGTAGTTTGCAATGTGGGGGCTGGCGGATTAGTGGTTAATAGTTGAAATAGGTAGATTGCATTGTGGGGGATGCCAGTTTAGAGGTTAATACATTTTATTATTAGTTGCAATGTGGGGGGATAGCGGATATAGGGGTTTTGATGTGTCAGGTTAATTTTTGGGTTTCTGGTTAGACTTTTACGGGCGATTAAACATTTCTTTGTTTTTTACTTAGGTGCCGGCAGATCATAAACTGCCGTAAATCACTGGCGACTTCAGAAATGTATATTTCCGCACATTTCTGTACTTCGCCAGTTTATCCGACTTACGGCAGTATATGATCTGCCGGCCCCGTATATGTGATTCACCCGATGTGCAAGGTGAACTTACTGGCAGTGCGGGTTTCAGCAGTTGTGCTGAAACCTACGCGGTATATGTAATCTCGCCCCAGGGGGCTGTTCTTTGCTGCATCAGAATCTCTCTCTGATAATTAAAATGCTTAAAGCAATGTAATTTGTGGCTTCTTAATACCAGTGTAAAATTCAAGTATCTGTAAAGCATGACAATTATTCTGTGAACAGACCCTAATAATCTGGTATAATACATGTTTGTAAATAATTTCTTTTAAGGAAACTTTTAGGATTTCAAGATAAATGCGACTTTTCTATACATCTGATGTTTCATTGTCATACAAAAAATACAATGCAAATATTAATGCTAAATTTCCTTGTGTTTACATCTGAAGAATCATCCGAAAAGTTGCTAACTAGAAGGGATTCAATCATTTTTTATCTATCCCCTCTTTACTATATTAACACAATCACAACAAAATGTTTTTAGCTCCTTCTCCGTGTGGTAAATCAGTATGCTCCTATTTTTTTATTTTTCAATTGACCCATTTCTATCCTACCTGGGATAAACTAATATATATGTTTCTGAGTCCTGAAACACAAAGACATAGGTTTTAATGGCAGATAAGAACCACAATGCCTATCATGTCAGTGAATATTTCTTTCTAAAGTGTAAGCTGACTGATTTCCTAGGAATGCCTTATACCTATCCCAAGCATTCTCTAATTCCTTACAGTATTTGTCTGTACCCCCAATATAAACAAACCATTCTGCTCTTTTTGTGCTTCTGGAAATATCCTAACACTCTCAAGTCTGTGATCATAACTCTGTTTCTTGTCCAGCTCTTTTTTTCTGTGGAAAATGCTTTTATTCCCAGCTTTTGTTCTCCTCATATGTCTTTAGTTCTCTTCAGAACCATTCTCTTATTTTAGTTGACAGTAAAGACAAAATTAAACTTTCATGATTCAGATAGAGCATGCAATTTTAAAAAAAACTTTCCAATTTACCTCTAGTATCTAATGTGCTTTGTTCTTTGGTATCCTTAGTTGAAACACATACCTAGTTAGGTTCAGGAGCAGCAATGCACTACTGGGAGCTAGCTGCTATTTTGTGGCTGTACATATATGTCCCTTGTCAATGGCTCACCTGATGTGTTCAGCTAGCTCCCAGTAGTGCGTTTCTGCTCTTTTAACAGAGGACACCAAGAGAATAAAGCAGATTTGATAATAGCAATAAATTGGAAAGATGTTTAAAATGGTATGCTGTATCTATATCATGACAGAAAAGATTTTGGTTTCATGTCCCTTTAACCGTTTACAGGTTACAGTTGGTGAAGATCTGTATCGTCATACTGGGCACCTCCATCTTGGAGTGACACATTATTGCACTTAGTGACAGATCTGTATCAGGCACACCTGGACTGCTACTCTGTATGATACACACCGTGACTGCTGCTCTGTATCAGGCACACCTGGACTGCTGCTCTGTATCAGGCACACCTGGACTGCTGCTCTGTATCATTCACACATGGACTGCTGCTCTGTATTAGGAACACCTGGACTGCTGCTCTGTATTAGGCACACCTGGACTGCTGCTCTGTATCAGGCACACCTGAACTGCTGCTCTGTATCAGGCACACCTGGTCTGCTGCTCTGTATCATACACACCTGGACTGCTGCTCTGTATCAGGCACACCTGGACTGCTGCTCTGTATCATTCACACCTGGACTGCTGCTCTGTATTAGGCACACCTGGACTGCTGCTCTGTATCAGGCACACCTGGACTGCTGCTCTATATCATACACACCTGGACTGCTGCTCTGTATCAGGCACACCTGGTCTGCTGCTCTGTATCATACACACCTGGACTGCTGCTCTGTATCAGGCACACCTGGACTGCTGCTCTGTATCCTACACACCTGGACTGCTGCTCTGTATCATGCACACCTGGACTGCTGCTCTGTATCAGGCACACCTGGACTTCTGCTCTGTATCAGGCACACCTGGACTGCTGCTCTGTATCAGGCACACCTGGACTGCTGCCCTGTATCATACACACCTGCACTGCTGCCCTGTATCATACACACCTGGACTGCTGCCCTGTATCATACACACCTGGACTGCTGCTCTGTATCAGGCACACCTGGACTGCTGCTCTGTATCATACACACCTGGACTGCTGCTCTGTATCAGGCACACCTGGACTGCTACTCTGTATCAGGCACACCTGGACTGCTGCTCTGTATCAGGCACACCTGGACTGATGCTCTGTATCAGGCACACCTGGACTGCTGCTCTTTATCATACACACCTGGACTGCTGCTCTGTATCAGGCACACCTGGACTGCTGCTCTTTATCATACACACCTGGACTGCTGCTCTGTATCAGGCACACCTGGACTGCTGCTCTGTATCATACACACCTGGACTGCTGCTCTGTGTCATGCACACCTGGACTGACGCTCTGTATCAAGCACACCTGGACTGCCACGCTGTGTCATTCACACCCAGACAGACGCTCTATATCATGCACACCTGGACTGCCACTCTGTATCATGCACACCTGGACTGCCACTCTGTGTCATTCACACCCGGACTGATGCTCTATATCATACACACCTGGACTGCTGCTCTGTATCAGGCACACCTGGACTGCTGCTCTGTATCATACACACCTGGATCACTGCTCTGTATCATGCACACCTGGACTGCTGCTCTGTATCATACACACCTGGATCGCTGCTCTGTATCATACACACCTGGATCACTGCTCTGTATCATGCACACCTGGACTGCTGATCTGTATCATACACACCTGGATTGCTGCTCTGTATCAGGCACACCTGGACTGCTGCTATGTATCATACACACCTGGATCGCTGCTCTGTATCATGCACACCTGGACTGCTGATCTGCATCATGCACACCTGGACTGCTGCTCTGTATTAGGCCCACCTGGACTGCTGCTATGTATCATACACACCTGGACTGCTGCTCTGTATCAGGCACACCTGGACTGCTGCTCTATATCATACACACCTGGATCACTGCTCTGTATCATGCACACCTGGACTGCTGCTCTGTATCATACACACCTGGATTGCTGCTCTGTATCAGGCACACCTGGACTGCTGCTATGTATCATACACACCTGGACTGCTGCTCTGTATTAGGCACACCTGGACTGCTGCTCTGTATTAGGCACACCTGGACTGCTGCTCTGTATTAGGCACACCTGGACTGCTGCTCTGTATCAGGCAAACCTGGACTGCTGCTATGTATCATACACACCTGGACTGCTGCTCTGTATCAGGTACACCTGGACTGCTGCTATGTATCATACACACCTGGATTGCTGCTCTGTATCATACATACCTGGATCGCTGCTCTGTATCATGCACACCTGGACTGCTGCTCTGTATAATACACACCTGGACTGCTGATCTGTATCATGCACACCTTGACTGCTGATCTGTATCATACATACCTTGACTGCTGCTCTGTATCATGCACACCTGGACTGCTGCTCTGTATCAGGCACACTTGGACTGCTGCTCTCTATTAGGCACACCTGGACTGCTGCTCTGCATCATGCACACCTGGATTGATGCTCTATATCATGCACACCTAGACTAATGATCTGTACCAGGCACCCCTGGACTGCCACTCTGTGTCATGCATACCTGGACTGACGCTCTGTATCAGGCATACCTGGACTGCCACTCTTTATTATGCACACCTGGATTGCCACTCTGTGTCATTCACACCCAGACTGATGCTCTATATCATACACACCTGGATTGCTGCTATGTATCATACACACCTGGATTGCTACTCTGTATCATACACACCTAAATCGCTGCTCTGTATCATACACACCTGGATCGCTGCTCTGTATCATGCACACCTGGACTGCTGATCTGTATCATGCACACCTGGACTGCTGATCTGTATCATACACACCTGGACTGCTGATCTGTATCATGCACATTATGGCCTCTATTTATCAAGCCGTCAACCTCAAATACGCTGGAATTCCACAGCGTATTTGTGGCGAGGCTGATTCACCTAAGTTATCACGCCCTACACACCGGCAAAAGTATAATATAGTGACGTAAGCTTCGATCCGCCGGACTCAGTCCGACACAGATCGATTCTTACATCACTCCAGATGTTCCGAACGCAAGTTCGGCACAATCTGACTACTTTTGGAAGTTATCAAATGACTACCAGGTACGCTCGGCACTTTTCCGGCCCAGCGTACCTGGTTTTCAATCCGCCGCCCTGGAGGCGGTGGATCCCATAGGAATCAATGGGAGTCTGACCATAGCGAAAGTTCATGTTTGCTGCTGCCCGACATCCCATTGATTCCTATGGGAGATGTCTGCACCTAACACCCTAACATGTACCCCGAGTCTAAACACCCCTAATCTGCCCCGCTACACCACCGCCACCTATATTAAACATGTTAACCCCTAAACCGCTGCTCCCGGAGCCCACCGCCACTCTAATAAACTTATTAACCCCTAAACCGCCGCTCCCGGACCCCGCCGCAACTATAATAATTATATTAACCCCTAAACCGCCGCTCTCGGACCCCGCCGCCACCTACATAATACCTATTAATCCCTATCCTGCCCCCCCTATACCGCCGCCACCTATAATAAATTTATTAACCCCTATCCTGTGGATCCCAGACCCCGCCGCAACTAAATAAATTGTTTAACCCTTAAACCGCCGCTCCCGGACCCTGCCTCCACCTATATTAAACTTATTAACCCCTAATCTGCCCCCCCTACACTGTCGCAACCTATAATAAATTTATCAACCCCTATCCTGCCCCCCCTACACCGCCGCAACCTATAATAAAATTAAAAAAAAACTAAACCTAAGTCTAACACTAACCCTAACACCCCCCTATCTTAAATATAAATTAAATAAATCTAAATAAATATTACTCTTATTAGATTAATTATTCCTATTTAAAACTAAATACTTACCTATAAAATAAACCCTAATATAGCTACAATATTACTAATAATTATATTGTAGCTATTTTAGGATTTATTTTTATTTTACAGGCAAAATTAAATTTATTTTAACTAGGTACAATAGCTATTAAATAGTTATTAACTATTTAATAGCTACCTAGATAAAATAAAGTAAAATTTACCTGTAAAATAAAAACTAACCTAAGTTTCAATTACATCTAACACTACACTATCATTAAATAAATTATTCCTATTTAAAACTAAATACTTACCTGTAAAATAAACCCTAAGCTAGCTACAATGTAATTAATCATTACATTGTAGCTATTTTAGGATTTATATTTATTTTACAGGCAACTTTGTATTTATTTTAACTAGGTACAATAGTTATTAAATAGTTATTAACTATTTAATAACTACCTAGTGAAAAGAAATACAAAATTACATGTAAAATAAATCGTAACCTAAGTTACAATTAAACCTAACACTACACTATCATTAAATAAATTAAATTAATTAACTACAAATACCTACAATTAAATACAATTAAATAAACTAACTAAAGTACAAAAAATAAAAAAACTAAGTTACAAAAAATAAATAAAATAATAATAAAATAACAAAGCCCCCCAAAATAAAAAAAATGCCCTACCCTATTCTAAATTACAAGTTAACAGCTCTATTACCAGCCCTTAAAAGAGCTTTTTGCGGGGCATGCCCCAAAGTACTGAATGTTTGGTAGGTTTAGACTGTCTAGCTGGTGGGGAATCTAGCACACCTGAAGTAAACTTTATCCCAAAGTTTAAAGAGTTATAGTTAGTTGTAGTAGGTGGCGCAAAACAAGTTGCTATTCCCAATGTGTCTTACTGTAAATAAGTGTGATAATATGTGGGCTCAATATATGTTAATGTTTTGATGAGTCCTAATTTTATATTCTCTTTTGGAAAAAAATGGATGGCGAAACTATTTAAGAAATAAATATGATCCTTTATTTGATTATGGTAAATTTACCCAATAGTAGTGATGCTAAAAGTACAGTTAAACAAAAATTATTACAATTCCTTCAAAGTTTAAAAAATGACACCGGTGTCTCTATGTATAAAAATGTACATAATATATAAAAAATAAATTAAATTAAAATAATAACGTTGAAATCTTATAATTTATACAGTTTTGGGTTTATCACAAGTTGTAATTACTAACAGAATGTTTGTAGATACAATTTTATAGTGGATAAAACAATAGTTGCTGTATAGTTCATATAGGATACTTTGTTTCAAGTTCAGCTATGCAATTGAGATCTTATCTTAGGCAACTATATATCAAATGTAGAGGTATGTTGGTGCGATTTTTATCACACTATAATATAAGTATACAAATTAGTACCTTGAAGTGTATCTGTTTGATATCACTTTTGTGAGATAATTGTGGTTAAATAAACGCCGCTATGCCAGTGTTTTGATTAAGTTTCAAGATCAAGCTGGTGGCAGTTCTATATGAGCTGCTGGCGGTTAAATAAATGCCGCTTTGGTTTCCTCTTATTAGGTGGGCTTATCTGTTTGCTGCGAGAAAATTCACTTTTATATAAGTGTTTGGGTAGTTGTCGTGGCCGCTCAGTTACCTTATCCTTTGTCGGTCAGTGACCGATCGCGCTCTTAAGGGTTTCTTGGTGGGATCTTCATTGCGGTTAAGTGCTAACCGTTTGCTGATGTTTTTTAAGTATCTCCGGTTATTCTATTCTGTGGCTTGTCTGTCGGTCAGTGACCGATCACGATGGTATGGTTGTTGGATAACCTCCTGATGTGGAATTTTTGCGTGCCTTTCCGGTCTGTTATTCCCAGGTTTCTTAGATGTCGGTCAGTGACCGATCTGGGTGCTGAAATGTGGTTGTTGGGATAAGTAGAAAGTTTGTAGGATAAGTAGAAAAAGGATTTCTAGTTATCAATGTGATCTTTGCGATTAAATATATGCCGCTCAGTGGGAACTTGAATATTTCAACTGGGTATAGCTGGTATTCACTTTGTCTTCTCAAATCCTCAAGAAGACAAAGTGAATACCAGCTATACCCAGTTGAAATATTCAAACTGATCGGAACAGCCAATAGAATGCAAGCTCAATCTGATTGGAATCGGATTGAACTTCAATGTGATTGGCTGATTGCATCAGCCAATCAGATTTTTCCTACCTTAATTCTAATTGGCTGATAGAATCCTATCAGCCAATCAGAATTTGAGGGACGCCATCTTGGATGACATCACTTAAAGGAATATACATTCGTCGGTTAGGCGTCGTTGGAAGAGGATGGCTCCGCGTCAGCTCGTTTGAAGAAGGCTCCGCTCCGGATGGATGAAGATTGAAGACGCCACCTGGATGAAGACTTCTATCGGATGGAAGACCTCTTCAGCGCCCCTTGGATGAAGACTTCTATCAGATGGAAAACATCTTCAGCGCCCCTTGGATGATGACTTCGGCCCGGCTGGGTGAACACGACTCAAGGTAGGGAGATCTTCAGGGGGGTAGTGTTAGGTTTATTTAAGGGGGGATTGGGTGGATTAGAGTAGGGGTATGTGGGTGGTGGATTTTAATGTTGGGGGGGTTGTATTTTTTTTTTTACATGCAGAAGAGCTGATTACTTTGGGGCATGCCCCGCAAAACTCCCTTTTAAGGGCTGGTAATAGAGCTGTTAACTTTTGTAATTTAGAATGGAGTAAGGCATTTTTTTATTTTGGGAGACTTTGTTATTTTATTAGGGGGCTTAGATTAGGTGTAATTAGCTTAAAAATCTTGTAATTTTTTTATTTTTTTTGTACTTTAGTTAGTTTATTTAATTGTATTTAATTGTAAGTATTTGTAGTTAATTAATTTAATTTATTTAATGATAGTGTAGTGTTAGGTTTAATTGTAACTTAGGTTAGGATTTATTTTACAGGTAAATTTGTCTTTATTTTAGCTAGGTAGTTATTAAATAGTTAATAACTATTTAATAACAATTCTACCTAGTTAAAATAAATACAAAGTTGCCTGTAAAATAAAAATAAATCCTACGATAGCTACAATGTAATTATTAATTATATTGTAGATATCTTACGGCTAGATTTAGAGTTTTGCGTTAGAAGGAGTGCGTTAGCTACGCAAGTTTTTTTCCCCCCCGCAACTTTTAAACAATGCTGGTATTGAGAGTTCTCTGAATGGCTGCGTTAGGCTCCAAAAAGGGAGCGTAGAGCATAATTTACAGCCACTTCAACTCTCAATGCCAGCGTTGCTTACGGACGCGGCCAGCTTCAAAAACGTGCTCGTGCACGATTCCCCTATAGGAAACAATGGGGCAGTTTGAGCTGAAAAAAAAACCTAACACCTGCAAAAAAGCAGCGTTCAGCTCCTAACGCAGCCCCACTGTTTCCTATGGGGAAACACTTTCTATGTCTGCACCTAACACCCTAACATGTACCCTGAGTCTAAACACCCCTAATCTTACACTTATTAACCCCTAATCTGCCGCCCCCGCTATCGCTGACCCCTGCATTTTATTATTATCCTCTAATCTGCCGCTCCGTACACCGCCGCAACCTACATTATAGCTATGTACCCCTAATCTGCTGCCCCTAACATCGCCGACTCCTATATTATATTTATTAACCCCTAATCTGCCACCCCCAACGTCGCCGCTACCTTACCTACACTTATTAACCCCTAATCTGCCGACCGGACTTCGCCGCTGCTCTAATAAATGTATTAACCCCTAAAGCTAAGTCTAACCCTAACACCTAACACCCCCCTAAGTTAAATATAATTTAAATCTAATGAAATAAAATAAATCTTATTAAATAAATTATCCTATTTAAAGCTAAATACTTACCTGTAAAATAAACCCTAATATAGCAACAATATAAATAATCATTACAGTGTAGCTATTTTAGAATTTATATTTATTTTACAGGCAACTTTGTATTTATTTTAACTAGGTACAATAGCTATTAAATAGTTATTTACTATTTAATAGCTACCTAGTTAAAATAATTACAAAATTACCTGTAAAATAAATCCTTACCTAAGTTACAATTAAACCTAACACTACACTATCAATAAATTAATTAAATAAACTACCTACAATTATCTACAATTAAATAAACTATACTAAATTACAAAAAAAAAAAAACGCTAAATTACAAAAAATAAAAAAAGATTACAAGAATTTTAAACTAATTACACCTACTCTAAGCCAATCAGATTGAGCTTGCATTCTATTGGCTGATCGGAACAGCCAATAGAATGCGAGCTAAATCTGATTGGCTGATTGGATCAGCCAATCGGATTGGACTTGAATCTGATTGGCTGATTCAATCAGCCAATCAGATTTTTCCTACCTTAATTTCCGATTGGCTGATAGAATCCTATCAGCCAATCGGAATTCGAGGGACGCCATCTTGGATGACGTCACTTAAAAGAACCTTCATTCGTCGGGAGTCGCCGGAAGAAGAGGATGGATCCGCGTCGGCTGCATCAAGATGGTCCCGCTCCGCACTGGATGGATGAAGATAGAAGACGCCGCCTGGATGAAGATGTCTACCGGTCCGGATGTCCTCTTCTTGCCAGATAGGATGAAGACTTCGGAGCCTCTTCTGGACCTCTTCTTGCCGGATAGAATGAAGACTTCGGACCCTCTTCTGGACGGATCGGTGATACCCGGCGTGGTGAAGACAAGGTAGGGAGATCTTCAGGGGCTTAGTGTTAGGTTTATTTAAGGGGGGTTTGGGTTAGATTAGGGGTATATGGGTGGTGGGTTGTAATGTTGGGGGGGTATTGTATGTTTTTTTTAAATGCAAAAGAGCTGATTTCTTAGGGGCATGCCCTGCAAAAGGCCATTTAAAGGGCTGGTAAGGTAAAAGAGCAGTTAACTTTTTATTTTAGAATAGGGTAGGGCATTTTTTTATTTTGGGGGGCTTTGTTATTTTTTTAGGGGGCTTAGAGTAGGTGTAATTAGTTTAAAATTCTTGTAATCTTTTTTTATTTTTTGTAATTTAGTGTTTTTTTTTGTAATTTAGTATAGTTTATTTAATTGTAGATAATTTTAGGTAGTTTATTTAATTAATTTATTGATAGTGTAGTGTTAGGTTTAATTGTAACTTAGGTTAGGATAAATTTTACAGGTAATTTTTAATTATTTTAACTAGGTAGCTATTAAATAGTAAATAACTATTTAATAGCTATTGTACCTAGTTAAAATAAATACAAAGTTGCCTGTAAAATAAATATAAATCCTAAAATAGCTACAATGTAATTATTATTTATATTGTAGCTATATTAGGGTTTATTTTACAGGTAAGTATTTAGCTTTAAATAGGATTAATTTATTTAATAAGATTTATTTTATTTCGTTAGATTTAAATTATATTTAACTTAGGGGGGTGTTAGGGTTAGGGTTAGACTTATCTTTAGGGGTTAATACATTTATTAGAGTAGCGGCGAGGTCCAGTCGGCAGATTAGGGGTTAATACTTGAAGTTAGGTGTCGGCGATGTTAGGGAGGGCAGATTAGGGGTTAATACTATTTATTATAGGGATTTTGAGGCGGGAGTGAGGTGGTTTAGTGGTTAATACATTTATTATAGTGGCGGCGAGGTCCGGTCGGCAGATTAGGGGTTAATAAGTGTAGGTAGGTAACGGCGATGTTGGGGGGGCAGATTAGGGGTTAATAAATATTATGTAGCTGTTGGCGATGTTAGGGGCAGCAGATTAGGGGTACATAGGGGTAATGTAGGTGGCGGCGGTGTGCGGTCGGCAGATTAGGGGTTAAAAAATTTAATTATAGTGGCGACAATGTGGGGGGACCTCGGTTTAGGGGTGCATACGTAATTTATGGGTGTTAGTGTACTTTAGAGCACAGTAGTTAAGAGCTTTATGAATCGGCGTTAGCCCAGAAAACTCTTAACGCCTGACTTTTTTCTGCGGCTGGAGTCTTGTCGTTAGAGTTCTAACGCTCACTTCAGCCAAGACTCTAAATACCAGCGTTAGAAAGATCCCATTGAAAAGATAGGATACGCAACTGGCGTAAGGGGATCTGCGGTATGGAAAAGTCGCGGCTGGAAAGTGAGCGTTAGACCCTTTCCTGACTGACTCTAAATACCAGCGGGCAGTAAAAACCAGCGTTAGGACCCCTTAACGCTGGTTTGGACGGCTAACGCAGAACTCTAAATCTAGGCGTTAGGATTTATTTTACAGGTAAGTATTTAGTTTTAAATAGGAATAATTTATTTAATGATAGTGTAGTGTTAGGTGTAATTGTAACTTAGGTTAGTTTTTATTTTACAGGTAAATTTGTCTTTATTTTAACTCGGTAGCTATTAAATAGTTAATAACTATTTAATAGCTATTGTACCTAGTTAAAATAAATTGAAATTTGCCTGTAAAATAAAAATAAATCCTAAAATAGCTACAATATAATTATTAGTTAGATTGTAGCTATATTAGGGTTTATTTTAAAGGTAAGTATTTAGTTTTAACTAGGAATAATTTAGTTAATAATAGTAATTTTATTTAGATTTATTTAATTAATATTTAAGTTAGGGGGGTGTTAGGGTTAGGGTTAGACTTAGGTTTAGGGGTTAATAATTTTATTATAGGTTGCGGCGGTATGGGGGGGCAGGATAGAGGTTAATTAATTTAATATAGGTGGCGACAGTGTAGGGGGGGCAGATTAGGGGTTAATAAGTTTAATATAGGTGACGGCGGGGTCCGGGAGCGGCGGTTAAACAATTTATTTAGTTGCAGCGAGGTCCGGGATCCACAGGATAGGGGTTAATAAATTTATTACGAGTGGCGGCGGTATAGGGGGGGCAGGATAGGGGTTAATAGGTATAATGTAGGTGGCGGCGGGGTCTGGGGGCGGCGGTTTAGGGGTTAATACATTTATTATAGTTGCGGCGGGGTCTAGGAGCGGCGGTTTAGGGGTTAATAACTTTATTTAGTTGCGGGGGCTCCGGGGGCGCCGGTATAGGGGGTAGAACAGTATAGTATAGTGTGAGTGCTTAGTGACAGGGGTATTAATAAAGCTGTAGAAAAGCCGAAGTGCAGCGAGATCGGATGAGTGATAACTATCACAGTCCGCTGCTCATCGCCCCATACTTGGTGCGCGGCTTTTGGACAGCTTTTTTAATAACTTTGGTGAGCGTATTCAGGTCCGCGGCGGCGATGTGAGGCGAGCTTAGGCGGGCGTATTGGGGCCGGCGATGGCATGTACGTACGGAGCTTGATAACTAGAGGCCTTTGACTGCTGATCTGTATCATGCACACCTTGACTGCTGCTCTGTATCAGGCACACCTAGACTGCTACTCTGTATCAGGCACACCTGGACTGCTGCTCTGCATCAGGCACACCTGGACTGCCACACTGTATCATGCACACCTGGACTGACGCTCTGTGTCATGCACACACGGACTGACGCTTTGTATCAGGCACACAAGGACTTCCACTTTGTGTCATTCACACCCAGACTAACGCTCTATATCATGCACACCTGGACTGCCACTCTGTGTCTTTCACACCCGGACTGACTCTCTATATCATGCACACCTTCACTGATGCTCTGTACCAGGCACACTAGAACTTCCACTCTGTGTCATTTACACCTGGACTGATGATCTATATCATGCACACCTGGACTTCCACTCTGTGTCATTTACACCCAGACTGACGCTCTATATAATACACACCTGGACTGCTTCTCTGTATCAGACACACCTGGACTGCTGCTATGTATCATGCACACCTTGACTGCTGATCTGTATCATGCACACCTTGACTGCTGCTCTTTATCATGCACACCTGGACTGCTGCTCTGTATCAGGCACACCTGGACTGCTGCTCTGTATCAGGCATACCTGGACTGCAACTCTGTATCATGCACACCTGGACTGCCACTCTGTGTCATTCACATCCGGACTGCCGCTCTATATCATGCACACCTGGATTGATGCTCTGTACCAGGCACACCTGGATTGACACTCTGTATCATGCACACCTGGACTGCCACTCTGTGTCATTCACACCTGGACTGACGCTCTATATCATGCACACCTGGACTGATGCTCTGTACCAGGCACACCTGGACTGCCACTCTGTGTCATTTACACCCGGATTGACGCTCTTATATCATGCACATCTGGACTGATGCTCTGTACCAGGCACACCTGGACTGCCACTCTGTATCATGCACTCCTGGACTGCCTCTCCTTACAGCACATGCTAGGTATATGGCCTTTTTCACTAAAACAATAATGAAAAACTGATGAAAAAAAGGCAACAAGAATGTCAGATTTTAATCATATTCACCTAGATGACAAGTTTTGCGCTATAGAGGGTACTTAACGAACGCAACAAAACTTGCTTTATTTCACCCTTCATAGCGCTGCCATTACAAGTTTTAGAAAAGCCGGCTTGTGCATGCGATATGGTTGCGCTAGGCTCCATATCGCACAAAACACAATCGCTGCTTTGACGTGCTTGCGCACGCTTTCCCCATAGACATCAATGGGGAGAGCGTGTTAGAAAAAAAACCTAACACCTGCGATCGCAGAATGAAAAGCTCCGTAACACAGCTCCATTGATGTCTATGGGGAAAAAAAAGTTACGTTTAAACCTAACACCCTAACATTAACCCTATGTCTAAACACCCCTAATCTGCTGCCCCCGACATCGCTGACACCTACATAAACTTATTAACCCTTAATCTGTCGCTCCCGATATCGCCTCCACCGAACTAAATCTATTAACCCCTAATCTGCCTCTCCCGATATCGCCGCAACTTTAATAAAGTTATTAAACCCTATTTCATTGCATCCCAACATCGCCCACACTATAATAAAGATATTAAACCCTATTCTGCCACTCCCCAATATCGCTGCCACTAAATAAAGCTATTAAGCCCTAAACCTCTGGCCTTCGACATCACTAACACTAAATAAATCTATTAACCCCTAAACTGCCAGCCCCCCACTTCACAATAACCTAAATTAAACTATGAACCCCTAAACCTAACCCTAACACCCCCTAACTTTAACATAATTAAAATAGAGCTAAATTAAAGTTACAATTATTAAATAATACCTATTTAAAACTAAATACATACTTACCTGTAAAATAAAACCTAAGCTAGCTACAATATAACTAATAGTTATATTGTAGCTAGCTTAGGTTTTACTTTTATTTCACAGGTAAGTTTATATTTATTTTAACTAGATAGACTAGTTAGTAAATAGTTATTAACTATTTACTAGCTACCCAGTTAAAATAAATACAAATTTACCTGTAAAATAAATCCTTACCTAAGTTACAATTAAACCTAACACTACACTATCAATAAATTAATTAAATAAACTACCTACAATTATCTACAATTAAATAAACTATACTAAATTACAAAAAAAAAAAAACGCTAAATTACAAAAAATAAAAAAAGATTACAAGAATTTTAAACTAATTACACCTACTCTAAGCCAATCAGATTGAGCTTGCATTCTATTGGCTGATCGGAACAGCCAATAGAATGCGAGCTAAATCTGATTGGCTGATTGGATCAGCCAATCGGATTGGACTTGAATCTGATTGGCTGATTCAATCAGCCAATCAGATTTTTCCTACCTTAATTTCCGATTGGCTGATAGAATCCTATCAGCCAATCGGAATTCGAGGGACGCCATCTTGGATGACGTCACTTAAAAGAACCTTCATTCGTCGGGAGTCGCCGGAAGAAGAGGATGGATCCGCGTCGGCTGCATCAAGATGGTCCCGCTCCGCACTGGATGGATGAAGATAGAAGACGCCGCCTGGATGAAGATGTCTACCGGTCCGGATGTCCTCTTCTTGCCAGATAGGATGAAGACTTCGGAGCCTCTTCTGGACCTCTTCTTGCCGGATAGAATGAAGACTTCGGACCCTCTTCTGGACGGATCGGTGATACCCGGCGTGGTGAAGACAAGGTAGGGAGATCTTCAGGGGCTTAGTGTTAGGTTTATTTAAGGGGGGTTTGGGTTAGATTAGGGGTATATGGGTGGTGGGTTGTAATGTTGGGGGGGTATTGTATGTTTTTTTTAAATGCAAAAGAGCTGATTTCTTAGGGGCATGCCCTGCAAAAGGCCATTTAAAGGGCTGGTAAGGTAAAAGAGCAGTTAACTTTTTATTTTAGAATAGGGTAGGGCATTTTTTTATTTTGGGGGGCTTTGTTATTTTTTTAGGGGGCTTAGAGTAGGTGTAATTAGTTTAAAATTCTTGTAATCTTTTTTTATTTTTTGTAATTTAGTGTTTTTTTTTGTAATTTAGTATAGTTTATTTAATTGTAGATAATTTTAGGTAGTTTATTTAATTAATTTATTGATAGTGTAGTGTTAGGTTTAATTGTAACTTAGGTTAGGATAAATTTTACAGGTAATTTTTAATTATTTTAACTAGGTAGCTATTAAATAGTAAATAACTATTTAATAGCTATTGTACCTAGTTAAAATAAATACAAAGTTGCCTGTAAAATAAATATAAATCCTAAAATAGCTACAATGTAATTATTATTTATATTGTAGCTATATTAGGGTTTATTTTACAGGTAAGTATTTAGCTTTAAATAGGATTAATTTATTTAATAAGATTTATTTTATTTCGTTAGATTTAAATTATATTTAACTTAGGGGGGTGTTAGGGTTAGGGTTAGACT
This sequence comes from Bombina bombina, assembly GCF_027579735.1. NCBI lineage: Eukaryota > Metazoa > Chordata > Amphibia > Anura > Bombinatoridae > Bombina > Bombina bombina. The sequence goes on from NC_069506.1 coordinate 305,951,294, forward strand.
TATCTTTAGGGGTTAATACATTTATTAGAGTAGCGGCGAGGTCCAGTCGGCAGATTAGGGGTTAATACTTGAAGTTAGGTGTCGGCGATGTTAGGGAGGGCAGATTAGGGGTTAATACTATTTATTATAGGGATTTTGAGGCGGGAGTGAGGTGGTTTAGTGGTTAATACATTTATTATAGTGGCGGCGAGGTCCGGTCGGCAGATTAGGGGTTAATAAGTGTAGGTAGGTAACGGCGATGTTGGGGGGGCAGATTAGGGGTTAATAAATATTATGTAGCTGTTGGCGATGTTAGGGGCAGCAGATTAGGGGTACATAGGGGTAATGTAGGTGGCGGCGGTGTGCGGTCGGCAGATTAGGGGTTAAAAAATTTAATTATAGTGGCGACAATGTGGGGGGACCTCGGTTTAGGGGTGCATACGTAATTTATGGGTGTTAGTGTACTTTAGAGCACAGTAGTTAAGAGCTTTATGAATCGGCGTTAGCCCAGAAAACTCTTAACGCCTGACTTTTTTCTGCGGCTGGAGTCTTGTCGTTAGAGTTCTAACGCTCACTTCAGCCAAGACTCTAAATACCAGCGTTAGAAAGATCCCATTGAAAAGATAGGATACGCAACTGGCGTAAGGGGATCTGCGGTATGGAAAAGTCGCGGCTGGAAAGTGAGCGTTAGACCCTTTCCTGACTGACTCTAAATACCAGCGGGCAGTAAAAACCAGCGTTAGGACCCCTTAACGCTGGTTTGGACGGCTAACGCAGAACTCTAAATCTAGGCGTTAGGATTTATTTTACAGGTAAGTATTTAGTTTTAAATAGGAATAATTTATTTAATGATAGTGTAGTGTTAGGTGTAATTGTAACTTAGGTTAGTTTTTATTTTACAGGTAAATTTGTCTTTATTTTAACTCGGTAGCTATTAAATAGTTAATAACTATTTAATAGCTATTGTACCTAGTTAAAATAAATTGAAATTTGCCTGTAAAATAAAAATAAATCCTAAAATAGCTACAATATAATTATTAGTTAGATTGTAGCTATATTAGGGTTTATTTTAAAGGTAAGTATTTAGTTTTAACTAGGAATAATTTAGTTAATAATAGTAATTTTATTTAGATTTATTTAATTAATATTTAAGTTAGGGGGGTGTTAGGGTTAGGGTTAGACTTAGGTTTAGGGGTTAATAATTTTATTATAGGTTGCGGCGGTATGGGGGGGCAGGATAGAGGTTAATTAATTTAATATAGGTGGCGACAGTGTAGGGGGGGCAGATTAGGGGTTAATAAGTTTAATATAGGTGACGGCGGGGTCCGGGAGCGGCGGTTAAACAATTTATTTAGTTGCAGCGAGGTCCGGGATCCACAGGATAGGGGTTAATAAATTTATTACGAGTGGCGGCGGTATAGGGGGGGCAGGATAGGGGTTAATAGGTATAATGTAGGTGGCGGCGGGGTCTGGGGGCGGCGGTTTAGGGGTTAATACATTTATTATAGTTGCGGCGGGGTCTAGGAGCGGCGGTTTAGGGGTTAATAACTTTATTTAGTTGCGGGGGCTCCGGGGGCGCCGGTATAGGGGGTAGAACAGTATAGTATAGTGTGAGTGCTTAGTGACAGGGGTATTAATAAAGCTGTAGAAAAGCCGAAGTGCAGCGAGATCGGATGAGTGATAACTATCACAGTCCGCTGCTCATCGCCCCATACTTGGTGCGCGGCTTTTGGACAGCTTTTTTAATAACTTTGGTGAGCGTATTCAGGTCCGCGGCGGCGATGTGAGGCGAGCTTAGGCGGGCGTATTGGGGCCGGCGATGGCATGTACGTACGGAGCTTGATAACTAGAGGCCTTTGACTGCTGATCTGTATCATGCACACCTTGACTGCTGCTCTGTATCAGGCACACCTAGACTGCTACTCTGTATCAGGCACACCTGGACTGCTGCTCTGCATCAGGCACACCTGGACTGCCACACTGTATCATGCACACCTGGACTGACGCTCTGTGTCATGCACACACGGACTGACGCTTTGTATCAGGCACACAAGGACTTCCACTTTGTGTCATTCACACCCAGACTAACGCTCTATATCATGCACACCTGGACTGCCACTCTGTGTCTTTCACACCCGGACTGACTCTCTATATCATGCACACCTTCACTGATGCTCTGTACCAGGCACACTAGAACTTCCACTCTGTGTCATTTACACCTGGACTGATGATCTATATCATGCACACCTGGACTTCCACTCTGTGTCATTTACACCCAGACTGACGCTCTATATAATACACACCTGGACTGCTTCTCTGTATCAGACACACCTGGACTGCTGCTATGTATCATGCACACCTTGACTGCTGATCTGTATCATGCACACCTTGACTGCTGCTCTTTATCATGCACACCTGGACTGCTGCTCTGTATCAGGCACACCTGGACTGCTGCTCTGTATCAGGCATACCTGGACTGCAACTCTGTATCATGCACACCTGGACTGCCACTCTGTGTCATTCACATCCGGACTGCCGCTCTATATCATGCACACCTGGATTGATGCTCTGTACCAGGCACACCTGGATTGACACTCTGTATCATGCACACCTGGACTGCCACTCTGTGTCATTCACACCTGGACTGACGCTCTATATCATGCACACCTGGACTGATGCTCTGTACCAGGCACACCTGGACTGCCACTCTGTGTCATTTACACCCGGATTGACGCTCTTATATCATGCACATCTGGACTGATGCTCTGTACCAGGCACACCTGGACTGCCACTCTGTATCATGCACTCCTGGACTGCCTCTCCTTACAGCACATGCTAGGTATATGGCCTTTTTCACTAAAACAATAATGAAAAACTGATGAAAAAAAGGCAACAAGAATGTCAGATTTTAATCATATTCACCTAGATGACAAGTTTTGCGCTATAGAGGGTACTTAACGAACGCAACAAAACTTGCTTTATTTCACCCTTCATAGCGCTGCCATTACAAGTTTTAGAAAAGCCGGCTTGTGCATGCGATATGGTTGCGCTAGGCTCCATATCGCACAAAACACAATCGCTGCTTTGACGTGCTTGCGCACGCTTTCCCCATAGACATCAATGGGGAGAGCGTGTTAGAAAAAAAACCTAACACCTGCGATCGCAGAATGAAAAGCTCCGTAACACAGCTCCATTGATGTCTATGGGGAAAAAAAAGTTACGTTTAAACCTAACACCCTAACATTAACCCTATGTCTAAACACCCCTAATCTGCTGCCCCCGACATCGCTGACACCTACATAAACTTATTAACCCTTAATCTGTCGCTCCCGATATCGCCTCCACCGAACTAAATCTATTAACCCCTAATCTGCCTCTCCCGATATCGCCGCAACTTTAATAAAGTTATTAAACCCTATTTCATTGCATCCCAACATCGCCCACACTATAATAAAGATATTAAACCCTATTCTGCCACTCCCCAATATCGCTGCCACTAAATAAAGCTATTAAGCCCTAAACCTCTGGCCTTCGACATCACTAACACTAAATAAATCTATTAACCCCTAAACTGCCAGCCCCCCACTTCACAATAACCTAAATTAAACTATGAACCCCTAAACCTAACCCTAACACCCCCTAACTTTAACATAATTAAAATAGAGCTAAATTAAAGTTACAATTATTAAATAATACCTATTTAAAACTAAATACATACTTACCTGTAAAATAAAACCTAAGCTAGCTACAATATAACTAATAGTTATATTGTAGCTAGCTTAGGTTTTACTTTTATTTCACAGGTAAGTTTATATTTATTTTAACTAGATAGACTAGTTAGTAAATAGTTATTAACTATTTACTAGCTACCCAGTTAAAATAAATACAAATTTACCTGTGAAATAAAACCTAAGCTGCCTTACACTAAAACCTAATATTACAAAAATAAAAAAACTATCATTACAAAAAATAACAAACAAAATTATCCAAAACAATAAAAATGATTCCTATTCTAATAACCTAAAAAAAATTAACCTGTAATAAACTACCAAGGGCCCTTAAAAGGGCCTTTTGTAGGGCATTGCCCTAAAGAAATCAGCTCTTTTTCTACAAAAGAAAAACAAACACCCCCTAACAGTTTACAAACCCCCACCCCCCAAACCCACAAAATAAAAATAAAGTAAAACCTAATCTACCCATTAAAAATAAAAAAAATGTTCATTCTAAAAAAAAAAAACACCCCAAAAAGAAAATAAAACATTGCACAAAATAACAAACGAATTATCCAAAATAATAACAATTATTCCTATTCTAATGCCTATTTAAAAAAAAAAAAAACACCCCAAAATAAAAGAAACCTTATCTATAATAAACTACCAATAGCCCTTAAAAGGGCCTTTTTTGTAGGGTATTGCCCTAAAGAAATCATCTCTTTTTCTAAACAAAAATACAAAGACCCACTAACATTAAACCCCCCCCAAACCCACAAAATAAAGAAAACTATCTAAAAAAAAACTAATCTACATCTTGCCCTGAGAAGGGCATTTGTATGAGCATTGCCCTTAAAAGGGCATTCAGCTCTTTTAAGAAATGCCCAAACCCTAATCTAAAAAGAAACCCACCCCAAAAAACGTTAAAAAAAAACCTAACACTAACCCCTCTTTATGTACTCACAGTTGCTGAAGTCCTGCTTGAGCAATCTTCATCCCGGCGGCTCCATCTTCATCCATCCTGGCATCTTCTCCATCCCTGCGGAGGCAGAGCAGTCGAGATGAAGGTTCAAGGCGAAGGACCAGGCAAAGGTCCAAGGCAGAGGTCCAGGCGGAGGTCCATCGATCCGACGTGGAGGTCCTCTTCATGCGATCGTCCGCTGCACACTGAGGATTGGAATTCAAGGTACCCCTTTCATACTGGGGGTACCATTGCATTCCTATTGGCTGAAAATTAAAAATCAGCCAATAGGAATTAGGGCTGCAAAAATCCTAGTGGCAGTTAAAATCAGCCAATAGGATTTATGCAGCTCTCATTCCTATTTACTGATATTGGCAGTTTTTTTAATTTTTTTGGTGCGGTTTTCTTTAGATTAGGGTTTGGGCATTTCTTAAAAGAGCTGAAGACCCTTTTAAGTGCAAGAAAAATAGCTGAATGCCCTTTTAAGGGCAATGCCCATACAAATGCCCTTTTCAGGGCAATGGGTAGGTTAGGTTTTTTAGAGTTAGGTTTTTTATTTTCAGGGGTTGGTTGGGTGGTGGGTTTTACTGTAGGGGGGTCTTTGTATTTTTTTCAGGAAAAAGAGCTGATTTCTTTAGGGCAATGCCCTACAAAAGGCCCTTTTAAGGGCTATTGGTAGTTTATTGTAGGCTAGGGGTTTTTTGTTTTGTTTTGGGGAGACTTTTTTATTTTGATAGGGCTATTAGATTTGGTGTAATTGTTTTTTTTTGGATCATTTCGTTTGTTAATTTTCATAATTTAGTGTTTGTTATTTTTTGTACTTTAGTATTTTTTATTTTTTGTAATTTAGTATTTTTTATTTTTTTTAATTGTAGATTTAATTTTTTAGTAGGGTTAGTTGTTTTTTTAATGTGTAATATAATTAATTTAATCGATAGTTATTTTAAATTTAGTATAATAGTAATGTTAGTTTAATTTATAGTTTAAACTTAGTTTTCTTTAATTTCACAAGTAAGTTTTTATTTATTTTAAGATAGGGATCTTGTAATTTTAATTTAAAGTTGGGGGGTTGTTAGATTTAGGGGTTAATAGTTTAATTTAGTTTTTGGCGATGTGGGGGGCTGTAGGTTTAGGGGTTAATAGTTTTATTTAGTGGTAGTGATGTGGGAGGCCAGAGGATTAGGGGTTAATAACTTTATTTAGTGGCGGTGATGTCGAGGAGCAGCAGAATAGGGGTTAATATATTTATTATAGTGTGGGCAATGTTAGGGTGCGGGGGAATAGGGGTTAATAACTTTAGTATAATGGCGACGATGTCGGGGATCGGTGGAATAGGGGTTAATAAATTGTACTAGTGGCGGCTATGTCTGGAGTGGCAGATTAGGGGTTAATAACTTTAATTTAGTTTTTGCAATGTGGGAGGGCCTCGGTTTAGGGGTTAATAGGTCGTTTATGAGTGTTAGTTTACTTTGTAACAGTTTAGTTATGAGTTTTATGTAACAGTTTTGTTGTGTAAAACTCAAAACTACTGCTTTCAGATGGCAGTACGGATCTTGTCGGTATGTGCTGGAACGCAAGCTTTTTAGCCACACCGCAAAACTTGTAATGTCAGTGCTAAGGGAATCCCATGAAAAATCATAATTTTACGAGTGTGGCTCTGACGTTGTAATACAGGCTAAAAGGCTTGCGGTACAGCTATACCGACAAGACTCGTAATGTCTGCGTTGCTGTTTTAACGCTGAAATGACCATTTTTTCATCGTTAAAACCTAAATGCACAACTCATAATCTACTTGATTGACATTTAACATGAAGATCATTATCAATCAATGGATTGTGATCAACCCTGATGTTTATGAACTTGTGGACGAAGCTTAGGAGCCCAAGTGATGGTGACTCATGTGAGTTAAGCAGCGGTACGACTGGGATGATAACCAAAGCCTTGTTTTCTTGCAACTGATTGTGTGAGAGCACGGGTGTGGCTGCCCAAACAATTGTTCAGTGTTTAATAAATGGGCTCCATAGTGCTCAGTTCCCATCTACACACCTGAGCCTACCTCACTGTTCTACGCACCTGAGCCTACCTCACTGTTCTACGCACCTTAGCCTACCTCACTGTTCTACGCACCTGAGCCTACCTCACTGTTCTACGCACCTGAGCCTACCTCACTGTTCTACGCACCTGAGCCTACCTCACTGTTCTACGCACCTGAGCCTACCTCATTGTTCTACGCACCTGAGCCTACCTCACTGTTCTACGCACCTGAGCCTACCTCACTGTTCTACGCACCTGAGCCTACCTCACTGTTCTACGCACCTGAGCCTACCTCACTGTTCTACGCACCTGAGCCTACCTCACTGTTCTACGCACCTGAGCCTACCTCACTGTTCTACGCACCTAAGCCTACCTCACTGTTCTACGCACCTGAGCCTACCTCACTGTTCTATGCACCTGAGCCTACCTCACTGTTCTACGCACCTGAGCCTACCTCACTGTTCTATGCACCTGAGCCTACCTCACTGTTCTATGCACCTGAGCCTACCTCACTGTTCTACGCACCTGAGCCTACCTCACTGTTCTATGCACCTGAGCCTACCTCATTGTTCTATGCACCTGAGCCTACCTCACTGTTCTACGCACCTGAGGCTACCTCACTGTTCTACGCACCTGAGCCTACCTCACTGTTCTATGCACCTGAGCCTACCTCACTGTTCTACGCACCTGAACCTACCTCACTGTTCTACGCACCTGAGCCTACCTCACTGTTCTACGCACCTGAGCCTACCTCACTGTTCTACGCACCTGAGCCTACCTCACTGTTCTACGCACCTGAGCCTACCTCACTGTTCTACGCACCTGAGACTACCTCACTGTTCTACGCACCTGAGCCTACCTCACTGTTCTACACACCTGAGCCTACCTCACTGTTCTACGCACCTGAGCCTACCTCACTGTTCTATGCACCTGAGCCTACCTCACTGTTCTATGTACCTGAGCCTACCTCACTGTTCTACGCACCTGAGCCTACCTCACTGTTCTACGCACCTGAGCCTACCTCACTGTGCTTTAAGAAAATGATTCCACACAACAGTGAATTTGATAATATACTTAAAGCGAATGTAAATTTTGATGCTAAAGTGCCCGGTTTTTAAAAATTAGATTAAAAACAGGGGCACTTTAATTCATCAAAATTTAGATATCACTCCAATTGTGAAAAAAAAAAACTTACCTTTTAATCTTCACAGCAGCTCCAGCTTCCTCCACCCGTTGCAAAGCCTCTTCCTGGGTCTAAAATGAGGAATCCGGCTTCCTCCAATCAAGGCGTTGAATCAGACACTGATTCCCCGGGGGGAAGCTGTGATTGGAGGATGACCTATACATCATTTCTGACATCAGAAATGACTTGCGACGAACGGAGGAAGCTGGAGTGAAATGTAAATTTTGATGAATTAAAGTGCCCTTGATTTTAATCGAATTTTTTAAAAACGGGCACTTTAGCATCAAAATTTACATTCACTTTCACTTTACATTCACTCTTTTTCTACCATAATTGTTTCATATTGGCATTAATTAGTCTAATTAATCTGTTGAGTTCTTGTATCCTGTGTGGATTTTTAGCACCTCTAGACACATATTCTAGGGTATTAATTTAATTGTGATAAATGATATAATGAGCGAGGGGGGACTCAAGACTCCTTGGTGAAGGAGGGTGTATCATTTAAACCGAAGTTGTCATATATGCCATCTCTCGCATTGGTTCCATCTGTAATTTTTTTTTGTTAGACAAGTTGAAAAAGAGATTCAATCTCTTAATGAAAATCTGAGTGTTGACAATTTGAAACCAAGTGAGAGAGGTGCCCTTAAAAAGCTTAGTACTGCCAAGAATTTGGTCATAAAGCCGGCAGACAAGGGCGGCAATCTGGTCCTGATGGACGAGTGCCTATATATGAATGAGGTTAAACGTCAATTGAATGATAAACATCAGTATGAGAAGCTTGATATGACCCCCTTGGTAAAAATACAGAACTCTCTGTTTAAATTATTAAATGACGCTAAAAGCTGAGGGATAATTACGTCTAAGGAATTTGGTTTTCTATACCCTGAACATCCAGTGATGCCAGTGTTTGATGTTCTTCCTATATTACACAAAAATATGAAATGCCCCCCTGGGAGACCGATAGTGTCTGGGATTGAAAGTGTCACAGAAAAAATTGGTGAATATGTAGATCAACATCTACGCCCTTTTTTAGTGACACTTCCTTCCTATGTCAAAGATACATTGGATCTTCTTATGAGACTTGATGGGATTTGTGTGGGAGGAACCTCTATTCTGGCATCACTGGATGTGGAGAGTTTGTACTCTTCTATTCCTCATGAAATAGGTCTGAAAGCTGCTGAAAGCTTTTTGAATACTAGAGGCCTTGAGTTTAAAGAACACACTAATTTTATATTGTCTTTACTTAAATTTATCCTAGAAAATAATGTGTTCATGTTTGATGTTAAGGTGTATCACCAGTTGAGAGGCACGGCGAAGGAGGCAGTTTGTGCCCCAACTTACGCCTGTCTGCATTTGGGAGCCTGGGAGCTCTTTGATGTTTTTGAGAACTATGGTGATATTGTGGATGAACACATTTGTATGTGGATACGTTATGTGGATGATGTGTTCATCCTGTGGAATGGCACAACTGATGAATTTAAGGATTTTGTATCCATTTTGAATAAGAACAGTAGAAATATTTTTCTGACTTTTGAAACGAGTTATAAGACTTCTTGCCTGGTCCTTTATGTTGGTAAAACAAAAAGAGTCATACAAGACTGGGTACAAGAATACAGGGACGATATCACAAAGCTAAGGGACACTAATATGGCGAGACATTTAGCCTGTGCACACAAAAGTGATACACAGTCCCTTAGGTATGTAATAATTGATAATGGGATCTCCTCCAGTAGAGGGGAAGACAATAATAAGGTTTTACTTCAGAAAGAGGCCAAGCGGATCTTTAGGCTAGGGATTAGGTTTCCACTTGGCTTGAATGACAATCTTGAGTTTGCTTCTTTTTTGTAATATATATTTTCCATCTCTAGTGAAATCCTTTTCTTTTCCTCTTCTTTCTGTTTGTTTTGTTTACTAAATTATATTGATGCATTTGTGCATAGGTGCAAGGTGAGTGAACACCATGCTAATTTGATTAACCAAAAATGTGAAATTTGCAGTGATAGGATGAAATGTTTACACTAGGAATTACGTTGTTACATTAACTATGCAATCACTGTGGTGAAAAAGGGCAGTTTTCATATAAAATATTTTAGGTTGATGTAGTCCCCTTTAAGAAAGTCAAAGAATGATCACCTGAGCACAGACAGGTGCTATAAAGGAAGTGGTTCTGGGACACTAATTATGCCCTGACGAAGCCCCTGACACCCACACTACCTGTGGGGGTGAAACGTACATGACGTTGGCACTAAGTGTGTTTTTCCATTTGCAACATTATGGACTTTGTTGCTATAAACATAACCTTTGGGACAAGGGTACCTTCTTTTAGATATATGAACTTTCCAGCTACTAAGAATGGCGGTAGGAGGAGTTTCCAGACATCCGTGAGATACCTAGAATAGGTTGGATCGGACATACCCTGCTGGGCATTGGAACACAGAACTGTGTATTGGGAAAGTTTGGGCTCAGTCTTCCTAAGGTTGCAACTATGCTATACACCAGCTACGCTATACAACAAGCTGCCTTTGTGTATCCTGCTGCTGACAGGCAGATTTGCCTATAAAGTTTTGGTGTTTGGAAGTCGACAAATCGAATGAGGGGTGTGTTAGGACACCAGCACTCAGACCTCTGACGTCACGCCGTAAGACCGGAGTATCTATGTTAATGATCCTTAAAGGATTACTTTCTGTTATAATTTTTAAGCTAAACAACTAACATATTAATGTTAATAAACATTAATTAAAACCTACTGACCTATATTTTCTCCAAAACGAAGTTTCATAACGTTCTAAAAGTTATATCTTTTATTCGCCGATGATGTCACATTATCCTGCCCACTATTTTCAGCACTGAGTGTTCAAAATGCTTAAACCAATAACTTTGTGTTTAAAGCGCCATTTTGAAACCTAGGTATTGTAAACGGATTGGTACAGAGCAAAGGATACCCACGGAGTGGGTTTGGAAAACAATTAAATTTGCAGACAAGATTTCTAATATACGGTAGTAATATGTTAATGAAATGCTATTGATAAAAAGCGTATTTGGGGTAGTTAGTAAGTAACAGGCATAGAAAATATTTACTTACAGTGGCCCTTTAAGGCGGTTTTGTTTGAAACTTGCCTAGAAGGTATACCTCGAGACTTTCAGCTTGCTGGCCAGCTGCATTTCCTTGAGGACTGCGTGAGTAAATTAAATTCAATCTTGGATGCAGCCATTTGGTTGCGATCACGCTTTTGGAGGACTGCACTTCAGTATATATCCACATATAAGGGGTTGTCTCTTGTGTTCTGTTTATATGTACTTTTATAAAGCTATGTTTATTGTTTTTGTATGTTTTGTGTTTTTCAGGGCAAGATCTTTGTTACATTTTCCAGTCAACGATACTTGTGTTTAAGGCATATTAATAAATTAGAGATTGCCTCTCTAAAGATTTATGAGTGGCATACAAATATCCCTTTCTTTAAAGTGACAGTATTATATGTCACTTTGATCTTTTCTATAGTTTGAGTATTTATTATAATATTTTTTTAAAGGGTTGCACCTGATTGGTCTTTATAAGTAGTATTTTCTCCTCCCTCCTATACATACATATATAATTATGAATTTAATTGTATTTACATAAATACAAAATTTTTGTAGATGAGGAAAATATAATCAATTTCATATTTAGAAAAATTAAATACCCCTTTATTTCTTTAGTCAGATAAACATCACTTTTAAGATTATAAAACAAATAGTTTGCCTCATTCAGTCTAAAGAGTTTGTTTATTTTTTTCCGATATGCAGTTTAATATTTTTTCCATTTCGCCTCATAAGTGACACGTGTAATTGGGTCAGTGCAAAGGTTTATCACAGATGTATTTTATTTAATGCAAGCCATTAAACTAGATGTATTTATTTCTAAATTGATACAATGCAAGCAGTCACAAATGGAATCACTTTTATATGAAAATGCCTTGTTAACCTTGGATAAGCAATATGTGCCGCGTCTGCACTTGGGAGATGCAAATAAATCCAGATATCCTATAGCTTTCTTTTTATGACCGATGTTTGATTCAATAACGAGATCAAAGGCTCCAGTAGCTAGAGATCATCTCCTTAAATACATATTCCTGTAATTTCTATGTTTTATTAAAATAATTTGAAAGAGGACGCCACTAAGTTCCTAGGACCTAACTTCAAAGCATACAGTTTTATTCAGAGGACTTAGAGCTAAGGTATTATTTTGACTACAGTTCCCTATTAAATACAGAGACAGATAATAATCATTAAAGGGACAGGGAAGTCTAAAATTTCAAAATAGTTACCTTTGCCTGTTGTATCCATTTCTAAACTATAAATTCCAATACTTAAGTATAGATTATAGATAAGCTTTGTAAACAAGGCTGCCACATAAATCTGGGGTGGGAGATAGAAAGATATATACTACAATTTTCATTTTCAATTACTGTATTTTTCGCTCCATAAGACGCACTTTTTCCCCTTCAAAAGTAAGGGGAAATATCTGTGCGTCTTATGGAGCGAATGTGATAGCCACCCAGCCGGTATTTAAAATTTTCACTTCGCTCGTGCCATTGACGTCATTTTTTCAACGTCGAGTTATCATCTCCCACCCTCCTGAGGCTGTGTGTACTGTACATTAACCTTACGTATTGCGCAGTGCTGTCTCTGAGTGTCAGACTGTCTGGGAGCGTGCGTGCCGTGACTGAGTGTGGGAGTGGCTTACCAGCTGTGCGAGCTGCTTCTGAATCATACAAGAAGAAGACTTTGCACTGGTAAGGAGGCTATACTCAGTAACTCAACTGTCTGTGCCGATGATTGTATGTGAGACATGAAGTTAGTATAAAGTGAAGTGTTCATGGTCATTGAAAAGAAATACTATTTAAAAAAAAAACAACATAGTCTGGCTCTTGCTTGAAAAAGAGGACCCCACATTTCTGCTGGTAGATCCAGTCCAGTCTAGGTTTTCAGGTCAGCCCTGCTAATTAGTTCAGCCACCTATGCTTTGTATTGGAGAGGAGTTCCTGAGCGCTGCTTGTATAGAAAACTCACTGAATAGGACCCACATACCTGAGAATAACTAACAGAGTCGGATCCCAGATTTGGTGTAGTTAGGAACGGCCTCCTCTGGCTAAGCTTCACCTGCTGTTCTGAAAAATGTTTATCTTGTAATTCTAAGAATAGAAAGGGCAGACTGCAGGATTTGCAAGGCTAACCATGCTTCATATTGATGATGGTTCTTTATTCCACTGTTCACTGCTGTTCTATTATTCTGTTATAGTTTATTAAATAGTTTACTACACCATTTGATTCAGAATATTTATTTTCTTGTTTTCCTCTAAAAACTAGGTGCGTCTTATGGTCTTATGGAGAGAAAAATACGGTACTCTACCTAAGTATTGGCTTTAGGTAAGTAGACGGAAATAAGCTAAAAAGGCCATTGTGCATAGAAATAAAGATAAAATAAAGGTGTCTGCTCACCCTAAAAGCTCAGCCCATTAAAATTGGTTGTGGTTTCAACTAACAAAAACAGATATTTTATATGGTAAAATAAGACAAAAGGAGCAATTTGCCATATATTTTATACTCTGCACTGACAATTTAGGACTACATTATGAGTGGAGAGCTATTTATCACTCCGCTAATCCGCTATAAGTAGCCACAAGGTAGCACACCTATTACAAGTTGAAAGTCAGAAGTTTTCACTAACGCACTAACCCGACGCGCACAAAAAGCCAAATATCAAATATCACGACTGTATAAACGTTTTCCCCCCATAGAATTCAAGGGAACATGAAACGTGAAAAAAAAAAAAATAACACCTTATTCACGTGCAAATCTGATTGCATTTTCTCAAGTGTGCTAACCCAACATGAAAATATGAATATTTCTTATTCCCTTATTCCAAAATTCTGCACATAGCAGAATATGTTCTATTTATTCCTAAATACCTAAATACATAGTTCTACATATATCTGATGGTATTTTGGTACAATATATATCTATACATATATATAAAGATATATATATATATATGATTATATAGGTATATACAGTATATATATATATATATATATATATATATGTTTGTATATATATTTACTGTGTATATATATATTTATGTATTTACTGTGTATATATATATTTACTGATATATATATATGAATGTCTATTTAAAAATACATAGAATATTTTCCACTATGTGAAGGAATGCTGTCTATATGTCACTTTGTAGTACATGTTTTTATCTACTTCATCTATGTTATTACATGTTTTCAAAGGGCTTCAATGCACACACACACACACACACACACACACACACACACACACACACACATATATATATATATGCACACATGTATTTATGTGTTTATATGTGTATATATGTCTGTAAAGAGATACATACATACACATGTCTAAATATGTTTGCATATATATATGTGTGTGTGTGTGTGTGTGTGTGTGTGTGTGTGTGTGTGTGTGTGTGTGTGTACAGGTGTATTTAGTTATTTATATGTGCATTTGTGTATTTACAGATATATATATACTGTAAATACATAATACTTATGTACACATATATAGAGATATATCTAAGTGCATTGAGCCCTTTACAATCGAGTAGATGAAAACATGGAAAATCATTTTTATGTAATATTCATATTTAGAAAAGTGTTATTTTCACATTCCAATGTTCTTCATATAGGGGAATATGTTCTCTGTATTTTTAAATATATATTTCTATATATATCTGTAAATATCTATACCTATATATATCTGTATATGATATATATATATACCCCTCACATTTTTGTAAATATTTTATTATATATTTTAATGTGACAACACAAAAGAAATTACACTTTGCTACAATGTAAAGTAATGAGCGTACAGCCTGTATAACAGTGTACATTTGCTGTCCCCTCAAAATAACTCAACACACAGTTATTAATGTCTAAACTGTTGACAACAAAAGTGAGTACACCCCTAAGTGAAAATGTCCAAATTGGGCACAAAGTGCTAAAATTTTGTGTGGCCACCATTATTTTCCAGCACTGCCTTAACCCTCTTGGCTATGGAGTTCACCAGAGCTTGACAGGTTGCCACTGGAGTCCTCTTCCACTCCTCTATGACGACATCACAAAGCTGGTGGATGATAGAGACCTTGCACCCCCCCCCTTCCGTTTGAAGATGTCCCACAAATGCTCAATAGTGTTTAGGTCTGGAGACATGCTTGACCAGTCCATCACCTTAGCTTCTTTAGCAAGGCAGTGGTCATCTTGGAGGTGTTTTTGGGGTCGTTATCATGTTGAAATACTGACCTGCAGGCCAGTCTCCGAAGGGAGGGGATCATGCTCTGCTTCAGTATGTCACAGTACATGATGGCATTCATGGTTCCCTTAATGAACTGTAGCTCCCCAGTGCCAGCAGCACTCATGCAGGCCCAGATCATGACACTCCCACCACCATGCTTGACTGTAGGCAAGACACACTTGTCTTTGTACTCCTCACCTGGTTGCCACCACACATGGTTGAAACTATCTGAACCAAATAAGTTTATCTTGGTCTCATCGGACCACAGGAGATGGTTCCAGTAATCCATGTCCTTAATCTGCTTGTTTTCAGCAAACTGTTTGCGGGCTTTCTTGTGCATCATCTTTAGAAGAGGCTTCCTTCTCGGACGACAGCAATGCAGACCAATTTGATGCAGTGTGCGGCGGATGGGCTGAGCACTCACAGGCTGACCCCCCACCCCTTCAATCTCTGCAGCAATGCTGGCAGCACTCATACGTCTATTTCCCAAAGACAACTTCTGGATATGATGCTGAGCATGTGCACTCAACTTCTTTGGTCGACCATGGCAAGGCCTGTTCTGAGTGGAACCTGTCCTGTGAAAACACTATATGGTCTTGCCCACCGTGCTGCGGCTCAGTTTCAGGGTCTTGGCAATCTTCTTATAGCCTAGGCCATCTTTCTGTAGAGCAACAATTCTTTTTTTTTTCAGATCCTCAGAGAGTTCTTTGCCATGAGGTTCCATGTTGAACTTCCAGTGACCAGAATGAGAGAGTGTGAGAGCGATAACATCAAATTTAATACACCTGCTCCTCATCCACACATGAGACCTTGTAACACTGAGTCACATGACACCGGGGATGGAAAATGGCTAATTGGACCCAATTTGGCCACTTCCACTTAGGGATGTACTCACTTTTGTTGCCAACAATTTAGACATTAATGGCTGTGTGTTGAGTTATTTTGAGGGGACAGCAAATTTACACTGTTATACAGGCTGTACACTCACTACTTTACATTGTAGCAAAGTGTAAATTCTTCAGTGTTATCACATGAGAAGATATCATAACATATTTAAAAAAATGTGAGGGGTGTACTCACTTTTGTGAGATATTGTATATATATATATATATATATATATATATATATATATATATATATATATATAAACATCCAGGTTCAGTGCACTCACTGTTACAGCCACATCCGCCGGGTGCTGCGTAAAGGATATACAGCAGTAGCAGTTGATCCCACTGAGGGGAAAAAATATGCTTCACTCTCCGGTCTTCAAAATAGGTATAAGGTTTTAATATTTCTTCACAACAATTATCAGCAAAGGAAGGTCATGACCTTCCTTTGCTGATAATTGTTGTGAAGAAATATTAAAACCTTGTACCTATTTTGAAGACCGGAGTGTGAAGCGTATTTTTTCCCCTCAGCGGGATCAACTGCTACTGCTATATATAGGTATAGATATACATTTTACAAAAAAATAATATATATATATATATATATATATATATATATATATATATACACTCACCGGCCACTTTATTAGGTACACCTGTTCAATTGCTTGATAACACAAATTGCTAATCAGCCAATCACATGGCAGCAACTTAATGCATTTAGGCATCTAGACGTGGTGAAGACGACTTGCTAAAGGTCAAACCGAGCATCAGAATGGGGAAGCAAGGGGATTGAAGTGACTTTAAACGGGGCATGGTTGTTGGTGCCAGATGGGCTGGTCTGAGTATTTAAAAAACTGCTTATCTACTGGGATTTTCACGCACAACCATCTCTAGGGTTTACAGAAATTGTCCAAAACAACATGAAAGCATGGATCCATCCTGCCTTCTATCAACAGTTCAGGATGGTGGTGGAGGTATAATGGTGTGGGGATATTTTCTTGGCACACCTTGGACCCCTTAGTACCAATTGAGCCTTGTTTAAATTACATGGTCTACCTGAGTATTGTTGCTGACCATGTCCATCCCTTTATGACTACAGTGTACCCAACTTCTGATGGCTACTTACAGCAGGATACTGCACCATGTCGCAAAGATCAAATCATCTCAAACTGGTTTCTTGAACATAACAATGAGTTCACTGTTCCCCAATGCCTCCACAGTCACCAGTTCTCAATCTAATGGAGCACCTTTGGGATGTGGTAGAACAGCAGATTTGCATCATGGATTTGCAGCCGACAAATCTGCAGCAATTGTGTGATGCTATCATGTCAATATGGACCAAAATTTCTGAGGAATGTTTCCAACACCTCAGAATGCCACGAAGAAATAAAGGGATACTAAACCCAATTTTATTTTCATGATTCAGATAGAGCATACAATTTTAAGCAACTTTCTAATTTACTCCTATTATCAATTTTTCGTAATTCTCTTGCTATCTTTATTTGAAAAAGAAGGCATCTAAGCTAAGGAGACAAAAAAAATTTGGTTCAGAACCTGGACAACCCATGTTGTGAATAGGGATGGGCGAATGTGTATATATTCGAATTTGAATGTTAGAACAAATGTTCTGAAATAATAGAATGTTGAAAAGAACGAAAATTCTTAAAAAATTTATTATCGAATGTTATTTACAGTTTTCGAATGTCACTTTCGAATTTGAATGACACTTTCGATTTCGAATGTGAAATTCAAACTCGAATATTACATTTATAAAACACAGTTGCAGACTAGAAATATTATTTTGAATTCAAATGCTACATTCAAATTAGAATGTAACATTCAAATTCGAATATTGCGTTTATACAACACAATTGTAGACTAGAAATACAATTTTGAATTCAAATGTCACAGTCGAATTCTAATGTCACTTGAATTTGAATATTACATTTATAAAACACAGTAATAGACTAGAAATAATATTTTGAATTTGAATGTTACATTCTAATTTGAATGTTATATTCGAATTCGAATATTACATTTAAAAAACATAGTTGTAGACTACAAACACTATTTCAAATTCAAATGTGACATTCAAATTTAAATGGAGCATTCAAATTTGAATATTAAATTTCTTAAACAGTTGTAGACTAGAAATACTATTTTGAATTTGAATGTTACATTCAAATTTGAATGTCACATTCGTATTCGAATAGTATATTTAAAAAACACAGTATTAGACTAGAAATACTATTCAAATTTGAATGTGACATTCAAATTCAAATGTAGCATTCAAATTTGAATATTACATTTATTAAACACAGTTGTAGACAAGAATTACTATTTTGAACTTTACATTCAAACGTCACATTTGAATATTACATTTCAAAATTAAATGAATACAGTACATAGCTAAACATTCTATTATTCGAACGAATATTTTCAAATTTTATTGAAAAATGTAAAAATAAAAATTCAAAAATAGAATGTTAGAAATTAGATTAGAATGAACGAATGTATCAAAATTCGTTTTAACTTTTGAATTTTTAGAAACATTCGCCCATCCCTAGTTGTGAACCAAAAATGGTCCGGCTTCAAAACTTACATTCTTGCTTTTCAAATAAAGATAGCAAAGAATGAAGAAACATTGATAATTAGAGTAAATTAGAAAGTTGCTTAAAATTACATGCTCTATCTAAATTATGAAAGAAAAAAATTGGGTTCAGTGTCCCTTTAACCCCTTAGTGACCAGACCATTTTTCAATTTTCTTACCCTTAAGGATCAGGGCTACAGTATTTTTAAATTTTTGCTGTGTTTGTGGTTAGCTGTAATTTTCCTCTCTTTCATTTACTGTACCCACACATTTTATATACCATTTTTTTCACCATAAAATGGACTTTCTAAAAATAACATGATTTTCATCATATCACATAATGTACTGTAAAAACAATTTTAAAATATGATGATTTTTCTTTAAAAAACACACTTTTTCTAACTTTGACCCCCAAATTCTGTTACAAATCTACAACCACCAACAAATTCCTATGCTAAATAGTTTTTAAATTTTGTCCTGAGTTTAAAAAACTCCCAATGTTTACATGTTTCTTGCTTCTTTTTTTTTTTTTGCAAGTTATAGGGCAATAAGTACAAGTAGCACTTTGCTATTTCAAAACCTATTTAAAAAAAAAATAAAAAAAAAATTAGCCATAGTTACATTGTAACACTGATATCTGTCAGGAATCCCTGAATAACCCTTCACATGTAAATATTTTTTTTTTAGTAGACAACCCAAAGTATTGATTTCGGACCATTTTGGTATATTTCATGTCACCATTTCACCGCCAAATCCGATCAAATAAAAAAAATTGTTAACTTTTTTACTAAGTTTTTCACAAACTAGGATTTTCACTGAAATTATTTACAAACAGCTTGTGCAATTATGGTACAAATGGTTGTAAATCCTTCTCTGGTGTCCCCTTTGTTCAGAAATAGCAGGCATTAATGGCTTTGGCATTGCTTTTAGTTAATTAGAAGGCCGCTAAATGCTGCTGCGCACCACATGTTTATTATGCCCAGCAGTGAAGGGGTTAATTACGGGGCTTGTAGGAGCTTGTAGGGTTAATTTTAGCTTTAGTGTAGTGTAGTAGACAACCCAATGTATTGATCTAGGCCCATTTTTGTATATTTCATGGCACTATTTCACTGCCAAATGTGATCAAATAAAAAAAATTGTAAACTTTTGCACAAACTTTAGGTTTCTCACTGAAATTATTTAGAAACAGTTTGTGCAATTATGGCACAAATGGTTGTAAATTCTTCTATGGAATCCCTTTTGTTCAGAAATAGTAGACATATATGGCTTTGGCATTGCTTTTTGGTAATTAGAAGGCCGCTAAATGCTGCTGCGCACCACTTTTGTATTATGCCTAGCAGTTAAGGGGTTAATTAGGTAGCATGTAGGGTTAATTTTAGCTTTAGTGTATACCTATTTGCTGCCATCTTGGGTAAAAATAAAACTTTTCTGTAGTGTAGCTGCCCCCCGTCAATACCCTATCTCCCTCCCAGATCCCTTGCCCAATATTTAATTGCCACCTCCCTCTCCATCCTTCACAATTTACATGCAATTTCGCAAATGTGGCGCAACTATAGATGGGCCATCCATCTGCCTCCCAGCAGCAACTCCCACCCACCATGTTCGGCACCATCGATGGCCGCTGCAGAGAGGGCCACAGAGTGTCTCTCTCTGCATCGAATGCTTAAAAAAAGGGTATTGCAGGATGTATCAATATTGAGGTATCACTGCAATACCCTGAGAGCTGCTGGAAGTGATTGTAATCGCTCCCAGAACTCACTTAAACCAAGGACATACCAGGTACGTCCATTGTCACTAACTGACAGTTTTTGCAGGACGTACCTGGTACGTCCTTGGTCGTTAAGGGGTTAAGGCAGTTCTAAAGGGAAAAGCAGGTCCAACCTGGCCCTAGCAAGGTGTACCTAATAATGTGGCCAGTCAGTGTATATAAATATGTATTTATAAATAAATAGAATATATTCTTCTAGGTGAAGAATTTTAGAATGTGAAATATTTGTATTTTAATTTTGCACTTGAAAATGCGATCACGTTTGAGCATGAGTAGGTTCTTTTTTTTCCACTATTGTTGCTCCATTGAAGTCTATGGAGGAATACGTTAATTCGGTCGCAATATTAAAAGTTCGGCTTTTTGCGAGCGTCGGTTAGCTTACTTCTAATGGAGTTAACATGATAAAGAGCGCTCCATTCATAATCTAGCCCTTAGTGTTTAATGTTTCTTTAAGAATATTTTCACTAATCACAGTATGTCAGGATATAGCAGGATGTGTCTTAACAGTGACCACAAAGGTTTGGAATGTAAAAGAATACATTGTATTGCTCCTAACAACTTAAATATATGTAGACTATTGAAATTTAGACAACATGACACCTTCTGGATATTCATACTGGATAGTATACATACCATACAATCAAAAGAGTTTGAATTGAGATATAGATAAATATGACTTTTTACAGTTAAAATTATTTTTATAATGAGTTTTATAATTCATTATCAGGATAAAGGGTTTGGACATTAATATTATTTTGTGTTTTTTTCTTAGCAAAACAATCACAATCTTTCAGAGTCGAACACAGCCAAGGTTGATATTTCCCACAATATTAAATCTGCATTTCACCATATCGGCACCACAACCAGGGTTTGCCTTTGCAAATGGGATGTATGTATTCCATGTGTGTTGTAATTGGATATAGTGGTATTTCTGATACGTGTTAAACATACTGAATGATGGTTGTACTGGGCATGTTAGATCAATGATGTTTCAAAACTTTAAAAAAAAAATGTTTTTTTGTTTTTAATTGATTGAGAAAACCTTAATTTTCAATTAGCTGAGGTTTTCATCTATAAGAAGATATTTGCCTCAGCTTATATGGTCTTCTATAATGCAATTTTAACAGTTTTCATACTGTAAATGGTAAAACAGCCAAGATATGAGGTTTAAAATGACATAAAAAGTTCCAAACCTCTCTGTACAGAATGAAGCTTCTTTTTGTTGAATTTGTTGTACTGTAAAAAGATGACGACATTAGTTTCTAGTTATTGTAAATCACAATTTTTTTGAAAACACATTTATTTTTGTGACTTTCTGTTTTCTGTTAAAACAAAAGACATCCGATGCCAAACTATCAAGATAGAACAGCAGATACTGTTAAATCTCCATCACAAAGAAATCCTAGTTAAGAAGATTAAAGTACTGTAATTTGCAATAAAAAATGCAATTTAGAAAAAAAAAAAAAAAAATTAACGCAATTGCTAAATGTCATTTCTAAATATTAAGGTTGTGATTTTGGTTTTCTGAGACTTCCTGCAGATCTTTTTAGCTGTACTTGGTATCACATACATGTCTGTTAAATACATATGTGAATTTCTATCCCGCTCACTACTGATGGACTATACTATAGTGATGAATATAGGTTTAATGAATCTAGGCCATATCTTTGTTAATAAAATGATGCCTTTGGCAATTTCAGAGTGTATTGTATATGTGTAACATAACAGACTTATTCAAAATTGTCTTGGATTACCAGTAAACATGTTGAAAAGGCCCCTTATGGTGTTGAATTTGATAAGTGCAAAATGATCCAGAAAACGATGTTCAAAAGTATAAAGAAAAGGGATTGTGATTACCAAAGTCTAGTTTACAATACAAAATGGTAATATTCTTTGAATTGTGATCATTCTGATGTTGAATAATGCAAATTGGGAGTGAAAAAATAGCAGATAAATATGATCAAGAAGATTGCAATTAATCCCAATATTTATTATAATTGCATTTATAAGGTTACATTTTCTCCAGTTGTCTTTTATTTATTTTTATAATGTGTAGTTTATAGCTGCTGAGTATAGACACAGACCAAAGAAGATACAACCTGTGATGTCATTGAATGCCGAATATTCCATCTGACTTAGCAGTATACACTTTAGAACATTCGGATTTTTTTAATTTGTATCCTCTTGTAAGAAGGAGTCACTTCTCTAAAATAATAAAGGGCTAGAGTATAAGTGAAGCGCTAACTGTTGCATGTAAACGAAAAGGGGTTTATCGCGGGTTATAGCATGCGTCGGAAGTAGCGCCCGTATTGAAAGTTGAATGTAAACACGTTCGCTCAAGCGCAATTGAATTTGTGTATCGCAACTTCAGAGTTCTAGTTAACTGTTATGCTAAAATAATAAGTAGAATCAAAAATACATTTAACAGTACAGTATAGTTACACTCAAAATTACACCATCTAATAAAAATATATTTTTAAAGCATTGCAATAAAAAGATTTAAGAGCTCAAAGATATGAGGTCTCAGGTGTCAGGAAAAAAAAGCTGCAAAGGGTTTTAACATAGAGATACACGAATATACATGTCTAAGGGCCTGATTACTAGTGGAGCACTAGCTTGTACGCACAAGCGATAAGGGGCTTATCGCGGGTGTTTGTGTGCGACAGAAGTAGCACATGTATTACAAGTTGAACGTAAACGAGTTTGCTCGAGTGCAATTGAATTTAACACGTGTCGGGTTAGCGTGGCTTCAGAACTCTGGTTAATTGTTATGTGTGAATAAAAAAACTGCGCAAAAAACATCAAATATACACTGATAACATTTATTTTAGAAAAATTCCAATAAAAATTATAAGGGCTCAAAGATATGAGGTCTCAGGTGTTAGAAAAAAGGATTGCAAAGGGATTTAACAAAGACATACATACATATGCATACACATACAGTCATGCGAAAAAGAAAGTGCACCCTGTTTGAACAATCATCTCGTCCTTAGCAGGTCTTAAAATTAGGTAAATACAACCTCAGATGAACAACAACACATGACATATTACATTGTGTCATGATTTATTTATGAAAAATAAAGTCAAAATGGAGAATCCATAAATACATATGCATATGTGTGTGTATATATATATATATATATATATATATATATATATATATGCGTGTGCATTTGTATGTAAGTAGCTGAAAACATGAAGAATTATATTTATGCAATATTCATATTTAATAGTTTTTAACTGTGTATATATTGTTAATATTTCACATTCCAATGTTCTGCACATAGGGGAATATTTTCTAAGTATTTATCAAAAAAAATATGTATTTATCAATAAATAGAATTAAAATATAAATATTTCATGTCAGGTTATCACACTTGGTTAAACGAAATAGAGTTTGCGTGACTTGTTGGGTGCTGTTTTTTTCCACTTTTCGTGTTCCATTGAATCATATGGGAGAATATGTTAACACAATTGTAATATTGTAACTTCGGTTTTTTGCTCTTCGGATTATCACACAAGCCAAAACTTTTTACTTTCTACTTGTAATATATGGTATCCGATGTATGCAAAAAGACGAGGTCGAGCACAATTAGTGCTCCGCCATAATTTATTTAGAGCCTTGGGCACATCAAGAAGTAAAATTGGGATTGAGAACATTTTCAGATTTTTCTTTTTTCTATTTTTATTTTCAAATGTGTTACATTAATTTATAGACCTCTGTATAGTGTCATGTATGTAAATGACTTTATCTTAGAAGCTTCTGAGACAGGGAGCTGGGCAAAGCCACAGCAGGATAGGCAGGACCATGGTTGTGCCAAATGGAAAAGATGGGTGGAATTGGCAGAGTCTTGGCGTGACATTGGATTATCTGTGTTTTATCATTGGTGGCACAGAGCAATAAAAAAAAAATGCTGGAACTATTTTTTAAATGAATATTGTTATTTGTATATTGTTTTTGTATCTTTATCTCACTTTTGTCATTCACTCTCTCCCAGACTTTATAACTCTTGTTTTCACTCACCCACCTGCTTAACATCTCATTACCCCATCACTCCCTTTCCCAGCCCCCCCCCCTTTGTTCACCCTCTCATGTTCTCTTCCCACTCATACTGTACATGTAGATTTGCTTGTGTTCTGCAAGTGTAAATGCTTTATGTTGAGTTTATTTATTATGTACAGTTGTGCTCATAAGTTTACATACCCTGGCAGAATTTATGATTTCTTGGCCATTTTTCAGAGAATATGAATGATAACACAAAAACTTTGCTTTCACTCATGGTTAGTGTTTGGCTGAAGCCATTTATTATCAATCAACTATGTTTACTCTTTTTAAATCATAATGACAACAGAAACTACCCAAATGACCCTGATCATAAGTTTACATACCCTGGTGATTTTAGCCTGATAACATGCACACAAGTTGACACAAAGTGGTTTGAATGGCTATTAAAGGTAACCATCCTCACCTGTGAACTGTTTGCTTGTAATAAGTGTGTGTGTATAAAAGGTCAATGAGTTTCTGGATTCCTGACAGATCCTTGCATCTTTCATCCAGTGCTGTACTGACGATTCTGGATTCTGAGTCATGGGGAAAGCAAAAGAATTGTCAAAGGATCTGTGGGAAAGGGTAGTTGAACTGTATACAACAGGAAAAGGGATATAAAATGATATCCAAGGAATTGAGAATGCAAATCAGCAGTGTTCAAACTCTAATAAAGAAGTGGAAAAGGAGTGGTTATGTTGAAACCAAACCATGGTCAGGTAGACCAACTAAAATTACAGCCACAACTGCCAGGAAAATTGTTCAGGATGCAAAGACAAACCCATAAATAACTACAGGTGAAATACAGGACATGTGGTGTGGCTGTTTCAAGATGCACAATAAGGAGGCACTTGAAGAAAAATGGGCTGCATGGTTGAGTCGCCAGAAGAAAGCCTTCTACTACACAAATGCCACAAAGAATCCGGCATACAATACGCCAAACAGCACAAAGAGAAGCCTCAAACCTTATGGCAAAAAGCATTTGGAGTGATGAGACCAAAATTGAGCTTTTTGGCCACAACCATAAACATTTTGATGTGTGAGCTACAAAGGCACAGGAAATTTGGTCAGAATTGATGGCAAGATGAATGCAGTATGTTATCAAACAGAACGCCTCATTATCCACTTCTTGATTAGAGTTTGAACACTGCTGATTTGCATTCTCAATTCCTTGGATATCTTTTTATATCCCTTTCCTGCTTTATACAGTTCAACTACCTTTTTCCCACAGATCCTTTGACAATTCTTTTTCTTTCCCCATGACAGTGCAGCACTGAATGAAAGATGCAAGGGTCTGTCGGGAGTCCAGAAACTCATTGACCTTTTATACACACACACTAATTACAAGCAAACGGATCACAGGTGAGGATGGTTACCTTTAATAGCCATTCAAACCCCTTTGTGTCAACTTGTGTGCATGTTATCAGGCCAAAATCACCATGATATGTAAACTTTTGATCAGGGTCATTTGGGTAGTTTCTGTTGTCATTATGATTTAAAAAGAGTAAACACATTTGATTGATAATAAATGGCTTCAGTCAAACACTAACCATGAGTGAAAGAAAAGTTTTTGTGTTATCATTCATATTCTCTGAAAAATGGCCAAGAAATCATAAATTCTGCCAGGGTATGTAAACTTATGAGCACAACTGTATATATTAAAAAATGTCCATCACATTCTTAGCATAGGCAGCACCATCTTGTTTTTCAGGAAAGAGCATAAACAGATCAGTGGCCGATATCATTATTGTTTATTCGTTGTGTGTTATTGGTTGATTTGTGGCAGTTTAGCATTTATTAATTGTGTTTAGCAGGTGAATTTGATGTATTCATTTTGTTATCATTGTTTAGTAGACGTACATTTGTTTCGTAACGAATGCACATTTGTTAACGAAACACGGATATTCATCTCGTTTTAAAGAGAATATCCAAAAGAAGGAATAGTGCTGAATTATGCAGTATTCATTAATTTCCTTCATCAACCCACTCCTCTTCTTCTCAGAGATGTGGCTGTGCGAAGAGGAGGCTTAGGGCGCAGCTTTCAAGGCCTGCTCTAAAGGAATTGCCTTAGAACTGATGCGCAAATCCTCCTGTTAGCGCGGCAGGGGATCTGTGAAGAAGAGGAGCTACTTACCGTGGCTCTCCAGCGTGCTTAGGTAAGTATTTTAGTAGATACAAGTGAAATATTTCACCTGTAACAGTGGATCATGTACATTTGTTTAACAAATATGAAGGCAAATGTTCCACAAATGGTCGGTATTCATTTAGTTTAAAATGAGATGAATACAGAAAAGCACAGGCACTGATTATTACAAATACAAAGTATTTGGAATGAAAGATTTGGCCAAACCGAACATTTAGCCTGTGCACATGTATGGTCAGATTGATTAGCCTGTGCACATGTCTATTATTTAGTCAATAACGTATGGTCAGATGGATTAGCCTGTGCACATGTCTATTATTTAGTCAATAACGTATGGTCAGATGGATTAGCCTGTGCACATGTCTATTATTTAGTCAATAACGTATGGTCAGATGGATTAGCCTGTGCACATGTTTATTATTTAGTCAATAACGTATGGTCAGATGGATTAGCCTGTGCACATGTCTATTATTTAGTCAATAACGTATGGTCAGATGGATTAGCCTGTGCACATGTCTATTATTTAGTCAATAACGTATGGTCAGATGGATTAGCCTGTGCACATGTCTATTATTTAGTCAATAACGTATGGTCAGATGGATTATATTTGCTGAAGTCGATGCTGTCCATGCATTATTTCATTTACTTTTCCAATATCTGATATTTATCCAGTATGAGAATGGTGTTATTGTTTTCATTGTCATTATTACAATGTCAAAAAATGCATATTGGGAGACAAAAAAACAGATTAAGGCTAGATTACAAGTGGAGCGTTAATTTATAGTGCACTCTCAAATAGGCAAATGTGCCCGTATGGTCAGATGGATTAGCCTGTGCACATGTCTATTATTTAGTCAATAACGTATGGTCAGATGGATTAGCCTGTGCACATGTCTATTATTTAGTCAATAACTTATGGTCAGATGGATTAGCCTGTGCACATGTCTATTATTTAGTCAATAACGTATGGTCAGATGGATTAGCCTGTGCACATGTCTATTATTTAGTCAATAACGTATGGTCAGATGGATTAGCCTGTGCACATGTCTATTATTTAGTCAATAACGTATGGTCAGATGGATTAGCCTGTGCACATGTCTATTATTTAGTCAATAACGTATGGTCAGATGGATTAGCCTGTGCACATGTCTATTATTTAGTCAATAACGTATGGTCAGATGGATTAGCCTGTGCACATGTCTATTATTTAGTCAATAACGTATGGTCAGATGGATTAGCCTGTGCACATGTCTATTATTTAGTCAATAACGTATGGTCAGATGGATTGGCCTGTGCACATGTCTATTATTTAGTCAATAACGTATGGTCAGATGGATTAGCCTGTGCACATGTCTATTATTTAGTCAATAACGTATGGTCAGATGGATTAGCCTGTGCACATGTCTATTATTTAGTCAATAACGTATGGTCAGATGGATTAGCCTGTGCACATGTCTATTATTTAGTCAATAACGTATGGTCAGATGGATTAGCCTGTGCACATGTCTATTATTTAGTCAATAACGTATGGTCAGATGGATTAGCCTGTGCACATGTCTATTATTTAGTCAATAACGTATGGTCAGATGGATTAGCCTGTGCACATGTCTATTATTTAGTCAATAACGTATGGTCAGATGGATTAGCCTGTGCACATGTCTATTATTTAGTCAATAACGTATGGTCAGATGGATTATATTTGCTGAAGTCGATGCTGTCCATGCATTATTTCATTTACTTTTCCAATATCTGATATTTATCCAGTATGAGAATGGTGTTATTGTTTTCATTGTCATTATTACAATGTCAAAAAATGCATATTGGGAGACAAAAAAACAGATTAAGGCTAGATTACAAGTGGAGCGTTAATTTATAGTGCACTCTCAAATAGGCAAATGTGCCCGTTTTCAGATGCGCGATAAATAACCAGCCATTACAAGTGTCTGGTTATTTCTTCTGTCAGCTCTCGGTAGTGATTAGCGCTTATAAAATTAACCAGAGATCAGATCTCTGGTTAATTTTATAAATTCCCCCAAAATATAGTGTAGAGTATTTTATTAAAAACTAAAAATGGAAGCATTTTTATTTTTTAATAAAAACAACCGCACTAGGCAGTATTTTGGGAGTAAAGTTTTAGAAAAAAAAAAACGGCACTGAAAAGTGCCTTTACATTGCGGTCTATGGGAACTGTGTTCCCTGTAAATATATATGCATATGCTTATAGATATATATTTATGTGTTAATATGTGTATATATAAATATATATGTATGTAAGCATATATATATATATATTTGCAATTTGTTGCTATCGCTGCACAACTTATCCCCTTCGCTGCGCTTAGGTTCTGTGCCTTCTAACGGCATCAGAATGAGGCTCCCATTGGAACCTATAGAAGCACACTCTCATGAGCTCTCGTTCGTATTGCTGTACTACCACATTAGCGTGCGCTGGTATTACTCAGTGAAGCGCTAATATTGCTTGCATGAAAGTGATATCTTGTAATCTGTCCCTAAATACACAATTGACCAATACAGTATGTGTAAAGAAATTGCACTCAGCATGTATCAATGTAGTTACATTTATTCTACACTGTCTCATAAGTGTACTGTTCCCTTGCTCCAAAGGGCAGAGCAAGTAATTTTTTTTTAGGAGAGAAAAATGTATCTATCAGCCAGTTACCCTTGTTATTTTTGTTTTGAGAAAAGGAGCCTTTTTTTGCTAAAGAATAATTCATATGTGTTTTCTTTAGGTCTCTGTGTTGCTTCTGTTGATAGAAAACAATATGTGGAATTCCTGCCAGGACCATTTCTCTCAGTCGGACTTTCCTTGCAAGCTTTGTTTTGTAATTGGCAAGAATACAACACTTCAGTGCAAGCCAGGGAAGAGCATAACAAATTCATCTCTCTTTTCCATATTTACCTATTTCCCCAGATATGGATTTTTATCAGATTTTTCTTTATTGAAAGGGAATTTTGAATCACCAGATCTATTTAAATGAGCATGGAGCAAAAATATTTTATATTTGGAAGGGAATTTGTTTATATTATATTCATTTGTAAATGAAAATAAACAATCTAAACTATAATTCTTAAATATGTATTATAAAATATCTTTTAAAAAACCCAGGCATAAAACTAAGGGATATATATTCACCTTATACAATATCTTCTTTCACAAAGGTATACAGGTACTCTAACCAGTTATGTCTGATAACTAATAGACTGACAGGGAAAGAAAGAAAGAAAGAAAGAAAGAAAGAACGAAAGAAAGAAAGAAAGAAAGAAAGAAAGAAAGAAAGAAAGAAAGAAAGAAAGAAAGAAAGAAAGAAAGAAAGAAAGAAAGAAAGAAAGAAAGAAAAAGAAAGAAAGAAAGAAAGAAAGAAAGAAAGAGGTACATAGCTTAATGAATTATACTATTTAGCTATAATAGTATTTGAATGATGGAAATCTGTGCAGTGATGTCACTTGTAAACATATGTTGATCTGAACCAATCAGTCTGTATGGAATAGCTTACTGCTGCATTAGAAATCAAGACCTAAAACCTTAACTTAGAAAAGGAGTGGAGAATACTTTCATGTATGATTGGTTGCGTAGATGTCTTTGACCATAATCTATAGCACTTATGTACCTGTTATATAGTAAGAAGGAATCTATTTGAATATCCATCTTTTAGATTTATGACTGAGTATAACTGAAGAAAGGCATTATAGACAGGAAGTAGCTATAAGTGATATAAATAAAGATCTATATAATACTGTAACGGGGGTTTCTGTAGTGGGGCTTCTTCAGTTGTACACTTTATTTAATATGAATAGTGCATAAATATGATTTTTCCTGTTCTCAACTAGTTGACTGCAAAGGGCTCCAATGCATAAAATATGTACAAAAAATATAAAATAAGCACAATTTTCAGAACAAAATGACTTCTTCAGACAAAAGTCAGTATTTAGTGTGACCTCCCTTGGCCCTAAGTACATCTTGGACTCTTTTGGGGAGACTGTCCTGACATTTTCTGAAGTAATCTTTTGGTATATTATACCAGGCTTCTTTCAGAACTTCCCAGAGTTCTTCTTTAGATTTAAATTGTGTTTTATTTCTTTCTCTGTCCAGGTGAATGCATACTGCCCCTTTAATATCCAGGGTTGGACTCTGTGGAGGCCAGTCCATGACTGTCAGTGTTTTATCAGCTGTTTAACTCTGCAAATATTATTTCACTGCATTAACAGTGTGCTTGTGATCGTTACCATGCAGAAAAGTAAAACCATTCCCATTCAGGCGCTTCCCAGAAGGAATGGCACAATGAATTAAAACCTGTCTGTACTTTTCAGCATTTGTGATCCCATCAATTCGAACAATATTGCCAACACCACTGGTAGAAATATAGCCCCAAACCAGGACTGACCCTCCACCGTGTTTCACTGAAGGCTGCAAGCACTCATTCTTCCATCTCTCTCCATCTCTTCTTCTCACATGCTGTCGATGTTTGGACACAAAAATGTCAAACTTGGATTTGTCACTGCGTAATACTCTTTTCCACTGATCTTTATGCCAATCTTTCTGAGCATGGAGATATCTTAGCCTTTTCACCCTGTTCTCCTTCCGAAAAAATGTTTTCTTGACAGCTACCCTTCAACAAAGATCATTCCTATCAAACTTCTTTAGACTGTAGAAGTATCAACTTGGCATTCTGGTGAAGCTGTCAGATGCAGAGCCAGGTCACTGCCAGACTTTTTCCGGTCTCTGAAAGAAGAAACTCTGAGAAACTTCTAATCATATTTTGAAAGGTTTCTTTACTTTTGAGTCCTTTTTTTGTCCTTGACCTTCCCTGATTCTTCAAATTTCTTTATAACAGCTTGAATACCACTTCTTGAGTATCCAGTTTGTTTGCTGATTTCCCTTTGAGAGGGGCCTTGCTGAGGCAAAAGTATGATATTATGTCTGTCAAATTCTGTGATTATTGATATTTTGGGGTAGATTTATCAAGCAGTGAATGCTGCAATCTACCCCTAATGTTTCAGGTTCCCCTGATACTGAAGTTATGAAGCAGCGTTCATAAAACCACTGCTCCTTAACTCGTCCACCACTTCTGAGGTGGCGGAGAGCAATCATCCCGATTGGGTACGATCGGGATGATTGACACCCCCTGCTAGCGGTCGATTGGCTGTGAATGTGCATGGGCAGCATGCACAAGCATTTCACAAGAAATGCTTGTTCAATGATTAATGCCAACAGTGTATGTTGTCAGCATTTATTGATGCGCGGCAGACATGATCCGATGCAGTATTATGTATTAGTCGCTTAAATTTGATACATTAAAAGTGTGATTTAAACCTATATAAAAAATTACTGTTTCTTTATATATAAATTGAGCATGTAAAAAAACCTATGTAGTGAGCATGCTCAGACGTTTAAACATTTTAAGAATGTTGCACAAAATAACAATATTTGAATAATATGGCAGAATTAAAGGGACAGTCAAGTTCAAAATAAACTTTCATGATTCAAATAGGACATGCAATTTTAAACAATTTTCCAATTTACTTTTATCACCAATTTAGTTTTGTTCTCTTGGTATTCTTAGTTGAAAGCTAAACCTAGGTAGGCTCATATGCTAATTTCTTAGACCTTGAAGGCCACCTCTTATGTAAATGCGTTTTGACAGTTTTTCCCCACTAGATGGTGTTAGCTCATGTGTGTCATATAGATAACATTGAGCTTATGCACGTGAAGTTACCTAGGAGTCAGCATTGGCTAAAATGCAAGTCTGTCAAAAAAAAAAATGAAAGTTTGCAGAGGCTTAGATACAAGGTAATCACATAGGTAAAAAGTGTATTAATATAACTGGGTTGGTTATGCAAAACTGGGGAATGGGTAATTATGTGATCTATCGGCTAGATTACGAGTTGTGTGTTAGGGTAAAAAAGCAGTGTTAACAGGTCCTAACGCTGCTTTTATATGCATGCTGGTATTACGAGTCTTGCAGGTTTAGGGTCACCGCACAATTTTTTGGCCTTACAGCAAAACGACTTACGTAAACTTCGTAAAGTCTTTTTTCTATGGGACTTCCATAGCGCCAGTATTACGAGTCTGTCCTGGGATGCCAAAATGTGAGCGGTACACCCTACCCCGTCAAGAGTCCTAACGCATTTAAAAGTCAGTAGTTAAGAGTTTTATGGTACAACGCTGTAACATAAAACTCATAACTAAAGTGCTAAAAAGTAACACCCATAAACTACCTATTAACCCCTAAACCAAGGCCCTCCCGCATCACAAACACTAAAACAAAATTTTTAAACCCTAATCTGCCGCTCCGGACACCGCCGCCACCTACATTATATTTATGAACCCCTAATCTGCTGCCCCCAACATCGCCAACACCTACATTATATTTATTAACCCCTAATCTGCCGCCCCCCATGTCGCCGCAACCTACCTACACTTATTAACCCCTAATCTGCTGCCCCCAAAGTCGCCGCCACTATAATAAACATATTAACCCCTAAACCGCCGCACTCCCGACTCGCAAACATTAGTTAAATATTATTAACCCCTAATCTGCCGTCCCTAACATCGCCGCCACCTACCTTCATTTATTAACCCCTAATCTGCCATCCCCAACGTCACTGCCACTATACTAAATGTATTAACCCCTAAACCTAGGTCTAACCCTAACCCTAACACCCCCTAATTGAAATATAATTTAAATAAATCTAACTACAAATTCCTATCATTATCTAAATAATTCCTATTTAAAACTAAATACTAACCTGTAAAATAAACCCTAAGCTAGCTACAATATAACTAATAGTTACATTGTAGCTATCTTAGGGTTTATATTTATTTTACAGGCAAGTTTGTATTTATTTTAACTAGGTAGAATAGTTATTAAATAGTTATTAACTATTTAATAACTACCTAGCTAAAATAAATACAAAAGTACCTGTAAAATAAAACCTAACCTAAGTTGCAATAACACTTAACACTACACTATAATTAAATAAATTAACTAAATTAACAACAATTAAATAAATTAAATTAGCGAAAGTGCAACCACCCCCCACTAAATTACAGAAAATAATAAACAAATTACAAGATATTAACCTAGCCTAAACTAAACTATCAATAGCCCTTAAAAGCTCTTTTACCTGTAAAAAAAGAATACAAACAACCCTCCCAACAGTAAAACCCACCACCCACACAACCAACCCCCCAAATAAAATACTATCTAAAAAAACCTAAGCTCCCCATTGCCCTGGAAAGGGCATTTGGATGGGCATTGCCCTTAAAAGGGCAGTTAGCTCTTTTGCGGCCCAAACCCTAATCTAAAACCCACCCAATACACCCTTAAAAAAAAACTAACACTAACCCCCTGAAGATCGAATTACAGTTCTGAAGACCGGACATCCATCCTCAAGGAAGCGGCAGAAGTCTTCATCCAACCAGGCCGAAGTCCTCAACGAAACTGGGAGAAGTCTTCATCCAAGCCGGGTGATTGCATCAGCCAATAGGATTTTTTCCGCCTTAATTCCGTACTTTTTTATTTTAGCTAGGTAGTTATTAAATAGCTAATAACTATTTAATAACTATTCTACCTAGTTAAAATAAATACAAACTTGACTGTAAAATAAAAATAAACCCTAAGATAGCTACAATGTAACTATTAGTTATATTGTAGCTATCTTAGGGTTTATTTTACAGTTAAGTATTTAGTTTTAAATAGGAATTATTTAGGTAATGATAGGAATTTGTAGTTAGATATATTTAAATTATATTTCAATTAGGGGGTGTTAGGGTTAGACTTAGGTTTAGGGATTAATACAGTTAGTATAGTGGCGGCGACGTTGGGGGCAGCAGATTAGGGGTTAATAAATGTAGGTAGATGGAGGCGACATTGGGCGCGGTAGATTAGGGCTTAATAAATATAATGTAGGTGTCAGCGATGTAGGGGGCAGCAGATTAGGGGTTCATAACTATAATGTAGGTGGCGGCAGTGTCCGGAGCGGCAGATTAGGGGTTAATAAATATAATGCAGATGTCGGGGGTGGCAGATTAGTGTTAATAAGTGGAATATTAGGGGTGTTTAGACTGTGGGTTCATGTTAGGGTGTTAGGTGTAGACATAAATTGTATTTCCACATAGGAAACAATTGGGCTGCGTAGGGAGCTTTACGCTGCTTTTTTGCAGGTGTTAGACTTTTTCTCAGCCGTCTCTCCCCATTGATACCTATGGGGAAATCGTGCACGAGCATGTACGACCAGCTCACCGCTGACTTAAGCAGCGCTGGTTTTGGAGTGCGGTAAGGAGCAAAATTTTGCTCAACGCTCACTTCTTGCCTTTTAACGCCGGGTTTGTAAAAACCCGTAATACCAGCGCTGCAGGTAAGTGAGCGGTGAGAGAAAACTGCTCGTTAGCATCGCACAGCTCAAAACGAAAAACTCGTAATCTGGCCGTATCTTTTTAAACAACAAAAAATTCTGGTGTTGACTTTCCCTTTAATTAACAGAAAGATAAAGTTGTGGAAATAGATAAATCGAGAACCTCTGCAGAAAGTTTTCTAATGGATTGGGATGCAGTTTTGACCCTACAAAGTATCTGATGGGTTTGTACTGAGCAAAGTAGAAAAAAATCCTTAGCAATCATAGAAGTGTGTTGCAAAACTCATAAAGACTCACGTTCTTGAAATTCAGAAGTCATCGGGAATTTTTGTATTTAGGTCATTTTGTACGTTTTTTTCCCCTTTTTTCAAACTGATGTATATTCTAATAGTTTAGAAAGGCTTATCTTAAAGGGTGCTAGTAGAATCAATAGATACAGAAAAAAACTTGCACTCTCTGGTCTTTTCAATAAAGTATTAGTTTACTATGAACAGTGAGGTTTTGGGTGCAAAGTATCCCCTTCCTCAGACACAGTGTATACCGAGTGTAACAAACTTATAGCAATACACAAACAAAACCCCACCCCCTAATTAGGACAAAAAACTACCAAAACGGTAACTATGGTAACCACCTAGTCACAGAATAAACAAAAACATTGTGTAATAAAGCTGTCTGAGCATATCATATAATGAATATACAGTGAATGGTGACTGTTAAAACAGGAAGGACAAATAACATGGAACTCCAGCTATCGAAGACATCAAAACCAAGTATTCTGCATGTGCCAAACCTATACATTTTCATCTAAACTGCAATAACATTCATAGGATGGACATATAAGTCTCATGAATAAAAGGCACAAACTCACTTTTACATGGCCATGGATAGATCCGAGCATGGGACAGGAAGTAGTTAGAAGTATATATAATAGGTGTTTTGGGGAAAGGTACCAGTTAATCAGAGGGTTGATAGATACCCTAGGTGTTTTGGCACAAGGTACCAGTTAATATGAGGGTTTATATATTCTAGTTTTTTTGGGGTAAGGTACCATTTAATCCATTTAATCAAAGGGTTGATACAATGTATTCAAAAGTTCCAGTATTTACAACTTATTTAAAACATATGTGTTGTAGACATCATTTCTTACTTATAAGACACATATGTACATGCAGTAGTCTATTAAGTTGATCTATACAAATGACTTCCAAAAAAACATTCATATGGACAATGTTAAAACCAAAAAATATAAAATAAACAAACACACTTTCACTTTATATTATTACGTCTCGTTACAATGTATATGAATTGAAATGCTGCTTTCCTATCAAATGCCATTTTAAAAGTGGGTATGTATTTTATTTTTTTTATTTACTATCTATATGCAGAAAATTAATAGAGTTGATATGTAAATGTTTTATAAGATATAAATATGTTGTTTTAGTTCCAATATTTAGTCCCCTCCTCGTGCTTTTGGGATCTGATGTTCTCAATGTTGCTTTTTTATACATTAATTTGCTCTACCCGACACCTATGTGTATGGCTAGAAAATATTTTACTTCTGATATCTTTCAAGTATGGATTTGAAAATGTAAGAACTGTGGCATTTATTATAACTAGCATGGACGTATAATCTCCAAGAGAGACAGTAAGGACTCCATTTATCAAGATAAGAATGTAACTTCATAGCCTCTGTTTTATAGCACTGCGCTCTAACTTATCCACCACCTCAGAATTGGTGGACTTAAAACATCCAAGACTGATTCGCAAGGTATGGATTACATTTTGTGACCATTCGCTGTGAAATGTATCAAAATATTCTCAAAGTCAACTGGTTAAGGAAAAGATTCCTGAAATGATTTGTCTACTTGTGGGGATCCTTCAGAGGCGTAACTAGAAACCACAGGGTCCAGGTGCAAGAATCTAAGAAGGGCGCCTTCACCGCCCACCCCC
Organism: Bombina bombina; assembly: GCF_027579735.1. Classification (NCBI taxonomy): domain Eukaryota; kingdom Metazoa; phylum Chordata; class Amphibia; order Anura; family Bombinatoridae; genus Bombina; species Bombina bombina. The sequence goes on from NC_069506.1 coordinate 305,988,232, forward strand.
ACACAAAAAAAGTGAATTTGATACATCTTTTTTTTTTTTTGCTGTTTAACCCACTGGTTCTGTATGTATATAGTGAGTCAGTGACACAGTCTGTAATCTGCCGGTGAGATGGCTGGCCTGACCCTACTCACCCCAGTACTTTATAAAGTGACAACAGTAGTCTGTGACATGGTCCAGCCCCCTGCACTGTATATAGTGGTACTGTATAGACACTTACCCCCCGCTCCCCCATGCTGTGGTAACAAGGTCTGTAATTTGCTGGTTCCACAAACATACACACACACACATACACATACATGCATAAATACACACACAGTCACATACATACATACACACACACATAAACACCAATGAGTAAAACAGAAACACTAACCCCTGTAGTCAGAGACACTAGTGAAGCATCACATCACACTCACATGATATCAGTTCAGGCAGTGGCAGGTCAACGTTTTTTATTGTAAAAAAAAAGTTTTTTTTTTTAAGCTGGGCCCCCACCCTTGGGGCCCCAGTCGCAATTGCGACCTCTGCACCCCCTGTAGTTTCGCCCCTGGGATCCTTTGTTTGTTTTGAATTTTTTTAAATATTTTCCGCAACTTGTGCAAACAGTCAGGAGCGTATTAATGAATAGGCCAACAAGGCCGGTGGATTTTGGGGGGCAGAACTTATCCACTGCAGTGAATATCTTGCCATGCTTTAAATAATAAAAAAAAATAATAATAATTTTACCCGGGCGGCTTTTCCGCTGAGCGGTCACGTGACCGGCTTTTCTGATCAGTGTGAGGACTGGAGCGTGGCGTGAGAGAGGGAGCCGCTGTCTGCCTGTTAGAGATACCCACCAGGCCTGGACTGGCCATTGGGCATTCCAGTAGAACTGCCTGATTAACATTTAAAGTTAGGTTTGATAATAAGGCATTTAATTTGATGGTATCATTTTATTGAATTGTGAGTGAGTGTACATGTATGTATTTAGTGAGTGTGTATGTATGTATTTAGTGAATGTGCATGTATGTATTTAGTGAGTGTGTATTTATGTATTTAGTGAATGTGCATGTATGTATTTAGTGAGTGTGTATGTATGTATTTAGTGAGTGTGCATGTATGTATTTAGTGAGTGTGTATGTATGTATTTAGTGAGTGTGTATGCATGTATTTAGAGAGTGTGCATGTATGTATTTAGTGAGTGTGCATGTATGTATTTAGTGTCAGGGGCGTATTAATGAATAGGCCAACAAGGCCGGTACCTAGGGCGACAGATTTTGGGGGGCGGCACTTATCCACTGCAGTGAATATCTTGCCATGCTTTAAAAAAAAAAAAAAAAAGGTCACATGACCGGCTTTTCTGATCAGTGTGAGGACTGGAGCGGGACGTGATAGAGGGAGCCGCTGCCTGCCTGTTAGAGATACCCACCAGGCCCGGACTGGCCATTGGGCATTCCAGTAGAACTGCCTGATTAACATTTAAAGTTGGGTTTGATAATAAGGCATTTAATTTGATGGTATAATTGTATTGAATTGTGAGTGAGTGTGCATGTATGTATTTAGTGAGTGCACATGTATTTATTTAGTGAGTGTGCATGCATGTCTTTAGTGAGTGTGCATGTATGTATTTAGTGAGTGTACATGTATGTATTTAGTGAGTGTGCATGCATGTCTTTAGTGAGTGTGCTTGCATGTCTTTAGTGAGTGTGCATCTATGTATTTAGTGAGTGTGCATGTATGTATTTAGTGAGTGTGTATGTATGTAGTAATAGAGAGTGAAATCTCCGGCTGGGAAAATAATGTTGCCGCATGCAGTGTGTATTGTGAGGGTATGAAGGCTGCCCCAGGGGATTACACTAAGGGCACAAGCTAGATGGGACCGACACAGCACACTTAGCAGCACAGCCAAGAGGAAGCAGCCTCATGCCCCCAGTATCCGGTTCTTCCATCGCCAGAGCCCGGCCTGTCATTTTCAAACACAGGGCTGTAAAAAGTGCAGAACAGTCTCTCAGACTGGGAACAGTATAAATGTTTTGTATAGAAAAGCAGTCACGCTTTTATATACAAATCACACAAACTGTTTCCGGTCTGAGAGATCTTTTGCACTTTTTACAGAAAATGGCAGCAAGAATTTGCACTATCTTGACAGGATACTGCTCCATTCTAGAGTGATCTGTATATCCAAAGATAGTGGTGTAAAATAGGGTGTAGCCCTCAGATTTTTGAGCATCTACAGCATTGTAGTCATTAACTTTTTATTCTGCAAAGCTGAATAAGTGTAATATATATTGTATTTCCTTTGTTCTAACCAATTACCTGCAAAAATGACTGTGACTTGATCCAGGAGGGTGTTTCATTTATTTACAACTCATTGTCACATACCTGTCAGTATATTTTTTAGAAGACTGAGCGCAGATGACATGATTGGAATTTTTATGAATTTTGATTCAATTTTGGCTAGATAATTTTGCGTATTTGTCTATAAGGGTATTGGATAACCTAATTAATTTAGAATTATGAATTGATTTTGATAATGTTAACACTGATCTATGTATATATATTTTTTTTAAATTAATTCATTAAGTGCAGGTGCTAAATAAAAATATACTGTTTAGCTCTTCCCGTCTCTCATCTGCCATATCTCCCTCCTTTTCCCCCTCCCTTCCAAATATTATACGCAGTCATTATAGATGTTTAAAAATTTACATTTTTATATTCATCTGTCTTTTACATGGTACGTTATTCTGATATTTTTGTAAAACCTCTTCTGTAGGAATGAATTTAAAGGGAATTAATTTTTAAATCAAATTCGTTAATTTATTATGTGTTAAATCCCTGCAAATGGATCAATAGTATAACTAAAGTTGTGCACCTGTGTAACTCTTAATGAGAATACAGCTGGTGATCAAATAAGAGGCAGGCTACTTACGTATGTATTCTCCAATCACTGGGCTTTGTTCAGCTGGGAGTGTTCCAAATGAAATTTAATAATGTGTTTAACCATTATAAAGAACAGAAACACATTCGCCTAGATTTAGAGTTCTGCGTTAGCCGTCAAAAGCAGCGGTAAGGGGTCCTAACGCTGCTTTTGGCCACCTGCTGGTATTTAGAGTCAGACAGGAAAGGGTCTAACGCTCACTTTCAATCCGCAACTTTTCCATACCTCAGATCCCCTTACGCCAATTGCGTATCCTATCTTTTCAATGGGATCTTCCTAACGCCGGTATTTAGAGTCTTGGCTGAAGTGAGTGGTAGAGCCTCTACCGACAAGATTCCAGCCGCAAAAAAAAGTCAGTAGTTAAGAGCTTTATGGGCTAACGCCGGATATAAAGCTCTTAACTACAGTAGCCCTAAAGTACACTATCACCCATAAACTACCTATGTACCCCTAAACCGAGGTCCCCCCACATCGCCGCCACTATAATAAATATTTTTAACCCCTAATCTGCCGACCGCACACCGCCGCCACCTAAATTATCCCTAAGAACCCCTAATCTGCTGCCCCTAACATCGCCGACACCTACATAATATTTATTAACCCCTAATCTGCCCCCCCAACGTCGCCGCTACCTAACTACACTTATTAACCCCTAATCTGCCGACTGGACCTCGCCGCCACTATAATAAATGTATTAACCCCTAAACCGCCGCACTCCTGCCTCAAAAAAACCCTATAATAAATAGTATTAACCCCTAATCTGCCGACCGGACCTCGCCGCTACTCTAATAAATGTATTAACCCCTAAAGCTAAGTCTAACCCTAACCCTAACACCCCCCTAAGTTAAATATAATTTTAATCTAACGAAATAAATTAAATCTTATTAACTAAAGTCTTCCTATTTAAAACTAAATACCTGTAAAATAAACCCTAATGTAGCTACAATATAACGAATAATTATATTGTAGCTATTTTAGGATTTATATTTATTTTACAGGCAACTGTATTTATTTTAACTAGGTACAATAGCTATTAAATAGTTATTAACTATTTAATAGCTACCTAGTTAAAATAATTACAAAATTACCTGTAAAATAAATCCTAACCTAAGTTACAATTAAACCTAACACTACACTATCAATAAATTAATTAAATAAATTACCTACAATTACATACAATTAAATAAACTAAACTAAATTACAAAAAAAACAAACACTAAATTACAAAAAATAAAAAAAACTATTTAATAGCTACCTAGTTAAAATAATTAAAAAACTACCTGTAAAATAAATCCTAACCTAAGTTACAATTAAACCTAACACTACACTATCAATAAATGAATTAAATAAATTACCTACAATTACATACAATTAAATAAACTAAACTAAATTACAAAAAACAAACACTAAATTACAAAAAAATTAAAAAAAAGATTACAAGAATATTAGGCTAATTACACCTACTCTAAGCCCCCTAATAAAATAAAAAGCCCCCCAAAATAGTAAAGGTCCCTACCCTATTCTAAATTAAAAAGTAACCAGCTCTTTTACCAGCCCTTAAAAGGGCTTTATGCGGGGCATGCCCCTAAGTAATCAGCTCTTTTGCCTGTAAAAAAAATACAACCCCCCCAACATTAAAACCCACCACCCACATACCCCTACTTTAACCCAAACCCCCTTAAATAAACCTAACACTACCCCCCTGAAGATCTCCCTACCTTGAGTCGTGTTCACCCAGCCGGGCACCGATGGACCAAAAGAGGACATACGGAGCGGCAGAAGTCTTCCTCCTATCCGGGCAGAAGAGGACATCCGGACCGGCAGACATCTTCATCCAAGCGACATCTTCTATCTTCATCCATGCGGAGCGGAGCCATCTTTTTCCAGCCGACGTGGATCCATCCTCTTCAACCGACGCCTACTCGCTGAATGAAGGTTCCTTTAAATGACGTCATCCAAGATGGCGTCCCTCAAATTCCGATTGGCTGATCAGCCAATCGGAATTAAGGTAGGAAAAATCTGATTGGCTGATCAAATCAGCCAATCAGATTGAGCTTGCATTCTATTGGCTGATCGGAACAGCCAATAGAATGCAAGCTCAATCTGATTGGCTGATTGGATCAGCCAATCGGATTGAACTTGAATCTGATTGGCTGATTGAATCAGCCAATCAGATTTTTCTTACCCTTATTCCGATTGGCTGATAGAATCCTATTAGCCAATCGGAATTTGAGGGACGCCATCTTGGATGACGTCATTTAAAGGAATCTTCATTCGGCGAGTAGGCGTCGGTTGAAGAGGATGGATCCGCGTTGGCTGGAAGAAGATGGCTTCGCTCCGCTCCGGATGGATGAAGATAGAAGATGCCGCTTGGATAAAGATGTCTGCCAGTCCGGATGTCCTCTTCTGCCCAGATAGGATGAAGACTTCTGCCGCTCTGGATGTCCTCTTTTGGTCCATCGGTGCCCGGCTGGGTGAAGACGACTCAAGGTAGGGAGATCTTCAGGGGGGTAGTGTTAGGTTTATTTAAGGGTAGTTTGGGTTAGAGTAGGGGGATGTATTTTTTTTTACAGCCAAAAGAGCTGATTACTTAGGGGCATGCCCTGCAAAAAGCCCTTTTAAGGGCTGGTAAAAGAGCTGGTTACTTTTTAATTTAGAATAGGGTAGGGACCTTTATTATTTTGGGGGGATTTTTTATTTTATTAGGGGACTTAGAGTAGGTGTAATTAGCCTAATATTCTTGTAATCTTTTTTTTAATTTTTTTGTAATTTAGTGTTTGTTTTTTGTAATTTAGTTTAGTTTATTTAATTGTATGTAATTGTAGGTAATTTATTTAATTCATTTATTGATAGTGTAGTGTTAGGTTTAATTGTAACTTAGGTTAGGATTTATTTTACAGGTAGTTTTTTAATTATTTTAACTAGGTAGCTATTAAATAGTTATTAACTATTTAATAACTATTGTACCTGGTTAAAATAAATACAAAGTTGCCTGTAAAATAAATATAAATCCTAAAATAGCTAGAATATAATTATTCGTTATATTGTAGCTATATTAGGGTTTATTTTACAGGTAAGTATTTAGTGTTAAATAGGAATACTTTAGTTAATAAGATTTAATTTATTTCGTTAGATTAAAATTATATTTGATTTAGGGGGGTGTTAGGGTTAGGGTTAGACTTAGCTTTAGGGGTTAATACATTTATTAGAGTAGCAGCGAGGTCTGGTCGGCAGATTAGGGGTTAATACTGGAAGTTAGGTGGCGGCGACGTTGGGGGGGGCAGATTAGGGGTTAATACTATTTATTATAGGGTTTTTGAGGCGGGAGTGCGGCGGTTTAGGGGTTAATAACTTTATTAAAGTAGCGGCGAGGTCCGGTCGGCAGATTAGGGTGTAATAAGTGTAGGTAAGGTAGCGGCGACGTTGGGGGGGGGGCAGATTAGGGGTTAATAAATATAATATAGGGGTCGGCGATGTTAGGGGCAGCAGATTAGGGGTACATAGGTATAATGTAGGTTGCTGCGTTGTCCGGAGCGGAAGATTAGGGGTTAATAGTATAATGCAGGTGTCAGCGATAGCAGGGGCGGCAGATTAGGGGTTAATGAGTGCAAGGTTAGGGGTTTTTAGACTCGGGGTTCATGTTAGGGTGTTAGGTGCAGACTTAGAAAGTGTTTCCCCATAGGAAACAATGGGGCTGCGTTGGGAGCTTAACGCTGCTTTTTTGCAGATGCTAGTTTTTTTTTCATCCCAAACTGCCCCATTGTTTCCTATGGGGTAATCGTGCACGAGCACGTTTTGCCAGCTTACCGCTACCGTAAGCGTACACTGGTATTGAGGGTTGAAGTGGCGGTTCATTCGGCTCAACGCACCCTTTTTGGAGCCTAACGCAGCCCTTCAGACAACTCTAAATACCAGCGTTGTCTTAAGGGTGCGTTGGGAAAAAATGCTGCGTTAGCTACGCGGGTCTTTACCGACAAAACTCTAAATCTAGCCGATTGTAAATTGAAAAAAAAAATGTTTAAAATGGCATGATGTAATAAAATAGAACGTTATAGTTTAACATGTAACAGCAGTGTATATAGCAGGGTCATTTGGAACTCTAAAAGCCTTTTCTATGTTTTGTGTCACAATAACCTTTCCCTTGTCAACTTTCCTTATTTTAAAATTGTGACTGTCAAATATATTATTTAGAGCCAAATGATCTGTTTGGGCTTTTTATGCTTTACTGAGTTCTTCTAGATCTGTTGTGACTAATTATTTGAAAAGAGAAATGTGTTTTCCTTTGAAATTTGATGGATGGAAACTAGATTTTAGCTTCAGTTGGCTATGTGTGATGTTTGGTGATTTAATATTGTCTTGACTTATTTCTGATGCAGAATTGTGTTCTATACATATTGGAATTGTACTTTGTCTGATAAATTCTTTTTCAAGTTGTTTTAGTGCAGTCAAAATGTCTACATCACTTTGTGTCAATTTGATTTCATCTGGTTTTGATTTAGCAAAAATGCCTGTGTAATGTAAGTTTGAGAATACATTTATATGTATCAATGAAGAGAGCAAAGGGTCTGGTCCTTTTGTAGGTTATAAAGATAAATCTCTTCCTATAAATGTTTCTTTTTCTTTTGTTAAAATGTGTTTTGACAAGTCAAACAATTTAACTGCATGATTTTTTTTGTATTGATCAATGCCTATAACCAGGGCCGGAAAAATATCACTGTGGTTTAAAAGTCAGAGAAAAACTTAGTAGCCCAGAGAAGAAAAACATGAATTGTTCACTTTAAGGGACAGAACATTGTAATTACAATATTTTTCTGCAGAGGGAAACTCAATTAACATGCTGGGGCAATGGACTTTTGCAAATTTCCCAGTCCTACCTATAACTAGTTTATCTTTTTGTGCAATTTTAACATACATTTTATTAGTGTTGACATTTACTAAGCATACTGTATAGTCTCTACTGGGGTTTCCCCTCTGTCTCAGGGTCCTAGTAATTTAGTTCCTTGAGTGCTTATGTATTGTATTTACTTGACTCAAGTAGGAATAGATATTTGGGAAATGGATGGAGTGTGTTTAGATGGGCTGAGTGAGAGGTTTAGCTCTATTTGATCTTTTTTTTTCTTTGCCTGTAAGTTTGTTTAAAACTTACTGGAATGGTGTCTTTTTGATGGTAGATTATTAATTCTAGTTTTTATTATTATAAGTAAACCCACATACCCACTTGCTACATAATCCTTAGTACTCTTGTTTCAACTTTTAGTCTATGTGGAATTTTCATTTTTTTTCTTTAATACTGTCTATTTTTTTATTATATTTTCAGTTTTATTGTTTAACTTCTATGGTGATGTAAGGGACCAACTGGTGATCATCAGCACCACAAGAAATAAGAAATATTATACATTTATCTATATTTATGTCCACCTATCTATCTATCTATCTATCTATCTATCTAGCTATCATATATCTATCTACTATCTATCTATCATCTATCTATCATCTATCTATCTATCTATCCTTCTGTCTGTCTGTCTATCAATATGAAAATAGCCAAGCTATATCAATAAAGCTTATAATTAAAAGACAACACAGTGAAGAATATGGATTGGCTCCCATAGGGAATTAATATAAGCTAGACCAGAATATGATCGGTTATTCAGTTGCCCTTTCAGTTGAGGATAAAGGTTTGTTGAAAGATGATCCTATGGAAAATCTTTGACATAGATGACATCTTTGATAGTTGGTATATAACCAGGGGGCATAGAGATGCTTTTATACATTTGTAGTATTCCATTGGGACTTTCATTCTTATAGATCAGTTTTTGTTTGTATATACTATGTATAGTATATATAGTATATTTTTGTTTGTATATACTATACTATCAGCGCAATTATCAATTAGATGTATTCAAAACAACCAGCAACAACATTTACAAACATGAAGTAATTACTTTAGCTTCGAACAGAAGATGAAGTCTCAGTGGGTCAATCACAAATAAGTAAGATATGGGAATAATTTGAACTGTAAGCTTAGAGTCAATGCTGAATTACTGGGGATTGTACTATACAACAACACAGTTACCCGCTGTAATCAAGTGATGACCTTCTATGAAAGACCCAACCAGCAAAAGTAATACAACATACAAAGTGAATTTGCCTCAATGTTTTATTAAAACTAGTATTTCACAGAAACATATTCTCGCTATAACATCACAACTAGCAAGTTAAAAAATGTATGCAAATTGTTACGCTTCCTTTTGTCACATTCACAAGTTGCAAGTTAAACTCTATTATAATCAATGGAGCTGCATCTGTCATAGAAAGAATTGCACTGTGAAATGTACAAGAATCACACAACACCTACTGCACCATATAAACATAATTGTGTTACAGATCATTCAGGCTTGTCTAAAGTCACATCAATTCCAGATAGCATGGACATACTGTAAAAAGCCTTCACTAGCTGTTGACATACTCTAACCCCTCTGGACCCACAAACAGTAAGTCATTCAAATAATAAATGATAATACTAAGTTAGGACCCATAAGCTGAGTAACCAATGACTCAAAGATTTTAACTTTTCTAAGTACACACAAGAGATTGACTAAGTGGTTAAACAGAGATCAACTTAAGATAAACTTTAAAAAAGCCCAAGAGCTGATGGGACACTGAATGTACAACAGAATCATAAAATCTTTTCAATATTGACTTTTGGTTTACTGTCAAAATTCCCTTTGCAAAAAAACCACTAGATTTAGTGCCTGACTTGCCTCTTCCACACTTTCTAGTCATAGCGAGTTTGCTGAACAGGGGCATTCTTTAAGCGTGTCTGAAGTTCTCTCACAGGTTTCCAAGCTTTTGAGTTTGTCTCAAAATATTAAATTTTACAATCAAACTGAGCGAAAAAAGATGTGAATGTTAAAACAGTAGTGAATGCATGTTGAAGTACACTGAATTTAATTTATTTATCTGTAGCTTAGTTTTTTTGTTTTTTTTTACAGAATGTACTGAGGTCTATTCATTAGTGATTAGAGATATACATGGTATTAGAGATTTGGGACCTCTCTCTTCAGGCATTTTTGTCAATAGAGGCACCGTATCCAACTCACTCTTCACACTCAGCACCAATAACATATATGAACACGCTCTGTAAAGAAACAGAAAGGAATAAGAGCATTGATTTAAATACCCACCAAACAATTTATCTAAATATTTCTCAGTAAAAATAATCTCATAACATCACTTGATCAAATTAGTAAATTATATGACATAAAAATAGTTAAAAACTGAAGAAAGAAACTATAAAAGACACAAACAAACATACCCTCAAACAGGCAAAAGATATGTGGCCAAAGTCAAATTAAACATGGCAGCTAATTAATCCATTAATAATAACAACTTAATGTATTTGAACATAGGTGTTCTCACTTAGTGAAAAAGAGCATTTCATGACACAATAAACACTTTCTTTTAATTATATGTAATTTTATTATTAAGATTTTAATAATGTTCAGACACATCACTCCAATTAAAAAGAATGTGTTGATATTAGTATTTTAGCTATGCACATTTTTTATAGTTTTAGTTTTAATGCGTGATATGAGAATTAAGTATGCATTTTTATTTATTTATCTTAGTTAAACCATAAATGGAATCTGGGTTTTGTAAGCTTTGCTTATGAAATACAATTTGCATGAATCGTCTAATGAAATTAACCCTTCACCTTCAATATTAAATTAGCTCAGTAAAACTTTACCCCCACATTTACCACTGTTATATTTCCATAAACATACTTATAGAACAAAAAATGTAATAATCGCTTAATAAATCCCCTTCAATGAGGTGCTTGACCTAGCCACTTAAAGGGACAATAAAGTCATAATTAGACATTCATGATTTAGACAGAGCATACCATTTTAGACAACTTTCCAATTCACTTCTATTATTTAATTTGCTTCCTTCTTTTGCTATCCATTGCTGGAAGGTTTATCTAGGAAAGCTCAGGAGCAGCAAAGATCCTAGGTTCTAGCTGCTGATTGGTGGCTGCATATATATATTTTGTCATTGGTTCACTCATGTGTTCAGTTAGAAACCAGTAGTGCATTGCTGCTCTTTCAACAAATGATACAAAAAGAATGAAGCACATTTGATAATAGAAGTAAACTGGAAAGTTGTTTAAAATTGTACGTTCTACCTAAATAATGAAAGAAAATATTTGGGTTTCCTGTCCCTTTAGACATGTCCCAATTGGACATTCTAACAAGCATGGACAAAACGCTTTACAAACATTAGTAGGAGGTACCCCTATAGCTCCAAAATTCTTGTTATAAAGAGCAAGCACCCTGTCAACCAGCTGCAACTTAATATTGAAATCCAAGGGATTGAGCTTCTCCTTGCGTGTAACAAACCCTAAATGCTTCAGTTGCTGATACTCCCCTTAATCCTTTCCATTAACAGCAACTCTTGACCACAAATTGAACTCCTCCATAGGGCATAGTTGAAGGTATAAATCTTTCTTCTAATGAGGTTGGCTTACTTAAACTGACTTCACACATTCCTTTAATGGATCCCATATCCATGTTGATCATTTGGGCAAGTTCATTCAGCATCTTGCGTATCTTCAGCAGTTGCTGTGTGAATTTTCTGCTGCTCTGCAAATCCCTCTTCTCTTAAAGCACACAACAGCTTAGTGTACTGATTTTACATTGTTAAGCCTAGCTTTTTTTGCAAAAAAGAGAAAACCCGATATGATACGATTTGGCACACAGTCAACTGGAAGTAGAAGTAGAGAGGATGTGAGTATTTGGGTTAACCACAAAGTTAATATAAAATCAATACACATTGAAAACAATAAACAAATACATCAATAGCTCCCATCTTTGCCAGCAATATAAATGACATCTGTTTAACTCTCTATCCAATAGACACAGTGAGCATCGTTAATCCTTATTTACGGTTAAGAAGATTAGAAGAAAAGCAATTAATGCAGTGAGCCACAATTAATAATTTGAAAGGGGAGGGGTATAACTACCTAGCTCTCTTGGAATCTACCATCTGTAAATAATACATTACTGACTGATTATTTATAATATGAGTGCCCAACATTTTCAGCTCATGGGCATTTAGTGTAGTCTCTCCCGTGGACCTGGCTGAGCAATTTTATACAAATGCTGCAGATTTGTGCTACAAACCATCCAACAACAAAAGCCTCCAAAATAAAAGTCTAAAGCGACGTGCAGAAATGGCATGCTCTTATTCATTTTAGAATGTCATTTTTTACACTACTGACTGTTTAACTCCCCCACTAATAAAAAAGCTATTGCATACAATTAAATACCAACACATTATCTGCAATTATTGCAGATCTCAAGGGCACAGATTTCAAGTTGTGCAATATGGCTTTACCGCTAAAAAAGCATTTGAGTGTGGAATGGTCAGCTACTCTGTGTTACAAGTCACGTGGTATAGCTGTACCGCGATAGTTATAGCCTATACCGCAAAGATCCATTCCGCATTCAAAAACCTGTAGCTATGGATTTTGTGAAAGAAAAAGGTTTCACAAAACCCATAAAATATATATTACAAAGTAAACTAACGCCCATAAACTACCTATTAACGCCTAAATCGCCATCACCCTGCATCATAACTAATAAATAAAGCTGTTAACTCCTAAAACCCATCCCCCCGCATCTTAACTAATAAATAAACCTGTTAACCCCTAAACCACCGTCCCCCCAAATCACGACTGCTAAATAAATCTATTAACCCCTAAATCGCCATCCCCCCACATCACAAATACTAAAATAAACATATTAATCCCTAATTTGCCATCCCCCCGCATTGCTAACACCTAATCAACCTATTAACCCCTAAACCGCCATCCCTCCATATTGGGACAAACTAAATCAAACTATTAACCCTTAAACCTAACACCCCCTAACTTTAAATTAAAGTTACAGGGGGACAAGTCCTAGCTGTTATCGAGCATGGCCGCAATGTTGGAGCTCTGAAAGAACAATAGAATATCCGTTGACTATACTTGTTGTGCAGCACCATCCACATCACAGAAACTGAGGAATATCTAACCTAAAAGCTGCCATCTGCATTAAGATCAAGTTTGCCACAAGTATGGACCAACTCAAGCTATACAATATTGGCCTAACAACCTGATCACATTAACCTCCCGGTCACCAGGTTTTAATTCTACTAAGTACACTGCTGCCACCTTATATAATTGCGACCATGGAGGAAGACAATATTGCTATCTGTGAGATGCTACTGAAATTAGAGAAAAGGATGTCCAAGAGGTTTGAAACCCTACAACCTATCATGAGAAATATACACGTGGAGTCTGCAATCTTTGAACCATAGGCATCCGCGAAAGTCAACGGCCAGAAGAGAGCAGCTCAAATAAGTGTACCTTCAGGAGAGAATGTACCTACCATTTCAGCGTGGAGCTCGGATGCGGGGGATGCAGGCGGCACCCGGCGGAAGACTGAGGGAGGTGGCAGCAGGATAGACAAGGATATCAGATTCAATGAGACATATCCTTTGGACTTCTATGATCAAGCTCCCTATGCTTACCACCTCGGTCCTCTCATGTATACCTCTAATGAAGCGCTGCCAGTCTGAAAATCTGAAAATGAGCCGTTCTATTGTAGATCATATACTATGCCACAGAGAGATGCAGCCGGACCGGATCTGATGAGTTGGGAGACACACACTTCAGGTGCAATTGGTCCATTTACATGACACCTTTCATAGACTCTCCCATATTGGCTCAACATGGAGCTGGCATAGGATAATATCTCATATATATGGATATCTCCACATTGCTACTTTAGTCTGAGCACCAATTAACAGCTCATAGCGATAGCGATGTAGAAACTGTGGACTGACTCCATTGTGAAACCAACCCAGGAATATGTGAAGCACTTATATGTTTAATGTTGTATTTGTTTATCGTTAAATGCATAGTTTGATATAATTAGGGTTGGGGCACTCAAATGATCTCTATCACAATTATACATGTTTTTCTGCTCAGAGTTTACACAGTTGCTATAAAGAAATCCCTATTAAAGAGGTCTTAGGCCCCCCCTCCTAAGGTATATATGTTAAAACGATACACTATGATAAGCTCCCCTATACGCACTTAAGCTAACCAATTTTGCCTAGTTGTTTTTGTCAATTCTAGCTATGACTCCTCTATGACTTAACCCTTTGAACTGGGGATTACAGTTTTTACTGTAAATAATTAAGAGATACACTCTCACATGCACCTAAAGCTAAAAATGTGATTAAACCTTCCTTACCTACTTGTTACCTACAGCAATTTAGCCTAACTGTTTTTGTCAATCCCAGATATAGCTCTCCTATGATTTAGCTCTTTAAATTGGGGATTACACTTTTTAGCATAAATAACTCAGATATGCATGTCTATTTCGCCAATTAGTATGTTATGTTTAATCTGGGAACATCTACATTTACGTATATGTTAGAACCATATTCTTTTGATGTAATATAGGGGTTTATGCTTGCCTTTACAAATGGTTACTTAAAAAACCTAGCTTGTCATTTATATTACAACTGTTCATTGCTCATTGCTAGGGAATTGTAAGCAGATAAAACACCCTATACTGGATAATACCCCCCTTAAGAGTTCACAAGTTACAATATACCTGTCCGTCAATTTACTAGCGGCTAGATTACGAGTCTTGCAGGTATATCTGTACCGCACACTTTTTTGGCCGTAACTCAACGTAACTACCGCAGCTTTCAAAAAGTCCCTTTTCAATGGGACTTCCATAGCGCCGGTATTACGAGTTTGTCTGTCTGGCCAAAAAGTGAGCGGTACAGCCTATGACTACAAGATTCGTACCGCCACCTGAAAGTCAGTAGTACAAAGCTGTAACATAAAACTCATAACTAAAGTGTCACAAAGTAAACTAACACCCATAAACTACCTATTAACCCCTAAACCGAGGCTCTCCCGCATCGCAAACACTAAAATAAACGTATTAACCCCTAATCTGCCGCTCCCGACATCGCTGCCACTATAATAAACATATTAACCCCTAAACCGCCGTACTCCCGCATCGCAAGCACTAGTTAAATGTTATTAACCCCTAATCTGCTGTCCCTAACATCGCTGCAACCTACATTAATGTTATTAACCCCTAATCTGCTGCCCAAAAATCGCCGCCACTATACTAAAGTTATTAACCTAATAGTTACATTATAGCCAGTTTAGGTTTTATTTTTATTTCACAGGCAAGTTTGTATTTATTTTAACTAGGTAGACTAGTTAGTAAATAGTTATTAACTAAATTACAATAAAAAAAACAAACACTAAATTACACAAAATAAAAAAATAAGAAATTATCAAATATTTAAACTAATTACACCTAATCTAATAGCCCTATCAAAATAAAAAGCCCCCCAAAGATAAAAAAAAATCCTAGCCTAAACTAAACTACCAATAGCCCTTAAAAGGGCTTTCTGCGGGGCATTGCCCCAAAGAAATCAGCTCTTTTACCTGTAAAAAATACACAAACACCACCCCAACAGTAAAACCCACCACCCACACAACCAAACCCCCCAAATAAAAACCTATCTTAAAAACCTAAGCTCCCCATTGCCCTGAAAAGGGCATTTGGATGGGCATTGCCCTTAAAAGGGCATTTAGCTCTTTTTCAGCCCAAACCCTAAGATAAAAATAAAACCCACCCAATAAACCCTTAAAAAAAATTACACTAACTCCCGAAAATCCACTTACAGTTTTTGAAGACCTGACATCCATCCTCAATGAAGCGGTAGAAGTCCTCAGCGAAGCCGGCAGAAGTCTTCATCCAAGCGGGCCAAAGTCTTCATCCAAGCCGGCAGAAGTCTTCATCCATCCGGCGCAGAGCGGCTCCATCTTCAAGACATCCGGCCCGGAGCATCCTCTTCTTCCGACAGCTAACGAAGAATGAAGGTTCCTTTAAGGGACGTTATCCAAGATAAAATTCTATCAGCCAATCGGAATTAAAGGTGAAAAATTCCTATTGGCTGATGCAATCAGCCAATAGAATTGAGCTCTCATTCTATTGGCTGTTCCAATCAGCATCAGGATGGATGCCGGGTCTTCAAAAACTGTAAGTGGATCTTCAGGAGTTAGTGTTAGGTTTTTTTAAGGGTTTATTGGGTGGGTTTTAATTTTAGCGTGGGGTTTGGGCTGAAAAAGAGCTAAATGCCCTTTAAAGGGCAATGCCCATCCAAATGCCCTTTTCAGGGCAATGGGGAGCTTAAGCTTTTTGGATAGGTTTTTATTTGGGGGGTTTGGTTGTGTGGGTGGTGGGTTTTACTGTTGGGGGGTTGTTTGTATTTTTTTTTACAGGTAAAAGAGCTGATTTCTTTGGGGCAATGCCCTGCAAAAGGCCCTTTTAAGGGCTATTGGTAGTTTAGTTTAGGCTAGATTTTATTTTTTATTTTGGGGGGGCTTTTTATTTTGATAGGGCTATTAGATTAGGTGTAAGTAGTTTAAATATTTGATAATTTCTTTTTTATTTTGTATAATTTAGTGTTTGTTTGTTTTTGTAATTTAGTTAATTGTAGTGTAAGGTTAGGTGTTAGGTTAAGACAGGTTAGGTTTTATTTTACAGGTAAATGTGTATTTATTTTAACTAGGTAGTTAGTAAATAGTTAATAACTATTTACTAACTAGTCTACCTAGTTAAAATAAATACAAAATTACCCGTGAAATAAATAAATAAAACCTAAGATAGCTACAATGTAACTATTAGTTATATTGTATCTTGCTTAGGGTTTATTTTATAGGTAAGTATTTAGTATTATATAGGTAATAATAGTAATTTTTATTTAGATTTATTTTAATTATATTAAAGTTAGTGGGTGTTAGGGTTAGACTTAGGGTTAGGGGTTAATAACTTTAGTATAGTGGCGCCGACATTGGGGGCAGCAGATTAGGGGTTAATAAGTGTAGGTAGGTGGCGGCGATGTTGGTGGTGGCAGATTAGGGGTTAATAAGTGTAGGTAGGTGGCGGCGACATTGGGGCGGCAGATTATGGGTTAGTAAGTGTAGCTAGGTGGCGCCAGCATTGGGGGGCGGCAGATTAGGGGTTAATAAGTGTAGGTAGGTAGTGGCAACATTGGTGATGGCAGATTAGGGGTAATTAAATATATTGTAGCTGGCGGCGATGTCGGGGGCAGCAGATTAGGGGTTAATAAGTGTAATGTAGGTGTCGGCGATGTCGGGGGCAGCAGATTAGGGGTGTATAGACTCAGGGTTTATGTTAGGGTGTTAGGTATAAACATAACTTTTTTTTCCCCATAGGAATCAATGGGGCTGTGTTACGGAGCTTTACTCTGCTTTATTGCAGGTGTTAGGCTTTTTTTCAGCCGGCTCTCCCCATTGATGTCTATAGGGAAATCGTGCATGAGCACGTAAAACCAGCTCAAAGCAGCGCTAGTATTGGAGAGCGGTATGGAGCTCAATTTTGCTCAACACTGCAATATTGCCTGCTAACGGCGGGTTTTTGTAAACCTGTAATAGCACCGCTATAGGGAGGTGAGCGGTGACAATAACTTGCAAGTTAGCACCAAGCTGCTCATAATGCAAAACTCGTAATCTAGCCGTAGGTTTCTCTTTCCTAATATACAGTGATTCCATAGTATCTAATAGTTTGCCCCTACAACTATCTTAGCAGCATTCCTCATACTTTCGTGGTGCTGGTTCCCCATTGAGGTAATACCGTGGCTGTATCCTCCTATATCTGCCATCGATTGGATCTGAGTGGAGAGTGTTTGGCGGCATCGTTGGAGGCATCACATGACCCAGTTACCACAGAAGGAACTTAGGAAGGCCTGGTGTTTTTAGCCCCATGGTGGTGGCGAGCTTACAACGGTTGAGAGGTGGTAAGAGAGTGCAAGTCTTCACTCCTTTTTCCTTTTCCGTAGTTGCCCCACAGCGCTGTACATAGCAGTTCCACAGCTTCTGACCTCATTACCACTGACTGAACTTTCACCCAGCTGTAGTCTCAGCAGGGGGATAGGAGGTACCAGCACGGTCACAGAGCTTACACGGATTACAGCTCTTTCCAAGTGCTCCATGATCTGGACATTGTTTTCGGGACACAGGTAACTTTCAGTGTATCATGCACCGGGTTGCAGTTTGGCAAGCATCTGTGATATTTTTGAACATTACTTCATTTAGTGGATTTGAGCACTTGAGTCCATTTTTCATACACCTTGTGAAATTTGTTCACCTTACATCTATATAGCAGTTGTTCATACGCTATATATGGGAACAGCATTGATGTTATATAGCATGCCACGTATAGTAATGACTCAGCCCTGCACTGTTCTTCTTTTGGTTTTGTGCCTACAACTATATTAACATGATTTTGAATGTGTGCAGTTTGACATATTATAGAGCACGCTTCAGCTAAACCCATCTACCCTAGCATTGATTAATAAGGCTTTTAATAGCATACTATACTATTGTTAAATCTCAGTGAAATTCTGTACTGACAACTTTTCTCTTCTAGCTATAGAATACTCTCTCACAATATCAAGACTAGTCAAGTTATTTACTAGACAATTTTTGTCTGATCCAGGAATCCTTCAACCAAGGTGCTTCCTCCCAAATACTTTGATACAGTCAGTATGTGTATAACTAAGCTTATCGTCTCAGTTTAAAGTTCTCTTTAGTACAATACAATTTAAAAAGTGACCGTATATATACTTAGAATATCCCTTAAAGCGGCTTTTGTCCGCTGTCTCCCCCCTGCTTTATCATATATTATTAGTTAAGCACCTAACCACTAAATTATTTCACACCACCAAAAGTGGCCATTGAAATGTCAAGTTCCCATTCCATTCATTCTAAGATTACTTAGGTCCAAGAGTGGCCTACCGAACAATGCAGGGATTCTTAACCAGTATATAAAAATGAGTTTTCATTCTCAGTTACTTATGTTATATTACCCTTATCATATACTACCACTCATTATGTATATCTATATATACCGTAATTCTAGCTCAGGATATATTATACTTATTTTCAAGGTCTAAAAGTGACCATATTTATAATCTCAGTCCCTCTCCCTATAACATCTCTCTAATTGAGTCCATGAGTGACCCCACTAGTAGTTGGAGGGACTCATGAATAATCATAAATAATTAAAAAGAAGCTCAAATCCCTTATGCTCAGTATACCCACTATTGTTGTAACTATTGTTCTTTTGTTTAGTAATTATTAATATGCAACAGAAATGGAACACTCATATATGTGGTAGCTCTATTTACACTGCTTTGGATGTATCTGTAATATCATATTTATACATTGATATTATTCCAGTTTTTGCTGTTATTGTTTCTGATAACCTCAATAAAAAAAATATTTAAAAAAATAAAAGTAACCTTACACCCAAATAAAGCAACTCTTTAAAGCAAGAAAATAAAAATTAAAGTTACAATATAACTACCTTAAAATAAATAAAAATTTACCCGTGAAAAAAAACGTAGGTTAAACCTTAAATAAACCTAACATTACTATTTAAAAAAAAAAAATTACCAAAAAAAAAATTCAATTACAAATAAATAAAAAATACTAACATTACAAAAATTAAAAAAAACTAAAATTACGAAAAATAAAAAACTCTAAAACTACGCAAAATAAAAAAAGCTAATGTTACCAAAAATAACAAACCAAATTATCCATAATAAAAAAAGTAAATCCTATTCTAGGACCCCATTAAAAAAAATACCCCAAAATAACAAAACCACCTATCAATAAATAAAATACCAATAGCCCTTAAAGGGCCTTTTGTAGGCCATTGCCCTAAAGCGATCAGCTCTTTTACCAAAAGGGGCATTTGTATGGACATTGCCCTTAAAAGGGCATTCAGCTGTTTTACAGCCCATTAAATAAAATTAAAAAACCTAATCTATAAAAAAAAGCCACCCCAAAAATTAAACAATTCCTGAGGAGCGACACTCCATCTTCATCCCAGTGGACAAAGGTCTTCTTCCAGGTGGGTCCATCTTCATCCAGCGTGGAACCATCTTCAATCTTCGTCCCGGCGGCGCTTTGGTGAAGCAGTCATCGATCCGACACAGAGGTCCTCTTTATGCGTTTATGCGCAGCACATAGAAGCTTGAATGCAAGGTACCCCTTTTATATACATATATATTATTTTTGATCATTTTTACATTTTTAAAAATAGTAATGTTAGGTTTATTTATAAGTGCAGCCAATGGCTGTGCTGGATTTAACAGTGTTCTGCACTTCCATTTCTAACAGGAACTGAAAAGCTCACCATTTCAGAATGGGATTACAGGCAAAGAGGACAAAATAAATAATGAAAGTATATTGCAGAGTTGTTTTATATATACAATTTATCATTTTATATTACCATCTCAAAGTCTTTAATGTCCCTTTAAGATTAAGTTTTTTTTTCCACAGGTAAGTTTTTATTTTTTTTAAGGTAGTTAGATTGCAACTTTAATTTAAAGTTAGGGGGTGTTAGGTTTAGGGGTTAATAGTTTAATTTAGTTTGTCACGATATGGGGGGATGGCAATTTAGGGGTTAACAGGTTGATTAAGTGTTAGCGATGCAGGGGAATTGCGGATTAGGGGTTAATAGGTTTAATTAGGGAGTCGCGATGTGGGGGCTGGCGGTTTAGGGGTTGTTAGCTTTCTTTAGTGTTGGCAATGTGGGAGCGGCAGTTGAGAGATTAATAGCTTTATTTAGTGTTGGCGATGTGGGGGGACGGCGGTTTAGGGGTTATTAGACTAGGGGCTTATGTTTAGGTGTTAGGTTTTTACAAAACTTTCTTTTCTCCATAGAGTTCAATGGGGAATGCGTTAATGCGATCGCCATTTTTCAAACGCAGATTTTTTTCCAACACTTTTCTCCATTGATCTCTATGGGGGAATACACGCATGAGCACATCAAGTCAGAGCTTGGATTTTGTGCGTTATGCGGCTCACCGCACCATACTGCCCGACAAAAGAAAGTTTTACGATGACTTGTAATGCCGGCGTTATGGAAATAGCGGTACAAACCCATTTTGCGCGGTGTGTATGCAACGGGTTTACTGCACAACTTGTAATCTCAAAGAGAATCAAGATTGACAGCTGCAATATACACCAATAACTGCCTGATTTCTTCTTGGGGACTTGTGGCTTGCAAGTGGGACTTTACGTTTTTGTTTTATCTTTGTAGAATGTAAAAGGTACCCCAAACCCCAAAATATTCTTTTGTGATTCTCACACAGCATAGAATTTAAAAACTAAAGTTCCCAGCTTACTTCTATTAAAAACAGGGACACTTTCATTCATGAAAGTTTACATTTCACCGTTTTTGTTAAAATACTTACCTTTTCTTCTTGCAAGCCAGAGCAGCGTTTCCCCCGCCCAAAGGTCGTCTCTTCTTGCATCTGTAATGATGAATCCGACTTCCTGCAATCACGATTTCCCCCCAGAACAAACATTGCCTGAGGCCATGCCGTGATTGGAGGAAGCTGGATTCGTCATTGCTGACGTAAGAAGTGACGAGCTGCGGGCTGGGGAATCGCTGCTCCGGCTTGCAAGAAGAAAAGGTAAGTATTTTAACAAAAACGTTGAAATGTAAACTTTCATGAATGAAAGTGCCTCTGTTTTTAATAGTATTTTTAGAAAACGGACACTCAATTGTGAAAGTTTACCTTCCCTTTAATAGAGCTGTGTAGACTCATAAAGGGACTGGCTTACAATTTGAACACAGCTGGTACCTTTTAGCTTTGTGGAGACCAAGGTTATAAATAGAGAAAGTCCTACATAGTTTCTAGACAAGAAATGTAAGGCTGCAAAATGTTGATAAACTTAAATATCCTTTAGAATGGGGCTGGCCAACTTCCTAACACATGGGGATGCAGGTCGATATTTTAGACGCCTTAAAGGGATACAAATCCCAAAATGTTTCTTTCATGATTCAAATAGAGCAGCAATTTAAAGTAACTTTCTAATTTACTCCTGTTATCAATTTTTTTTTCGTTCTCCTGCTATCTTTATTTAAAAAGCAGGAATGTGAGCTTAGGAACCGGCCCATTTTAGATTCAGCACCCTGGATAGTGCTTGCTTATTGGTGACTACACTCAGCCATTGAATAAGCAAGTGTAACCCAGGTTTTGAACCAAAAATGGGCTGGCTCTAAAAACTTTACATTCCTGCTTTTTAGAGAGAGCAAAGAATAATTGATAATAGGAGTAATTTAAAAAGTTGCTTAAAATTGATGCTCTATCTGAATCATTAAAGAAAAAATGGATTTAGTATCCCTTTAAGGCTTTGCATAATTATTAAACACACAAATAATACTAATAATTCCTTACAATTTCCTATTTAAGTAAGGTTGTTGGCTACCTTCTATCTTCTGTTCTACCCTTTAGGGGGGAATTTTGATTTGTGGCAACCAAAAGCACAAAGTTTTATTTCTGACTTTTCCTGGGGCCACAGAAACTATGTTTCACATTCTTAGTTCTGATTCTTTTTGCCCTGGGGCCACAAATTCTAGTGCAGGCGGCCACATGAGGCCCTAAGGCTGACAGTTGGCCAAATCACAGATCTATATTAGGCAGACAAAATACAGTATTTCTAGGCACAAAACACTTCTGAAAAGTCTTGCTCTGAATTATTAAATCATCATTTCAATTGATTACTCTAATACTGTGAACCAGCAAATATGATAGTGTTGTATAAAGTAGGTGAATTTACTTCTATTTCTAGAAAATAAAAAAGCCATTCGAAACATTTACACTGATAATAATTTAAAACTTTTACAGACATACAAAGGCACATAGCAAGAGATAATTTTGGAATTACAACAAAATCCAGCATATTTGGGCAAAATGAATGATATATTCCTTTGTAATTTAGGCATGATTATCTTTTAGGCAGTAAAAAGATAATTTGATGAGGTCAGTCATAAAGAACTGTACATATTCATTATTTCAGATGACTTAAAGCAGTCGAGTCATTTAGCAGCAAGTGAGAAAAACAAATTGGATGCTGGGTCTTTCAGGGAAATATGTTGCTCGTGTCACTGTGCAGATTTTAGTACTAGTCAATGTAGTAACAAAAAATAAATATGGTAAAGCTGCGCAATTGTGCAACAACAAAAATATCCTGGTTAGTTTCATGCATTTGTCAACTAGTTGGTTCATGGTGGTCTTGAAATGCTTAAATTGAATCTACATAATTAAGCTAAAGCATACAGTTTACATTTCCACTCTGGTGAGATTATCTAAGATATCTTGTTGGTACTGGGAGGTCTCTCAAAAGCCTTGATGGTCGAAAGGGATCAAAAGGGATCCATCAGGATGTCGAGAAAGCCAGATAAATATTCCAAAGGGCTGACAGAACTGTTTAAAGGCAGCATCACTAAGAGGCATTTTACCATACAATTAAGTGGGTGGCAATGCTGCTTTGATACCAGTGATATATTCAAAGCAGCATCGTCATCTACCCCGAAGGTGTAATATAAATGATCTCTTTACACAGTAGTGTATGACAATACAATGTACATGTGTCAACAGAAACTCAACCCCTGTTCTTACAATACAATAGTACATTAAACATATCAAAAATACACCTATAGGAGCTGGGGATTGTGGGTATATTTATATATATTATTTTTTATTTTTTTTCAACAAGCAATAAAGCACTCACTGGACTTATAAGTAGTAGTGGAAACTTCTTTTATTCCATGAAAAGTGATGTTTCGGGGCGTTCAACCCTTCATCAGACCACCAATATTGCAATGTGTTACAAACATTTATAGGCAATAAACCCCACCCACTGTGTAAAAAAATGCCAACAATTGTCATGGCAACTGTTGGACACAATGTATCATGTGATATACATATAAACAATCCTATGCCAATCATTACATATCACTCATAGTGTATGTGACATATTTGTGTTGTAGTGTAACATAGTTTAGATCATATGTAAAGGATAGAAAATATTCAAAGTACAGGAAAAGAAAAATCACAAAAAAGTGTGCTGTTATGACACAATAATATTGTATATATCATGTCTGTTATCCATCAGTGATAATAGTCAAGCATATTCACAAGCTCTCAAAAAATCACCTTTCCCATCTCATTTTGTGGTTCATCAGGCATATATAATCTAAAAACTTTACTATTACCTCATGAGTTCATCTGTCTAACACTATTAATGCTAGTGTATCATAGCAGAGTGGTGCGCCATGACGGCGGCTCTTTTCCATCTCACTGCAGCGTCATCATGACGTAATCGGACACTCCCACTATGTGTGTCATTAATCCACTGGTAAATTAAAGGGAAATATTGAAACAATGTATTCATATCTACTTGTAACAGTGCTACATGTTCCAAATTACTGACACTTCACTTGCTCAAAACATAGGGATACATATTATGTCATGTCACACGGAAATCATCTTAGATAAAATATATAGAGACTAATCTATGATACAGAATTCAAAAACAGTGTGTCTATATTTAAACTTTCTTGAGGCTGTCTAAGGGAAGGTATGTATATATTAATGAAACAGCTGTTAAAGAAAAAGTGATCAAATCCCACTATTTTCACATACGGATCAGGGTAATTATATGGACAGCTCAACAAAAATAAGGATAACTCATATTCCCCTTTCTATAGTCTAGGTAAAATCTATACTACACACTGGGGGAGGGTGAATTATGTACTATTACATTCTTTAAATGAAGCAATGCCAATCTACATTTGTGTTAGGGCCCTTTGGATGGACAGTGTCTAATCTAAAGATCCAATGTGCCTCTAATTTTAAGAGATATTTTCCCTATTTCCACCTCTGTCTAGTGAGATAACATGATCAATAAGTTGGAATCTTAAATCTTTCACAGTATGGCCTCTGCGAAGTGTCTGGCTACCAGCTGG
The DNA here is from genome assembly GCF_027579735.1 of Bombina bombina. Classification (NCBI taxonomy): domain Eukaryota; kingdom Metazoa; phylum Chordata; class Amphibia; order Anura; family Bombinatoridae; genus Bombina; species Bombina bombina. The sequence goes on from NC_069506.1 coordinate 306,013,087, forward strand.
TCACTGCTGCACTTAGCTATAGCAGCTCGAATGGCACTTCTGTAGTTTGCCATGTGCTTTTTTATATCGTTTGATGTTTTCCATAATAAAACAACCCACAAATACAGCTCAACATATACACTACAAACTTGGTTGTACACGTAAGCTAGTGTTTGATATGGAACCTCTGGTTTCTATGTGGGTGTCTGAAATTATTGCCTTGTATCATAGAGTGGCATGTTGTGCAGCTAGGACACCTAAAGGACCCTAGCCTAGAAGCTTTAACCAAGTATTCAACTTGTATCAGTGTTCAGGATCAGTCCGCATTAGATAGTCACAGAGATTTTTCTCCCATTTGAATCCCACTCTAGGTGGTCCATGTCCACTGTAGGGTAAGGCGGAATCACTGTTGACAAGGTGCCAGTCATCTTTCAACACCTTTCCCATCATCATCAATTGTGGTGAATAAGTAGTGATGAAGTTCATTTGTGGTGTGTCCTCTTTAGGCCTATTGGGTTTCATCAATTCCTTCTGGGTTAGGTGTGCCACTGCTCTTTTGGCCAATGTTATGTCTTCATTATTGTAGCCTCCCATGGCAAATCTTTGTTCCATTTGCTGTAGTTTGTGTATCCGTTTCTCATCTAATGTGTTGTTACATGCTACTATGAGCATTTGTGCTTTGGGATTGCTTTAAGTAATGGTCCGGGATGGCAGCTTTTTGCATGGAGGACGGAGTTTTGATCCATCTCTTTTTGGTATTAAGTGGTACCCAGTCGATCTCATCCTTGTACATTCGTAGATTTAAAAAAATTCATTGACATCTTGTTTGCAGATACCTTGAGTTTGATAGGGCAAGCTGATGTTTTCAGTGTTTCAACCCACTCATTTAGATCTATCTGTTCCCCTCTCCATAGCAGTAGGATGTCGTGAATGTATCTATGATAGAAAACGATTCTAGGATGTTCATATACATGAAGAATATCTTCTTCTATAAGCTCCATATTCAGATTTGCAAATAAGGGTACCATATTGGAACCCATGGCAGTCCCATGAGTTGTAGATAATATGAGTTCTCAAATCTGAAATAGTTGCTCTTAAAGCACATTCTCAGCAATTCTAGGATAAACTCTGATGGAGGTCCCACATATGGATATCTTTGAAAGCATCCCGCTATTGTATCTATGCCTTCCTCTTGAGGTATCACAGTATACAGGCTTTTGACATGCATACTTGCTAAGAACTCATCTGGTCCCAATCCTGTAATTCCTGTGTGGGTTCCAATCAGGGCCCAAGAGTCTCTTAAATAGGACTTCATGTTTATCACCATCGGTTGTAATATATAGTCCACAATTGTTGCCAGAGGTAGGAGTAATGAGTATCTGGCAGATACAATTGGACATAATTGGTCTAATTGGGTGTTCCACAGTTAGCCATACCCTAGTATTAGTATCGATCCAACCACTATTATGTGCTCCCAGGGTCACCACATCAATGTATCTCTTGAGAACCTAACGCAACAAAGGGGGTAAGTAGCACTGTAATGGGCAGCATTTTAAAATATTTATGTATATGATTATATACGTATATATTTATGTGTAAATATGTGTATATGCACATATTAATACATAATTATATATGTATATAAGCATATACATATATATTTACAGGGAACACACAGTTTCCATAGACCGCAATGTAAAGGCATAGCTAGTAAGGAGGTGTCAGACAGTTAGCCCCGCCCACCCTGCAGGGTCCCCATCACTTCTGAGAGAGCAGCTATCCAGAGGTAACCCCTAGGTCCTCTTTGCAATGCAGTAGGATTGACTGGCTGGCTGAATGAGTTATCAATTACCATGAAGCACACAGCACTTAAAACAGCACATGAAACTACATGTTATCAAATAAAAAACAAGCAAATTATAGCACTAGCAAAAAGTGCTTTTATTAAGTATTATTATACACTATGGGCTAGATTACAAGTAAGGTGCAAACGTTTTTGTCCAAGCGATATTGTGTTTCTGCAAGCATTTTAAATTGCGCTGAAATTACAAGTTGAGATTTGCACTTCAATTCTTACTGCGATCTCAGAGCTGTGGTTAACTGTTTTCTGAAACTAAAAAGTGTCACAAAACACATACGGCCAGATTACGAGTTTTGTGTTAGAGGCTATGCAGTGCTAGCGAGCAGTTTTTTCTCACCGCTCACTTACCTACAGCGCTGGTATTACAGGTTTTTACAAACCCGGAATTAAAAGGCAAGAAGTGAGCATTGAGCAAAATTGTGCTCCTTACCGCACTGCAATACAAGCGCTGCTTAAGTCAGCGGTGAGCTGGTCGCACGTGCTCATGCACGATTTCCCCATAGGAATCAACGGGGAGAGCCGGCTGAGAAAAAGTCTAACACCTGCAAAAAAGCAGCGTAAAACTCTGTAACGCAGCCCCATTGATTCCCATGGGGAAATAAAAGTTATTTTTACACCTTACACCCTAACATGAACTCCGAGTCTAAACACCCCTAATCTTACACTTACTAACCCCTAATCGTCCACCCCCGACATCGCGACACCTACATTATATTTATTAACCCCTAATCTACCACTCCGGAAATCGCCACCAACTACATTATATTTATTAACCCCTAATCTGCTCTCACCTACATTATATTTATTAACCAGACTACCGCTTTTAGAGAGAGATGAGGACCTTAAACTAATATCTAGTAATTGTAACTTTATCTCATGCAGATCAGATACGATAGGTGATAAGATAAGCGAGAATTTTAGCTCTAAGTTGAATGCCACAATCAATAGGACAGGCAGTTGGTTGTCCAAAAAAACACATTTATGGGACACATTTTCCTCTACCAATAAAGGGAATACCTATAATATCAGAGAATGTATCAATTGTAATTCAACTTTTATTGTATATCTTATTACATGTTTGTTCTGCAATTTTCAGTATGTTGGACTCACCTCTAGGGGTCTCAAAGACAGGATCAGAGAACACTTACTGTCTTTAGAGACAGAGGTGTCTAAACACCAGTTGCTAAGCATTTCTTTGAGCATATTAAGAAATTTGATCATTTTAGATTTCAAGGTATAGAACTAGTTAAAATAGGAGCAAGGGGTGGTGATAGATATCAGGCTCTCAGCAAAAGAGATTTTTTTTGGATATATACGCTAAGAAGGGGTTCTCCTTTAGGGATGAACAAAATCAGCAATGTTACATTATACATTGATAGACAATAGTTGATACTCAATAGTTGATATGTTATATTGAGAACATGTTCTTAGGAATTTGCTCACATTTAGGTGATCTTTACAGTATTATTCGATTTAGCGTAATTTCTTAGTAACAGCTTAGTGATTATTTTTATGCTTATTACTTGCTAGTTTATTCCAGTTTACTAACTATCTTCATTCCCAAAGATTGACTTTAATGATGTATTGCACTTTGTTCTATCTGAGGCTGTAACGGCTTTGAAATATATTTGCAAGTGCTTATTTTGTAAACTGATTGCATTTAACTTTTATACTTAAGTAGCTACATTTTGCAATAAGCGGTTTCAGCCACAGTTCGTTACAATGTTGTATTCTTTTTTTGGGGTACAGAAATAATTCTATTTACTTGAATTTTTAAATGAGTGTTTTTCATGTATTTAGCTGTATTGGTAAGATGTAATTTTGCATTTGAATGTTTGCCTGAGGGTTAAGCTACCTAATGGTTAAATTGAATGTTTGATACTTCACTGTGATAGGTTATCATGATTGCTTTCCCTTGATTTAACAGCTGTTAGAAACACTTGCCCTCTAGCTCTGATGAACTGCCCGTGAGGCAGGATACGCCTCAGCTGTGGTATCTGTCTGTTTGCTGTGTCTATGTAAGTAAGGAATAAAATGTACTTTTAACTTCAAGAATCTCTCCCTTCCTTTGTACAACTGGAACTGTAAAATTTTGTTTTGCACAATATAAGTCTGAGAATAGGGGTTTGGAGAGCCCTAACAGTTCCGGAGTCCTATGCAGCTCGCACCTGTGCTACTATCTGGTGAGTCATAGAGGCTACACGCTGTAAGCTTTTTTGGCAACACTTGTCCTATACATTGAGGAGAACGCTAAGCTGCAGCGATATGGAGTACGCAACTCACAAGTGACTTTCTTCTCTGACCGTAAATTTCTTCAGTGTGGTAAGCCCCTTATTACACGTTACTTGGAATGTATTGTTATAAATAATGACCCTGTGATAGCCGCGAGAGTGGGACTCTTGATTTGAATTGTTTCCACCTGGGAACCATTTACATATATGGTGTCTATACTGATCAAATTTCTGAAAAGTTTTTGGATTCAATTATATTTATTAACCCCTAATTTGCCACCCCCAATGTCGCTGCAACCTACCTTCATTTATTAACCCCTAATCTTCCGCCCCCAATGTCGCCGCCACTATAATAAACATATTAACCCCTAAACCTTCACACTCACGCCTCACAAACATTAGTTAAATATTATTAACCCCTAATCTGCTGTCCCTAACATCGCCTCCACCTACCTACATTTATTAACCCCTAATCTGCCGCCCCCAATGTCGCCGCCACTATACTAAATGTATTAACCCCTAAACCTAAGTCTAAACCTAACCCTAACACCTCCTGACTTAAATATAATTTAAATAAATCTAAATAAATATTAATAGTATTACCTAAAGAATTCCTATTTAAAACTAAATACTTACCTATAAAATAAACCTAAGATAGCTACAATATAGCTAATAGTTACATTGTAGCTATCTTAGGGTTTATTTTTATTTTACAGACAAGTTTGTATTTATTTTAACTAGGTAGAATAGTTACTAAATAGTTATTAACTATTTAATAACTACCTAGCTAAAATAAATACAAAAGTACCTGTAAAATAAAACCTAACCTAAGTTACAATAACACCTAACACTATACTACCATTAAATACATTTACTAAATTAAAAACAGTTAAATAAATTAAATTAGCTAAAGTACAAAAAAAAAAACACTAAATTACAGAAAATAAAAAACAAATTATAAGATATTTAAACTAATTACACCTAATCTAATAGCCCTATCAAAATAAAAAAAGCCCCCCAAAAATAAAAAAAACCCTAGCCTAAACTAAACTATCAATAGCCCTTAAAAGGGCTTTTTGCGGGGCATTGCCCCAAAGTAATCAGCTCTTTTACCTGTAAAAAATATACAAATACCCCCTCAACAGTAAAACCCACAACCAACCCCCCAAATAAAACCCTAACTAAAAAAACCTAAGCTCCCCATTGCCCTGAAAAGGGCATTTGGATGGGCATTGCCCTTAAAAGGGCAGTTAGCTCTTTTGCGGTCCAAACCCTAATCTAAAAAATAAAACCCACCCAATACACCCTTAAAAAAACCTAACACTAACCCCCTGAAGATCGACTTACTGTTCTGAAGACTAGACATCCATCCTCAAGGAAGCGGCAGAAGTCTTCATCCAACTGGGCCGAAGTCCTTAACAAAGCCGGGAAAAGTCTTCATCCAAGCCGGGCGAAGTGGTCCTCCAGACAGGCAGAAGTCTTCATCCAGACGGCATCTTCTATCTTCATCCATCCTACGCGGAGCAGCTCCATCTTCAAGACATCCGACGCTGAGCATCCTCTTCATCCGGAGTCTTCTTACTGAATGACGGTTCCTTTAAGTGACGTCATCCAAGATGGCGTCCCTTAGATTCAGATTGGCTGCTTCGGAATTAAGGTAGAAAAAATCCTATTGGCTGATTCAATCAATCAATAGAATTGAAGTTCAATCTTATTGGCTGATCCAATCAGCCAATAGGATTGAGCTTGCATTCTATTGGCTGATTAGAATTCTATCAGCCAATCGGAATCTAAGGGAGGCCATCTTGGATGACATAATTTAAAGGAAATGTCATTCAGTAAGAAGACTCCGGATGAAGAGGATGCTCTGCGTCGGATGTCTTGAAGATGGAGCCAATTCACGTCGGATGGATGAAAATAGAAGATGCCATCTAGATGAAGACTTCTGCCCGTCTGGAGGACCACTTCGCCCGGCTTGGATGAAGACTTCTCCCGGCTTCGTTGAGGACTTCGGCCCGGTTGGATGAAGATTTCTGCCGCTTCCTTGAGGATGGATGTCCGGTCTTCAGAACAGTAAGTCGATCTTCAGGGGCTTAGTGTTAGTTTTTTTTAAGGGTGTATTGGCGGTTTAGGGGTTAATATGTTTATTATAGTTGCGGCGATGTCCGGAGCTGCAGATTAGGGGTTAAAAATTTATTTTAGGGGGCGTGTCCAAGCAGCGACTCAGAGCAGTCGCATTCTTCCTGGGCTCTGAAGGAAAATGCAATAAACTGCTGATTATTGTACTAAATTTACAGCAAATACCTACAATACGATTGCCTTCGTATTAACCTACATCTTATACAACAAGATCCAGAAGAAGTTGCTGTATTAATGAGATCAGAGACGGAACTGGACAATAGAGGCCTGTAGTGGTGGCACATTTGCAGGCAACGTCTCCAACGTATTCCAAGAGGCTTAAGGATAAGGAAATTTCCATCCTTCACAGTGAATGACTCTGACTTTATATTAAAGTGGAATAAGATTCTTAATGATTGTTCATTTGCTTTGATGGACCTCCTTATAGAATTTAAAACAACAGAGACAAGAACTTATCACTTTAATTAAAGCAATACAAATTGACCTACAAAACCTACAGACTGACCCTGTATTCAAAGAGTATGACACCAAATTTGAAGCTAATATGCTGAAGTTTTCCAAAGAACTGTGGGACTTTAAGAAAACCAAACTGTCTTGTGATAAAAGAGACTATGAATCAAACAGGGTGTATAGGTGGTTTGCAGCACCTCACAAAACTCAGGGTGATAAACGTACCTTTAATAAAAGGAATGAGAATAAATCAGCTAAGAAAATAAGATTTGCTGAGACAGAATATGATCAGGATACCACTGACCATGAGTCTAATGGGGAGGGAGCTGTAGAGGTCAGAACAGCATCAGTATTAGATATTCCTAGTGTTGAGATGGAAGAGGCTTCAAAAAACGAAGTGGGCTTAGATGTCAGACCAAAAAGAAAAAAACAAGAAGGGGTAGTAGAGGAAGAAAAAGAAAAGAGAGTAAGGACATATCATATGAGAACAAATCGGACTCAGGTCCACAAGTATGTCTAAAAAATGTAATTAATTTGTCGCAATATGAACTTAATCAGTATGAAAGGGAGGTTTTGAGTAAGGGTTTGAATTTCTCTCCAACTGCTCACTTTAGCCTCTTCGACACCATCTTAGATGTAAACAATTTTGTGAGAAAACTCACATTGAAAAAACATTTTTTTGTTGAAGATGGTGGTGTGGAGGAAACAGTGGGTACAGTTGGTGATTTGGCTATGTCTGGCTCTGATGGTGCACATAACACACTGAATTTCGGTGATCAATGTGCACTTACTGAGCTAATGCAATTGATGGATGATAATCTGGGAGATAATACCTCACAAGGGGATATGCATCCTGAGGTGAGATTAAAAAGAAAAAGTAATTTTACCCTATAAATACTAGGGGTAAAAATATCAATGTTTTTCAAAGAACAATTGAGAAGAAATTGATAGCTTTGGCATGTAAAGTTGAATCTGATAGGAAGAAAAAATCAAATAGGTTTAATAAAAACCTCAGTGGCAATCATTTCAAGGCCTTGGCATCCCTAAAAGAAAACCACAATATAGTCATAAAGGCATCTGACAAAGGTGGTAATGTCGTTGTTATGGACAGGGAGTACTACCTTTTTGAGGCCAAACGACAACTTAGGGATGCTGAGGTTTATGAAAAACTAGACACTGATCCTACAGTTAGGTTCGGAAGGAGATTGGAGAGGGTATTACTGTTGGGTAAAAAAATAGGTTTGATAAAGGATTCTCAAATGGATTACCTACTGAAACAAAACCCAAGGGTACCCATCTTCTATTTCCTCCCGAAGTTACATAAAGATGAAGTTCATCCTCCTGGTAGACCCATCATATCAGGGGTGGGCTCTCTTTTGGAGCCCACCTCTGAGTTGGTGGATATATTTTTGCAACCCCTTGTGGGAGATCTCACCAGTTACATTAAAGATTCTACACAGGTGTTATGTGCCATGAAATCCATACAATGGAAAGCATCTTATCGGTTTATAACAGTGGATGTATCATTACTGTATACATCGATCCCCCATCATTTGGGACTTCAGTCTATTTCTCACATTCTGGATAGAATGTCGAACTATTCTGAAGATTAAAAACATTTTCTCATTTGTGTCATTGCATTTCTACTCTCCCATAATTACTTTTTGTTTGAGGGATCTTACTATCTGCAGAGACGTGGAACAGCTATGGGGGCAAAATTTTCCCCCTCCTACGCCAATCTCTATATCGGATGGTGGGAGCTGTTCCACGTCTATGCAGATAGTAACCCCTTCCGTCATCATATAGTTTACTTCGGTCGCTATTTTGATGACTTATTATTCATATGGGATGGAGATGAGAAATCAGTAACTTCCTTTTTTGACTATTTAAATTGTAATAATTTCAATTTAACATGTATGAGGGTTCAGGATCCTCTAAAAATACAGTTTCTTGACATTGAGATAACAGCTGAGGGAGATAGCATTGTTACCAACCTGTATAGAAAACCCACCAGTGGGAATACAATCCTCAATTACAAGTCGTGTCATCCAAAACATGTTTTGAATGCTATTCCCAAAAGTCAGTTCATTCGGACAAAACGCATTTGTTCGAATGAGTCTTTGTATCAGCAACAAAGTAAAAAATTACATGACAGACTTCTGGAAAGAGGGTACAAGGATACCCTTTTACAAAGTACAAAAGAGATAGTTGACGCTATACCACGAGAGGACCTTCTCTTGTACAGGAAAGTTGAGAGAGAGGGAAAGGCTAAGGATGTATGTAAAAATATCATTTTTAGTACTCCATACAGTTTGGAGTTTAAACAAGTTTGTGATATCATCTGTGAATGCCTCCCGATACTCCATACTGACACAGTATTAGAGAAAGTGGTGGCAGAAGGTATAAAATTTGTACCAAAAAAAGCTATGACTATAAGAGATTATGTAGCTCCCTCTTTCTTGCCAGTTAGGAAGACACAAACTTGGTTGAAACCTAGGATGGGTTTCTATAGATGTAGAGCTACCAGATTAAAACATGTGATTATGTAACTGAGGGGGATATTTTCATGTCCCACAGTACCAACAAAGAATACAAAATCAAATTTAGGCTAAATTGTAATTCTACACATATAGTCTATCTTATGACTTGTAAAAAATGTAAAATACAATATTTGGGGAAAACCAAGCGGAGGTTAAGAGATCGGGTGTTGGAGCACATCAGGGACATTGAGGACCCTGATGTGTTTCTGTTGCCACCCATTTCAAATTTGAACATCTGGGAAACTCCAGCTTAGCTAGCTTTCAAGCCATTGATCATGTTCACTTCTCTAAGAGAGGTGGGGATAGAGAATACTATTTGAGCAAAAAGGAGGTTAGATGGATTTTCTATCTTAACACCAGGATTCCTCTTGGTTTAAATGTTGAGGCCGATGTCAATCTTTTTGTTTAAATAATTTCAAAAATTGGGGGATTTATTGTTATGGAATTTAAAGAACAATATTACCAACATTAAATGGCACTTGATTAGCTCCCTTTCAACAAGCAGTTGTCTATAAAAGTTAAATACACTTTAAGATAGTGGCTGCCATTTATATATATAATAATAATTTTTCTCTATTGTTTATTAGTTCACTATTTTTCATTTTTTATTTTTTATTTTTCAATTTTTTTATTTTTTATTTTTTATTATCTATTTTTCTCCCCTTTCACATTTTTGTTTGTATATTAATTTATTTACATATCTTTGGGTACATTCCATCCTGTGTCCTGTACATTTCCAGTCTGTGAATATGGGAACATTATTTTAATACTCTACAATTGATTAAGTATAAACATGTGATGTTAATTTTTTGAATTACATGTCCCTTTAAATAGACTGTAGGCAGTTGCATATGTTAAGCAGTGATCAAGTGCGGAGGACCCGCATGAAACGCGTCTGCTGTTGCTGCCTTTTTGTGACCACTATATGACCTTTGTAGTGGTCATTTTGCTATTGTCCTCATTTTGTTTTTAGTGCATAGTGCATCAATAAAGTATTCGCTGAATTTACCTTTACTCGTCTGGAGCATCTTCCTACAGTTAGCCGGAACTGTTCTTCCTTGCTGTATGTTTCTGTGGCGTCTGATACAGAGACGCACTTCCTGGCTCCTGTGGATGATCGTGGGGGAGTTGTTGGACCGGTGCACACGCTGAAGCAACGCCGAAGACACGCAGAAGAAGCCGGCATTTGAGCACTGATGGGGTAAGCACCACTTGTTGTGTATATTATTACCTACAATACGATTGCCTTCGTATTAACCTACATCTTATACAACAAGATACAGAAGAAGTTGCTGTATTAATGAGATCAGAGACGGAACTGGACAATAGAGGCCTGTAGTGGTGGCACATTTGCAGGCAACGTCTCCCCCCCGGATCTCCGGGGTATTTTGCTAGAACTGGCTATACATACTACTCTCGCTGGTAAACAAGGCTACTTAAATCTATATTGACTTATAAGGCAACTACAGGATTCATATTCAGCACGACATAACTAAGCAGTGGGCAACGACAGTGATCTCGACAAGCACCATGCGGATCGACAACTTTTCTAGCGGGCCCGATTACCACTTTAATAAAATTGAGCTAATGCTGAAAAACATGATGGACAAAGCACCGACAGAACAAGACCTACAGCTCCTGATAGACAGATTGCCGCCTGTTAAATTGATAGTAACAGCACCGCTACACTTAGCAGATCACAGACCGGACCCGATCTTGCAGAGAAAGGAGAATAATCAGTTAGACGCAGCAGCGAACAGGAGAGCCAAACAGTTGTTTATCGATCGAGCAATATCGACTACATCGATAATGACAGGTGAAAGCTTTGAAATAAGGGCTCATTACCACCACCAAGAACCTCCGGATGAAAGGCATTTCAGTACCCCTCCTGGAACGGATCATTTGCTGTACCTAGGAACCTTACCTGATAAGAATATTAACTCATCTGAGGTACACTTGACCACCGGTGTAGGGAGAACGCTTCCTATAACGATGCTGATCTTGGACCCCGCAGGTTCAGTGGGGCCGACTATGCTGTCGTGGGGGCTTGAAGGGGACCCTCGGGCGGCAGAAGACCTCCACACACCACACAACATGGCTACCACTGAGACTGCGGATGATGACCCGGACTCCATATTGTGGGCTGAGGCCCTCATCACACAACAAGGTCCATCGTGGATCCAGACCCACCTGGGATCACTACACCCTCAGCTATCCATGACACATCTTGAGCTAATAAGGAGGCTTAAGCAACCCTGTCCAGATATCTTTTTGGAGACTGTAAGCCACGGGATTATACACCCATGCGTGGGAATGCTCATTACCCGGGCACATCGGCGGTGCATCACCGCCCGGTTTGCCACTTTAAAATGTATTGAGATCGAAGATTAAGAGGAACTCTGGTAATTCATATGATGGACATATATAACGTTCCCCTGTTATGTGAGAGTTATATTTTTACTTTGTATGTTTGTGCACTTTTTGGTGGTCTACTGTGCGGGCTCTGATTATAAAATGGCGCCAAACCCACTATCACTTGTGTTATATCTACATAACCTCCAGGTCCACAAGTTTCATAATATTGAATGTGTTTTACTTTAGGCTTCTAGAAGTCATATATCTCTGCCCTCTGTGACAAATATCGAACATGTGCAAGGGGACGACAGTTTTTATTCCTTACCAAGATATTATCACAAGAAGTCATACAGCTAATTGTGGTTTATTATATTCTATTCTTTGATCATTTACTGACATAAATAATCGATATTCTCTTCGGCGGTTGGGGGGGCCTCTGGGGTGATCATTGCTATAATATAAA